>NW_016816502.1:66168-88477 GCF_001698545.2 Rhinopithecus bieti | reverse complement strand
ATACATAGACCAATGGAACAGAACAGAGGCCTCAGAAATAATACCACACATCTACAACCATCTGATCTTTGACAAACCTGACACATACAAGCAATGGGGAAAAGATTCCCTATTTGATAAATGGTGTTGGGAAAACTGGCTAGCCATATGCAGAAAACTGAAACTGGACCCCTTCCTTACACCTTATACAAAAATCAACTCAAGATAGATCAAAGACTTAAACGTAAGACCTAGGACCATAAAACTCCTAGAAGAAAACATGGGCAGTACCATTCAGGACATAGGCATTGGCAAAGACTTCATGTCTAAAACACCAAAAGCAATGGCAACAAAAGCCAAAATTGACAAATGGGATCTAATTAAACTAAAGAGCTTCTGCACAGCAAAATAAACTATCATCAGAGTGAACAGGCAACCTACAGAATGGGAGAAAATTTTTGCAATTTACCCATCTGACAAAGGGCTAATACCAGAATCTACAAATAACTTACACAAATTTACAAGAAAAAAACAAACAACCCCATTAAAAAGTGGGCAAAGAATATGAACAGACACTTCCCAAAAGAAGACATTTATGCAGCCAACAGACATATTAAAAAATGCTCATCATCACTGGTCATTAGAGAAATGCAAATCAAAATGTCAGTGAGATACCATCTCACTCCAGTTAGAATGGCAATCATTACAAAATCAGGAAACAACAGATGCTCGAGAGGATGTGGAGCAATAGGAACGCTTTTACACTGTTGGTGGGAGTGTTACTTAGTTCAACCATTGTGGAAGACAGTGTGGCGATTCCTCAAGGATCTAGAACGAGCAATACCATTTGACCCAGCCATCCCATTACTGGACATATACCTAAAGGATTATAAATGATTCTGCAATGAAGACACATGCACACGTACATTCATTGTGGCACTATTCAAAACAGCAAAGACTTGGAACCAACCCAAATGTCCATCAATGATAGACTGGATTAAGAAAACGTGGCACATATACACTATGGAATACCATGCAGCCATAAAAAAGGATGAGTTCATGTCCTTTGCAGGGACATGGATGAAGCTGGAAACCATAATTCTCAGCAAACTATCACAAGATCAGAAAACCAAACACTGCATGTTCTCACTCATAAGTGGGAGTTAAACAATGAGAACACATGGACACAGGGAGGGGAACATCACACACCGGGGCCTGTAGGGGGTGGGGGGCTAGGGGAGGGATAACGTTAGGAGAAATACCTAATGTAGGTGACAGGTTGATGGGTGCAGCAAACCACCATGGCACCTATCCACCTATGTAACAAAACTGCACGTTCTGCACATGTATCCCAGAACTTAAAGTATAATAAAAAAAACAACAACAAATAAAGTACTGAGTTGATTTATATAAAGATAATACAACTGTTGTTATTCTGAACAATAACTAAATCCAAACTACATTCTTGGACCAGAAATATTTTATTGGTTCTATTTTTTTGATAGCAGAGATTAGTGGGTCAATTGGTAAACTTTGTTTAAATGGGATCTGTGGATTAGATGGTAATATTAGTAATTTATTGCATCAATGTTTTATTGTATTTAATCAGTATACTAAGGTTATATAGGAGTGTTCTTGTGTTTAGGAAATATACACCAGGTGCCCAGGGATAATAGTGCATCATGTCTGTAACCTACTGTCAAAGGATTCAGAAAAAATATTAGCATAAGAAATAAAGACGAAAGGAGACAGAAAGAGGAAAAGAGAGGGAGGGAGGCAGAGGGCAATGTGGTAAACTATTAACACCTGGGGAATCTGGATGAAGGTTATATGAGAGTTTTTTATTCTATTCTGGTAACTTTTCTGTAAATGTGAAATTATTTCAAAATAAATTTTTTGTTTTGTTTTGTTTTGTATTTTAGTAGAGACAGGGTTTCAAAATAAGAAGTTTTTAAAAATAAGGTTTAAGAATCCTGGCTAACACGGTGAAACCCCATCTCTACTAAAAATACAAAAAATTAGCTGGGTGTGCTGGCAGGCGCCTGTAGTCCCAGCTACTCAGGAGGCTGAGGCAGGAGAATGGCGTGAAGCCGGGAAGCGGAGCTTGCAGTGAGCCGAGATCATTCCACTGCACTCCAGTCTGGGTGACAGAGCTAGACTCCATCTCAAAATAATAATAATAATAATAAGGTTTAAGAAAAGATGTGATCCATTTGGAAATTCATGTCTTTGAAAAACCAAAAGTTATAAATCAAACAGATCTTCACAACATATAAATTACAAAGGTGACACAGAAAAATGACCAAAGCAAAACTGACCTGGGTTCCAGTATATGTTCTGCCACTAGTCACTTTAAGTAAGTCATCTAAGCTCTCTGGGCATCAATTACCTTATCACTGAAATGAGGGCATTTAATAAAATAGTCTTTAAAGTTCTTTTCCAGTCTTAAAACTCTATAATTTTCAGTTACTTCTAATGCTCACCTCCTTACTTCTCATACATTTTTTATAGAGATACGTTTCAGAAAATTAATTTTTGTTAAATTCTAAAATTTACATATTTTTTTCAATAAACTGAATAATCAGTCTTACTGAAGCCATTAATAAGATGACTCAAAATCTTGTCAACTTGGCAGTAGCCACTATACTCACATAATATCCACACCTCCTGGAATAGCAGATGATGATGTGTGCTCTTTGCTGGATGAAGAATCAGTAGTACATTCTGGCTCGGATACAGAATCACTGCTGCAGGGCTCACTACTTGGAGATGCATTTCTTTGAGAGGTAGTGTCAACTGCTATAGGTGTTAGCTCACCCTCACCGAATGCATCACTTATAAACATGCCTTCATGGATTAAATAAGCCACCTCTGTGTCCAGTGAATTATCTTTTGCAGCATTCTTCTGTTGTGAAATCTCTTCCAATTCTCTAGTCCTTTGGTTTTTGTCAAGAACTGAGAGAACAACACTGTGAATGATATTTAATGTTGCCTACAAGAAAATAGGACACACTTTTAAGGGACATAAAATATCTCTTACCCGAAGTTCCCAAAAGAGAATTCTGTGCATGTAATTTTGGACATCTATAATCATAAATGAGTCAAAGTCATGTATATCAGAATTTCTACCATCTTTTATTACATAGGAAAAGTGATGTGAAAAAGAACTGCCCAGGAGAAATGGGTTCACTAAAGCTTAGAAATAAAGTTCCTATATTTTAACTAATTTTAAAATGGAAATCTCCCTAAAATATGTTGCATATTTCTCTGACCTCTTAAAAGGTTACACTATGACCTCTTAAAAAGGTAACACTAAACATAACTTGCCCATCACAGAATCATATACATTGATATGCCTGCCTAAAAGAAAAGGAATCTGTTACTTACCATGCCTAGCCCCCACCTCTCTCTCTCCTTTTCTCATATCTTCTCTCACTTATTCACTACTCTCCAGACATTCTAGTTCTCTTTCTACTGTTCCCTCATTCCAGGATTGTTCCCACCTCAGTGCCTCTTTGGTTTCCACTATCCGGAATGCTCTTCACCTTGATCTTTGCACATATTTCCTTCTCATCACTGAGGTTCTGGCACCAGTGGTCACTTCCTCAAAGAGGCCTTCCCTGACTCTTCACCCAGCAACCCTATCCCATTATCCAGTTTAAAAAAAAAAAAAATCATTATCTACAATTATCTTTGTTTATTCTAGGTCTCCTACTAGAATGTTAGCTCCATTCCATGACACTATAATCCTAATGCCTAGAATAGTGCCTGGCAAATAGGAGGTGCTCAGTAAATATTGAAAGCTAGGCAAATGAAGAGTAAATTTATGTAAACTAATGTCTTTATGGACAATTAGGAAATAAAGGACTGCTTGCCTATTTTAACATTCACAGTTGCAATCTTAAAATTTGTTTCTCCCTTTCTCAAAACGCTTACTTTTTTTGGAATCTCCACGGTTCTAGTGAAGCAGATTCCAACTTCGGGTCTCCAAAATCAAGAAAAGGATCTAAGCTAGTCCAGTTAGTACATGGAACCACCACAATCTGAGCTTAATGATTAGGAAGGTACATAGAAGAGAGAATTGCCAAGAAATAAAGCCAAGGCTTGATGACATCAACAACCTCTCTATGAAGCACCTAAAGGCTGACCTACCTCTGTGTATTTTTTTTAGTTATATGAGTTAATAAATCCCCTTAACTGTCTGAGACACTCTGAGTTGTGTTTCCTTAAACTGAAAGCATTTTAAATGAGCCAATAGCGCATACAGTATATCAAAAATAGAGCCTTCAAGAGCTTTAAGACCAAAGTGTCTACTATGGATACTGCATTTTTTTTTCTTTCTTCATTGCTCACTAACTTCTTCTGTATTGTCACAAACTAGCTGCTCCACTACTGCTGCTTTAATCCTCACTGCTGTCCAATCTTTGATATACTTAGTTCCCCCATCTTGTTTTGCCTCTTTTTCCTTACCTCTTCTGTCTTGCTAATTTTCTTTCTTTTTAAAATAAAAAGACATGATAGACCTATCCAACATCTATTCTACATCACTTTTCCCACGGTACAACAGCCATGTAATTTGGGTAGAAATAAGCCCACCTTCCAGCTTCAAGTATCAGTTCTAAATAGCCCACTCAGTGTACTCCCAACCTCCTTGCCTCTTGATTAGCTTAGAGATGAGAAGAAAATCCAGATTTAAACTAATAATCAGTGCACAGTATTTTCCTGATCACAGTGACTGGACATGTGACCTAAACTGGTTCAATCAATTAAAGCCAAGGACTTTCATTTGATGACTGAAGAAGAAAAACTCCAGGTGAAAAATTCTAAATTTGGCTTAATCAATAAAGGAATTTCATTTGGTGACTGAAGAAGAAAAACTCTAAGTAAAAAATAGAAAACTTCTAGGTGGTATAGAATTGTGGCAAATGTGGCAGATCCAGAACTGATGAAGCCAAGAGGAAAGAGAAAGGCAAAGCTGAATTGCAAACAGAGAAACTAAGCTGGAGAACCAAGACAAAACCATGCATGAAGCCCTTCCTAGTCTTGGACTTTTTTTAATTCCCAGAGCCAATACATTCCTTGTATTGCTTAAACTAGTTTGATTTGAATACTTCATTCCTTTTAATAACATCTTGGCTTATATACAGTTATTAAAAATTTCCACATAAAGTATATCAGATATTCTCTTAGGGATTCTTCTTTGCTGTTTTCACCATATCTACACTTCTAAAGATTTGCTAATTATTTTTTCCAAGTCTAAAGCCATTCTTAAGAATGCCAGAAGACTGGTATCCAAAAAATAAGATTTAAAAATATATAATAGGTTCAACAGTAGATACATCGCTTACTTTCTGAACTATTACATAGTCTGTAGACAAGTTCATGTTTCAAAAACACCAGGACAGCTAAGCCAAATATAATTTTCAAATCTTGAGAATGGAGTTAATGAAATATCTGATAGTCATATTGATAACCATAATGACAACTGATATTGTCATTCTGAAATGACAGACTAGGATTATTTATCCACACAACGAAATGAAATTTAAAAGCTAGGAATTCCTTGAAAAGAAGGTAAGCTGCATTTAAAGCCTATTATCTTTCTTACCTATAAAAATTAGCCTAATCTATAGGGTGCAAACAATAAACAAGAATTTAATAAAAAGTCAAAATACGGCCGGGCGCGGTGGCTCAAGCCTGTAATCCCAGCACTTTGGGAGGCCGAGACGGGCGGATCACGAGGTCAGGAGATCGAGACCATCCTGGCTAACACGGTGAAACCCCGTCTCTACTAAAAAATACAAAACTAGCCGGGCGAGGTGGCGGGCGCCTGTAGTCCCAGCTACTTGGGAGGCTGAGGCAGGAGAATGGCGTGGACCCGGGAGGCGGAGCTTGCAGTGAGCTGAGATCCGGCCACTGCACTCCAGCCTGGGCGACAGAGCGAGACTCCGTCTCAAAAAAAAAAAAAAAAAAAAAAAAAAAAAAAAAAAAAAAAAAGTCAAAATACAATAGTAAAGAATGAAGTATGGAGGTCTTATAATCCCGATTTCAAACCTTACAAGACTATGGTAATCATAACAGTATGGTACTGGCATAAAGAGTGACATATAGAATACACAGAGTCCAAATATGAACTCTCACATATATAGTAAAATGTTTTTTGACAAGGGTGGCAAGACCACTCAATGCAGAAAGGTCAGTCTTTTCAACAAATGGTACTGGGAAAACTGAATATCCACATGCTAAAGAATGAAAGTAGACCTCTACCTTATACCACATATAAAAACTAACTAAAATCAATTAAAGGCCTAAATATAAGCTCTAAAATATAAAACTCTTAGAAGACAATACAGGGAAAAGCTTCATGACATTGGATTTGGCATTGATTTCTTGGATATGAAATGAAAAACACAGGTAACAACAAAAAAATAGACACATTGGACTACATCAAAATAGAAAAACTTCTATGCATCAAAAGACACCATTAACAGAGTAAAAAGGCAACCTACGGAATGGGAGAAAATATTTGCAAATCACATATCTGATAAAAAGTTAATATTCAGAATATGTAAAGAACCTCTACAACTCAACAACAAAAAAACCAAACCACCCCATTAAATAATAGGCAAATAAAACATTTTTCCAAAAAAAGACATAAAAATGCCCAATAAGCACATAAAAAAGATGCTCAACATCACTCATCATTAGAAAAATGTTAATTAAACCTATAGGGAAATACCACCTCATACCCATTAGGATGACTAGTCTCACAAAATCCAGAAAATACATTTTGGTAAGGATGTAGAAAAACTGAAACCCTTGCGCACTATTGGTGGAAGTGTAAAATGGTTCAGCTGCTATGGAGAGCAGTGCGAAGATTCCTCAAAAAATTACAAATAGAATTACCATATGATCCAGAAGTTCTAATTCTGGGGTTGACAAAAATAAGAACTAAAATGGGGCCTCAGAGAGGTATCTGCATATGCATGCAAATATACAGAGGTATATGCATATGCTCCTAAAACCCTTGGAATCTCCAGAGTGGCAAATGCATGTTCATTCTCAACAGCCAAAAGGTGAAGGCAACACAAATGTCCACTGACGAATGGATAAGCAAAATGTAGTGTATACACATATAATGGAATATTATTCATATTACTCAGCCTTAAAAAGGAAGGAAATTCTAACATGCTACAACACAGATGGCACCTTGAGGACATTAAGCTACATTAAATAAGCCAGTCACAAAAGGATAAATATTGTATGATTCCACTTACATGAAATACCTGATAATCAGTACACAGTATGAGTGCTCTATGAGTCAAACTCATAGAGATAGAAAGTAGAATGGTGGTTGCCAGGGGATGGGATAAAGTGGAAAAGTGTGTGTGTGTGTGTGTGTGTGTGTGTGTGTGTGTGTGTTTGGTGGTGTGTGTGTGTGTCTAGACAGGATCTTGCTAGGTTTGCCCAGGACTTGTGTGTGTGTGTTCATGGCTGTGTGTGTGTACAGACAGGATCTTCCTAGGTTGCCCAGGCTGGTCTCAAACTGCTGGTCTCAAGCGATCCTCCTGCCTCAGCTTCTCAAGGTGGTGGAATTACAGGCATGAGCTACTATGTCAGGCCTATATTTGGTCTTTGTCCCCATTCCCTGGCATACAGCTCCTAAAAACCTTGGAATCTCCAGAGTGGTAAAAATGTCTTCGTATGCTAAAGAGATGACAAACAGCCGAGGGCCCCTACATAGCCACAGGACGAAGGCTGGTCACCTGAAAGACTAAGGCAGGATTAGAGGGTTGGGACTTTCAGCTCCACCTTGGCCAGAGTTGTTGTTGTTATTATTATTATTATAACTATTATTATTATTATTATTACTTTGAGACAAAGTTTTGCTCTTGTCACCCAAGGTGGAGTGCAATGGCACGATATTTGGCTCACTGCAAACTCCACCTCCTGGGTTCAAGTGATTTTCCTGCCTCAGCCTCCCGAATAGCTGGGATTACAGGCATGAGCCACCACGCCCAGCTGATTTTTGTATTATTAGTACAGACGGTGTTTCACCATGTTGGCCATGTTGGTCTAAATTCCTGACCTCAGGTGATCCACCCACCTCAGCCTCCCAAAGTGCTGGGATTACAGGCGTGAGTCACCATGCCAGGCCCAGAGTTATTATGTAATAGATACAGAGTTTCAGCTTTGCAAGATAAAGAGTTCTGTGGATGGATGTTTGTAACGGTAGCACAATAGTGCAAATGAACTTAATGCCACTGAATTGTGCACTTAAAAACAGTTAAGATGGTAAGTTTTGTATGTTTATTTTACCATGACCAAAAGAAAGAAAAAACACACACTAAAAAAATACAAATAACAGCAACAGATCCTCAAGTTGTTAACAATTACTCAAATATGAAATTTATACATCCCAATAGTTTATTATTTATCCATTCAAAATAAAAATACTATTAAAATATTCTGGCTGAAAATGTACACTTTAATTTCTTTTAAAAAGTATAATACTAAATCCCTGCACTTTGGGAGGCCAAGGCAGGTGAATCTCGAGGTCAGGAGATTGAGATCATCCTGGCCAACATGGTGAAACCCCATCTGTACTAAAAACACAAAAATTAGCTGGACATGGTGGCATGCACCTGTAATCCCAGCTACTCAAGAGGCTGAGGCAAGATAATCACTTGAATCTGGAAGGCGAGATTGAAGTGAGCTGAGATTGTGCCACTGCACTCCAGCCTGGGGACAGAGTGAAACTCCATCTTCAAAAAAAAAAAAAAAAAAAAAAAAAAAAAAAAAACTAATATATATTATATATAAATAATACTAAAAGTACATATAGGATAGGTTCCCTTGGTCTTTGAGAAAATAAATGGCAAAAATGTAGGAAGTAAAATTATTAAAAACCCCTGGGTAAATCCAAAACCAAGAATCAAAAATAGGTCTTGCCTGTAAGATGTAGTACGTATAAAAAAAACCAAAACCAACCGCTTTTGATTATAAAAGTAATGCTTCTCTTGTAGAAAATTCAGGGAAAATGCAAAAGAATAAAATTTTTAAATGACATATAATCTGACCAGCTAAAGAAAACTACCAAAAAAAAACAAGGTTTCTCCTTGTTCTAGGAAGATAAAAAGGTTTAAAAAAATTTTTTTTGACATAGCTTAGATCTCTCTTATTTAAGTACATCTATATCTTGCATTTTTTTTTTTTTTTAAGACGGAGTCTTGTTCTGTCACCAGGCTGGAGTACAGTGGCATGATCTTGGCTCACTGCAACCTCCACCTCCCAGGTTCAAGCAATTCTCTTGCCTTAGCCTCCCAAGTAGCTGGGACAAACATGTACCACCACACCCAGCTAATTTTTGTATTTTTAGTAGAGATAGGGTTTCACCATATTGGCCAGGATGGTCTCGATCTCTCGACCTCGTGATCTGCCTGCCTCAGCCTCCCAAAGTGCTGGAATTACAGGTGTGAGCCACGGCACCTGGCCCTGTGTCTTGCATTTTTAACTGAATATCATAATGTATGTATTTTCTCCTACCATTAAAAATCCTTGGCTGTATATAATATTCCATGGTAAAGAATGTGTAAAGCATAATTTATTTTACCATTTCTCTATTGTTAGACATCTGGGTTCTTTCCAATTTGTAGCTATTTTAAATTCTTCAATAAAATGAACAGCTTGTAATTAACATTATTTTTCAGTGAAATAGTACTTGACAGAATCACAAACTTTTTTCACAGAAAAAAGTACCGTATTCCATGTCATCTGCAAAGATGTACATAAGTACTAGTTTAAGCGGTCCAAATGTAAAAATGAGAAATTACAACTATGATAAATCAGTTTCCATACTGTACATACATAAAATAACTCTACTTAGTTTAACTGACATAGAGCCTTAAAGTGGCATAACGACAGTAAATCATCACTTAATATGGGTGATAGGTTCTGGGAGACTGTAACTTTAAGTGAAACAACATACAGCAGGTTTTTGAATAACACTGTTTCCTTCAATGTTATTGAAAAAAATATTGAGGGAAATGTTTCACTATAATGATGAGTGAAAAAAAAAATAGCTTTGGTATAAGTTGTTTCACTTAAAGTCACAGTTTCCAAGACCTATTCATCATATTGAGGACTTACTGTACTTTAAAAAATTACTGACAAAAAGTTGGCCAGTTCTACACTATGCAATGTAAGAGTTCTATATATCTAGACATGCAATAATTGAAGTGTGTGATGATGAGGTCATGGTCAGAATATAAGAAGTGAAAACATGATTTAGTTATTGAACACCTATAGATACAAGTTTGTGTCTATCACTATCAATAGGTAGGACCAACATTTTACAAGCAGTCTAAATAAAGCACAGTGAATCCCATTCTATAAAACTTTCGTGAACCTGATTGGAGAGCTTACACATGTGACTTAGCATTGCTCCAATGTGAATAAATGAAAATTCATGTCATACACAAGTAGCAAAGTCCCCCGCACTATTCAACATGGTACTCAGGAGATGCTGGGGATGTTAACTAGCACATAAAACACAATGCTAATAACACTTGATAACTCAAAGACTATCTAATTTCACAAATGGCCCCTTCTAACTGTTACACATGGTAATTCCTAATGATTCTATTCTTTTTCTATTTTTTTCATTTTTTGAGACAGAGTCTTGCTCTGTTGGCCAGGCTGGAGTGCAGTGGCACAATCATGCCTCACTGCAGCCTTGACCCGCTGGGGTTAGGTGATCATCCCACCTCAGCCATCCAAGTAGCTGGGACTACAGGTGTGCATCACTATGCTTGGTTAATTTAAAAAAATATTTTGTAGAGATGAGGTCTCATTATGTTGCCCAAGCTGGTCTCAAACTCCTGAGCTCAAGTGATCCTCTTGCCTTGGCCTCCCAAAGTGATAGGATTACAGGTGTAATCCACTGCCAGCCTGTATTCTTCTTAAAACAAAGCTATGACCTGTTGGTGATTCAAACTAATATATGAGTCTGACATCTTCTGTAAAATGATATGTGACCTGTTCTTTTTGTTATACTAAGTGGTTTAAAATTAAGTGGCTTGACTAAAGAGACAAAATAATTAAATGTAACACATGATGCTTGATTGGATTCGTGCCCAAAAGTGAAATAAAATCTAAATAAATATTAGCAGCCGGGCGCAGTGGCTCACACCTATAATCTCAGCACTTTGGGAGGCAGAGGTAGGCAGATCACTTGAGGTCAGAAGTTCAAGACCAGCCTGGCCAACATGGTGAAATCCCATCTCTACTAAAAATACAAAAATTAGCCAGGCGTGGTGGCACACGCCTGTAATCCTAGCCACTCGGGAAGCTGAGGCAGGAGAATCACTTGAACCCGGGAGGCAGGAGTTGTGGTGAGCCAAGATTGCACCACTGCACTCCAGCCTGGGTAACAGCAAGACTCCATCTCAAAAAAAGTAAATTAGCAAGGTAATTTGAATATGAACAATGTATTTTAAAATACCATTATATCAACATTGACTTTACAGAAAAGTTGGTAGTCTGGGGTGATTTTGGGGTGTTTAACAATATTGTACCTCTAGATAACCTAGGAAAACAAAAAAATCACCAGAGGAAATATTACTGTATAATATTTAATGTCAAGTAAGCATATTTCAAGTTATAAAATTATAACTTATTAAATTCTTAAAATTGTCAAACTCTGAGGTACCTAAATTTTATTTAAAACCAAGCCTCTTTAGAAAATTACAAAACAAAGAAACTGTTTTATTCCAGTTTGATTCTTTATTTACATATTACGTATCTAGAAAGTTGACTTAATTTTAGGGATATTCTGGACAAACTAATATATAAGCTTACCTTAACTCTCTGTAGGAAAATTGTAAACTTAGAGAAAATATCCTTGAGCAGATCAAACCACTGGGGAAAATTCAACATTCTCATCTGATCTGCAAGCCTAGAAAAAAACAATTCAAACAAAAATAATGATTGTCTCTGGGCCAATATAGCATCTACAAACTGGAAGAAATGATACTAAATACTATCTAGTGATAAAATGCAATTTTATCCAGATACCTAAAATGTTGAAGAGGTATATTACCAAAGAGTTATGGCTTATTTAAATATTTTTAAGATGGTAAGTTAAGTATATCATACATCAATTTCATATGAACAAGCTTTATGACCACTGAATGAATAAACCGTAGAGAAGTAAGTGTGAAGATATACTCTGGAATAAAAATGGAAACACATCTTTGCCCAAAATTTCATAATCTGCTTTTCTAACTACAACTTTAAAAATATCATATGAGAGGTAATATGGCATGGTAGTTAAGAGCACTGCCACAACACAATGCCTTGGTTTAAAATAGCAGCAGCTTATTGGAATTGCTAGCTATGTGGCTCTGGCAAGTGACTTAACCCCTCCATGCTCCAATTTTCTCATCTAACATGAGGAAACTGATAGAACTGACCTTATGTGGTTGTTGTAAATATTATATGAGTTAATAAAAAATACTTAGAACAATGCATGACACATTTTTAAAAGTACCATGTAAGCAGCAGCTAATACTATTTTGATAGTTGACACAAATCATTAACTTCAAGGTGAAAAAAAGTAATACAAAATATAATTCATTCCCTAAAGATATTTTATAGTACCAAAATGACTTATTACTCTAAATTTTTAATAAATGCAGCTTCAGCTAAGAGTTTATTCTAAAAAGATACTACAACACTTGATATACAGAAAGTTCTCTACTTATATGGATAAAATTCCCTAGGGAAGAAGAAAAACTGACTCTCCACATCCATGGAGCTTCTAACAGTGTCCCAATGACTTAATGTTTTCCAACCACTAACAATTCTCTCATTATTATAGTTGCTTCAACTAATTCTGAAATTGAGTTTTCCCTAGGTAATAGTGTGGAAATTAATACTGCATTCTGTGAGTTTGGCCCAGGAAAGTTTCACAGTTGTACATATTGCTATTCATATCTAAGCCAGTTAAAAACATTTAAATATCCATATGAACAAGAAATTCAGTCATAAAATATTATCACTGTTCTTCTTAAAATAATAGAATAGGAATTTTTCTTTTTTCTTTTCTTTTTTTTTTGAGACAGGATCTTACTTTGTTGCCCAGGCTAGAATGCAGTGGCACAATCACGGGTCACTGAAGTCTGGACCTCCCAGACTCAATCCATCTCCTACCCTGGCCTCCTGAGTAGCTAGGACTACAGGCATGTGCCACCATGCCCAACTTATTTTTTTAATGTTTATTTTTAGTAGAGATGGGGTCTCACTTTATTGCCCAGGGTGGTCTCAAACTCTTGGGCTCAAGCAATTCTCCCACCTCGGCCTCCCAAAGTGCTGGGATTACAGGTGTGAGTCAATGCACCTGGCCAAGAATAGGAATTTCTAGGGTGAAAACAAACAAATACAAACATGGGCAATTCAAAATCATACACTCAAACTTCTCAGAGCCAATTAAAAGTTGAAGTTTAATTATATAGCTAAAAATTTAAACATAATACTTGCTATGCCCCTGTAATGAATTATCTTCAATTTCACCTCTCCATATCTATGTTCTGCCCCTCTCCATCCTGCTCTCTGCTCTGGGAAGCTAATCTGTGGGCTTGGCCCATGAGGAGCTCTTACGAAGACTGGAAGAAGTAAAGGTATCTACTCCTCTAGCTTTCTAGTAAAGGTACCTATTTCTCCTGTGTCTCTCAAGGGTTGCCTCAGGGTGACTGCTTCCCTGTACTCAAGGTCACAGCTTTTTATCAACTACCTTCTCCTCAATTCTGTTAACCACTGTCTTTGTCCTGCACTGTCACTTGTGATTTTCCTACACTCTGCTCACACCTTAGTAAATAATTCCTTTACGAAATCCACTTCAAATTATTCGAATTTGCATGTATCATCTTTTCTGACTGATAACCACCAACCTATATATTTATACTTACTTCACAACAACATCTGTGTCTATTTCTTCTGTTTGTGAAACTTTATTAATAACACACTGCAAAATTCAAGAAAAAACAAAAACAATTTGATTAATTGTCTTTCAAATCCTAAGTAGTCCATGTTCCATTTGTATATTAAAAAGGCCCTTACTATATGAGCACTTTTCAAAAGAGGACATGCATGTGGCCAACATAACTGATCATTAGAGAAATGCAAATCAAAACCACAAAGAGATACCATCTCACACAAGTAAGAATGGCTATTACTAAAAAGTCAAAAATAACAGGTGTTGGCAAGGTTGTAGAGAAAAGGGAACACTTGTTATACACTGTTGATGGGAGTGTAAATTAGTTCAACCATTGTGGAAGACAGTGTAGCCATTCCTCAAAAACCTAAAGACAGAAATACCATTCAATCCAGCAATCCCATTACTGGTTACATACCCAGAGGAATATAAATTGTTCTATTAATAAAGACACATGCACACGTATGCTCACTGTAGCACTATTCACAATAGCAAATACATGGAATCAACCTAAATGCCCATCGATGATCCACTGGATAAAGAAAATGTGGTACATGTACACCATGGAATACTATACAGCCATAAAAAAGAATGAGATCATGTCCTTTGCAGGGACATGGATGGAGTTGGAGGTCATTATCCTTAGAAACTAATGCAGAAACTGAAAACTAAATACTGCATGTTCTCACTTATAAGTGGAAGCTAAATGATGAGAACACACAGACACACAAAGGGCAACAACGCACAGTGGAGACTATTGGAGGGTGGAGGGTGGGAGAAGGGAAAGGATCAGAAAAATAACTAATGGGTACTAGGCTTAATACCTGGGTGATGATATAATCTATACCAAAAAAACCCATGTCACACGTTTACTTATGTAACAGACTTGCACATGTACCCCTGAAATATTATTAAGATTTAAAAAAATTTAAAAGGCTCTTACTTACTATAATAATTACTTTACCAGATTTTTATATCTTACGCATCTCTCATAGTGTTTGAAAAGCTGATTACAATTAGCCAATTAAATAATCACTTCAGAGTATGTTTGAATTGTAATAATATCGCCTACTATTCAAAACTGTTCAAAATCATACACCAGAAAAGTAGAACTATAATACTTAGGAACAAGGTGTAAGCCCCATATTAAAATCCCAAAAGAAGTTCATATTGAAAGTTACATTTCCTTGTGATATATGCAACAGTTTAAAATTAAAAAATAAATGCTTAGATTTGAAGTCTGGGAATTGAAACATATCAGTTTTTAGAAATTGCTTAAAATATATATACAGAAAATTGTACAAATTATGTTTACAGCTCAATACTTTTGTACAAATGAAGTACATTTGTGTAATCAGAACTCAGCTCATGAAACAACCTTGCTGATACCCAGAACTCCTCCCCTATTCCCTATCAGTTACTACTTCCTCCCAAAATATACTATTGTCCTGATTTTTAAACCATAGAATAATTTTGCCTGCATTTGAGTTTTACATAAGTGGAATCATATACTGTATACTTTCTGTGTTTGGTTTCTTTGGCTCCACATTATGTCTATAATACTCATTTGTTATTCTGTGTAATCTATTCATTCTCATTAATGTATAGTATTCCATTGTATAAATACATCAAAATTCTATTTATCTTTTCTACTGGTGATAGAATTTGGGCTGTTTCCAGTTTTTAAAATTACAAATAGTACTGCCATGAACATTCTGCTGTGTTTTGGTGAACTTATATACATATTTCTGTTGGGTGCATACCTAGGAATAGAAATGCTGGGTCCCAACATGTATGCAAAGTTGGCATTACTATGTATTGCCAACAATTTTTCAAAGTGGTTGTACCAATTTAAAAATACAGTGTTTTAATCAGTGCTTGAAAGAGGGGATGATTATAATTTTTTTGCTTATTTTATTTAACTTTTAAACTTATTTTAAACTTTAAAACTCATATATGTACATTCAACCTTAATGATAATAATCAATTAAGCCTAATAAATACATTTAAAATTATGTTATCTTTTCATATATTTAAAACCAAAGTTCAGTGGATAAGATTTATCTGAGTAAAAAAAGTCAAAACAAAGATCAGGGAATACTGAAAACACATGGATTTTAGTTTATAATTTCTTAGAGATTAGGATAAAAGGAAATGAACATTTGTCTACTGCTAGTGGGAGTATAAATTGGTAAATCTTTTTAAATAGGAATTAAATTCTATACATCAAATAACTTAAAAATGCTTTTCACTCTCTAACCAATACTTCTAGGAATCGGTCTAAGAACAAATATTCTTAAGTACGAAAAACAAACAAAATAACTTTATACCACGACATCTGTCACAGTGGCTAATTTCTGCATATCAAATTAAAAACAATCTACAATATTAATACAGAGGAAAAAGTTAAGTAGATTTAACATAATGTTAATGGGACTTTACACAATCATTAAAAATGATGTTTCTGAAAGCTTTTATAATGAGAAAATGCTTATGATTCTAACAAATATATGTATAAAATCATAAACACATAATGACAACATAAGAAAATCAGTAACAGTCTACACATAGAAATATTCCTATAGCAATAATCTTTTGGCTAGTAGGACTATGTTTTACTTTCATTTTCTGTATTTTCAGTTTTAGATAAATTAGCTATATTACTATTACACTATATATATTATTACTAGGATACATAAAAGTAAACTTCGCAAAGGTTCCAGACCAAAATATATCAAATAAAATGCACGATTACCTGTTTAATGATATTCTTTGCTGTAATAATCATTTTTTCACCATAGATTTCTAAAAAATTAAGTTTTCTTTGTTTTAAAAGTCCAAATACAAGAGATACCAGTCTTTCCTGTTAAAATAAAATAAAAGTATGTAATCTGACATTTTAAATAGGAAGTAATTTTACTTAGAGGTAGAAATATTCAGCATCAGGAGTTCTGTTTGATCCTCAGATTGCTATCCTACACAAAGTATTTTCTAGCAGCCTGAAAAACCCCCTCCCACAGCAATCTTATCATGAGATTTTTGGAGTCAGCATTCTAAAACAGATAAATCCTACCCCACCACAGTGAACCAATGAAGCTGGTTTTGGGGTAAAACAATACAAGGGTATTTTTTGTTCTAGTTTCAACAAGTAAAAAATACCCTTCTCACACCCTGATGACCAATAAATACTCCATGGGCCCTGTGGTTTGTTTTGGGTTTTGCTTGTTTGTTTGTTTTGAGACAGGGTTCCACTCTGTTGCCAAGGCTGGAGTGTAGTGGGGTGATGACAGCTCACTGTAGCCTTGATCTCCCAGGCTCAAGTGATCCTCCCACCTCAGCCTCCTGAGTAGCTGGAACTACAGGCATGCACCACCACACCTGGCTAATTTTTAAATTTGTTTTGTAGACTCACTATGTTGCCCAGGCTGGTCTCAGATTCCTGGGCTCAAACCACCCTCTAGCTTCAGTCTCCTACAGTGCTTGGATTACAGGCCTGAGCCACTGTGCCTTGCCCCTGTGCTTTTTAATGCATGGTCTAGAAGACTGAAATAATGACCTAGACTCTCTGTGGGAAGTCAACTGCTAACATGTACAAAAGTTTCTTTACTTAGGCGGTTATCAGGGTTTCTGGGATTCTTTACTAGTTGTTGTCAGTGATTAACACTGAGAAGTTACCAGCTAAGTGAAGCCTGGATATTATGTATTTGTATATACATATATATAAAACATGTTCATAATAGGTACTCAGTAAATTTGAGTGACGGGTAATTACCATATGATAATGATCACTTTTTTGGTTTTGTTTTTTTTGAGACAGGGTCTTGCTGTGTTACGATCATGGCTCACTACAGCCTCAAACTCCTGAACTCAAGTGATCCTCTCGCCTTAGCCACCCAAGTAGCTGGGACCACAGGTGTGCATGCACCACTACACCCAGCTAATTTTTTATTTTTTGTAGAGATGGAGTCTCCCTATGTTGCCGAGGCTGGTCTCAAACTCCTGGGCTCAAGCAATCTTCCCACCTCAACCTCTCAAACTGCTGGGATTATAACAGGAGCCAATGCAGCCAACTATGATCACTTTTTATAAAAGACAAGCTCCAACACTCGCACGCATGCACACAGAATATAAATTAATTCATCCTATGTCTGCATTTTTAACTCGGTCTGTAAGCTCATTCTAACTCTAATTTCTAATTAAGCTATACAATTATATTATTCTCTAATTCCATAGGATAGTGAACAATTATGGTGCTTGCTAAAGTCACATAGTTAGTGAAGGACTTCATAGGTCTGATAGCCCTTGAAATTTAAGATAATTTTGTTTCCTATAATCTGAAGACAATGTATTCTAAACCAAGACTGTTAAGCAATGGCATCAACTTCATTCCACAGTTAAAACACATACCTCTTCTAAAACTTGACAGTCATCTTCCAGTGGTCTATTTAAGTCAGTGTGAGAATAAGTAGAAAATTCTGCAATCATCATTTTATCTATCAGTTTTTCTAATTCACAAAGCTGTGATCCCAAATGCCTAAAAAGGAAGAGGAAAATGTTATATTTATATTCACTAAAAACTACAAATTCGCTCCACACAATCAAGGGAACTAGTAGGTAAAACTTTTCCAGCTGACAGTACCTGTGCAATAATGCAATGTTTTCAAAAAATGAAGTCCTTTAACTTACCAAAATAACTGCAAATATTTCATCTTCTAAATTCCATTTTTCTCTTTATAGTTGACCCTTGAACAACATGGGGGTTAGAGGCACCAAACACCAGTGCAATAAAAAATCTGTGTATAACTTCTGACTCCCCCAAAATTTAACTACTAATAGCTTATGTTGACCAGAAGCCTTATCAATAACATAAACAGTCAATAACACATTTTTTTCTATACTGTGCGTACCATATACTATATTCTTACAATAAAGCTAGAGAAAATATGTTACTAAGGAAATCCTAAGGAAAAGAAAATATATTTACTATTAAGTGGAATCAGATCATCATAAAGGTCCTCTTCACACTGAGCAGGCTGAGGAGGAGCAGGGAGAGGAGTGGTTGGTCTTGCTATCTTAAGGGTGGCAGAGGAGGTGGAAGTGGAGGCAGAAGAGGCAGACACAGTCAGTATAACTTTACAGAAATGCATTGTAATTTCTGACTTTACTTTTTCATTTATCTAAAAATGTTTGTTTCTATATGGTACCAAACCTTCTTCTACCATTTGCTTTAGTTTCAGTGCCCATATCATAGAAGAGTCCATGTCATAAAAGAAGTCAAAGGCAGTCTTGAATAACGCAAACTCTGCTGCCAGACTGTCTAATGTCATCTTGTTTTCTGGCACTGCTGCTTCTATATCTTTTTCCTCATTGTCTGGCATTGGTTTGAGAACACCCATCTCCATCAAGTCATCTTCTGTTAATTCCTCTGGTGTGGTATCTATTAGCTGTTGAATTTCTCCAAGATTCTTATCTTGAAATCCTTCGTTCCTCACCCATTTTTGTCACATCCACAATCTCTTTCATGATCTCCCTGATCGTCTCACAGCATCTGCACACAGTTTTCTCTAACAGGAATTTATTGTTTCGGGCTTTATGGTCTTCACAATTTTTTTCTGTAACAATGATGGCATCTTCAATGGTGTAATCCTTCCAGACTTTTGTGATGTTCTATCGGGGTTCTCTTCCAAGGCACTGATAATCCTTCCTGCAGAGTAGTGTGTGTAATGAGCTGTAAAGGTACTTATGACTCTCTGATCTAGAAGCTAGATTAGAGATGTTGTGTTTGGGGCAAGGAGACCATTTTAATGCCTCTGGTGTTGAATTCATGGGGTTCTGGGTGGACAGGGCCATTGTTCAACACCAAAAGAACTTTAAAAGGCAGTCACTTTTTGGCAAGGTACTTATTGACTTCAGAGACAAAGCATCAATGGCACCAATCCAGAAAGAGCGTTATCCAGGTCTTTTGTTGTATAAGCAAAATACTGGCAGCTGTTATTTATCTTTTCCCTTTGAAGCTTGTGGGTTAGCAGCTTTATAGATAAGGGCAGTCCTGATCACAAACCTGACTTCATTTGCACAAAACAGTAAGAAATAGCCTATCCCTTCCTGTCTTAAATCCTGGTTCTCACTTGTCTTCCTTACTAATAAATGTTCTTTGTGGCTTTTTTTCCCCAGAGTAGGGCACTTTTGTCTGCATTAAAACCTTTCAGGTAGATATTCTTTCTCCTCCATTATTTTCTAAATGGCATCCAGGAACTCATTTGCTGTCTCTTTGTCAGCAGAAGCTGCTTCTCCTATTATCGTGACTTTTCTGTAAGCCAAACCTCTAAAATTATCAAACCATCCTTTGCTAGCATTAAGTTCTCCAGCTTTAGATCCTTCACTTTCCTTTTGCCTTAAATTATCGTTTGATATCTTAGCTTTTTCTCAAATAATATTAGAGTCTATAGGTATGCCTTTCTCATAGTAAGCCTGCACCTACATAAAATCTGCATTTTCAATACTGGATAAAAGGTACTTGCAAAAGTACAAGGCTTTTGTAAATGCTGTTGTAGCTAGAGTGAGGACTTGACAACTTTTTTTTTTTTAAAACAATCGTGGGCAACCACAACTGCAGACCTCAATCTACTATACACATCAAGGAATTAAACTTTTTATTGTAAATGTCATCACTTCTCTCTGCTTCTTGGGAGTACTTCCAGCATCACCAGTGAACTTAGTTTGGGTTCCATGATGTTATTCAAGGTGTACAGCATGTATTAAAACAATAAAACATGCAAAACTGTAAGAGATCACCTTTTACTGTGACACTCCATTTACTGGAGAGAGGAACTACTCAAACATAGATGACTAGCATCACTTGAGCTCATCACAGTAGCAACTGGAGGTGGCTATGAAATTATTACAGGGGTATAATATGTACCAAAGTTTTTTGCAGGTATGATTTAATACTGCATGAATGGGGCCATGTACAGTCTGTAAGTTTTGATAAATTTTAACTTTTTTGACAAGTAATTATGATATAGTTTATTGTTTTCTAGTATATGCTAGCTATTTCAAGATAACATGGCTTTAAATCAAATGATGAACGTTTAAAAAGTTTGAACTCCTAAGGACATATATTGTTTTGAAGAATTTCAGAAATTAAAACAAAATCTTCCTTTGTCTTCTAAATAAATATAAAATCCATTCTTCTAAATAAACATAAAATTCAGTTGTTCAGGGTACTATTTTGAGACACTTCAGACCTAACGTTTTTAAAAAATTACAAAAAAGCCTTTTTCTCTTTCTAGGTAGAGCAATGGTAGATATAATACTATTGCCTTCTGACAAAGCTCTTCCGAAATTGAAAGACTGTTTACCTACTGTAGGAGCATTAAAACATTTGAGAGAACGGTATTCAGCAAAGATCACTATAGCAGGAAATCACTGTGAAATGTAAGCTTCTTTGTTCATATTTGATTATTGTCTGTATTGTCTGTTTTCATAATTAACATACTATTGTGTTTTCAGACTCAGCATTTGAAAATTATTTTAATGTGACAAGATAAAATTTTGTTATATCATGATTGCAAATTTGTCTATTGATAAGAATTTAGATGTTTTGTATTTTATATTTATGTTTCTGAGATATTTAAGTTTTTAGTAAATATTGATGTTTTAATTTTTTTATTAAGTTCTAGGGTACATGTGCACAACATGCAGGTTTATTACATAGGTATACCTGTGCCATATCGGTTTGCTGCACCCATCAACTTGTCATTTACATTAGGTAGTTCTCCTAATGCTATCCTTCCCCCAGCCCACCACCCCCGACAGGCCCCAGTGAGTGATGTTCCCCTCCCTGTGTGCGGGCTCTTTTTTGGTTCCATATAAAGATTAGTTTTTTCCAATTCTGTGAAGAAAGTCAGTGGTAGCTTGATGGGGATGGCATTGAATCTATAAATTACTTTGGGCACTATGGCCACTTTCACGATATTGATTCTTCCTATCCATGAGCATGGACTGTTTTTCCATTTGTTTGTGTCCTCTCTTATTTCCTTGAGCAGTGGTTTGTAGTTCTCCTTGAAGAGGTCCTTCACATCCCTTGTAAGTTGAATTCCTAGGTATTTTATTCTCTTTGTAGCAATTGTGAATGGGAGTTCATTCATGATTTGCCTCTCTGTTTGTCTATTATTGGTATACAGGAATGTTTGTGATTTTTGCATATTGATTTTGTATCCTGAGACTTTGCTGAAGTTGCTTATCAGCTTAAGGAGATTTTGGGCTGAGATGATGGGGTTTTCTAAATATACAATCATGTCATCTGCAAACAGGGACAATTTGACTTCCTCTTTT
>NW_016816502.1:64451-66040 GCF_001698545.2 Rhinopithecus bieti | reverse complement strand
AATGCTTCCAGTTTTTGCCCATTCAGTATGATATTGGCTGTGGGTTTGTCATAAATAGCTCTTATTATTTTGAGATACATTCCATCAATACCTAGTTTATTGAGAGTTTTTAGTATGAAAGGCTGTTGATTTTTTTCAAAGGCCTTTTCTGCATCTATTGAGACAATCACGTCATTTTTGTCATTGGTTCTGTTTATGTGACAGATTACATTTATTGATTTGTGTATGTTGAACCAGCCTTGCATCCCAGGGATAAAGCCAAATTGATGGTGGTGGATAAGCTTTTTGATGTGCTGCTGGATTCGATTTGCCAGTATTTTATTGAGGATTTTCTCATCGATGTTCATCAGGGATATTGGCCTAAAATTCTCTTTTTTTGTTGTGTCTCTACCAGGCTTTGGTATCAGGATGATGTTAGCCTCATAAAATGAGTTATGGAGGATTCCCTCTTTTTCTATTCATTGAAACAGTTTCAGAAGGAATGGTACCAGCTCCTCTTTGGTGTTATTTAAGGTGTATAGTATGTATTAAAAACAATAAAAAACAAAAATATGCAAAAACTGTAAGAGATCACTTGTTACTGTAATAATTTACTGGAGAGAGAAACTGGTCAAATACAGATGACTAGCATCACTTGAACTCACCACAGTAGCAACAGGAGGTGGCTATGAAATTATTACAGTGGTACAGTATGTACCACAGCTAGTTTTTTGGAGTTATGATTTAATACTGTATGAATGGGGCCATGTACAGTCTATGTGTAAGCTTTGATAAATTTTAACTTTTTAAATATATTTTATGATAGTAAACGATAAAGTAGACTGGTACCTACATATATTTTATGCATTCATGGCATATATATTTCTAGGCTATGTGGAAAGTTTTTTCAAACTTTCACAAATCTCCAAAAACGTTTCCAATATATTTACTGAAAAAAAAAATCTGTGTATAAATGGACCCACAAGTCCAAACCCATGTTGTTCAAGGTCAGAGGTATATCTTTAGCCTCCAAATAAATGTGTTCTAGAAAACCTGGTTACTGGGCATGATTGTTTCCACAGACAAAATATTGACATTCTAAGTCCTTTCCTTATTAACCATTTACTAAATGTCAGTGCTGGTAGCTCCCCATTATTCAACAAACATTTGTGCCTATCCTGCACTAGGCCCTGTCCTGGGTGCAAATAAATATCTGAAGGACTATATGTACAGATGGACTCAATTCAATCTTTCCCATAATCAGTTTGAGTTACTGTGTAACATCCCTTAAGTCATTAAGCTGAAAGTCATTGAAACACAAGACTGAAAAATGTAAGGATGAAGCACTTTCATACATAGGGATTTTTGCCATACTTTCAAATAGCTGTATAAAAGCAATGAGCTAAAGAAGCCTAGTTGGTCCAAAGAATTTCAAAACTTAAGTGAAAGAGTCCAATGGAACATGTTTACATCTCAGTGGAAAAAAATGTTTTAAGCTCTATTTTGAGGGGCAGTTTTAAAACATTTAAATATTACATTAAAATTTAAAAAAAACATTTAAAATATACCTACACTACATTTACTTGAAAAGAAAACCTTATATTGGCAAC
>NW_016816502.1:52285-64417 GCF_001698545.2 Rhinopithecus bieti | reverse complement strand
CTGAAAGTCATTGAAACACAAGACTGAAAAATGTAAGGATGAAGCACTTTCATACATAGGGATTTTTGCCATACTTTCAAATAGCTGTATAAAAGCAATGAGCTAAAGAAGCCTAGTTGGTCCAAAGAATTTCAAAACTTAAGTGAAAGAGTCCAATGGAACATGTTTACATCTCAGTGGAAAAAAATGTTTTAAGCTCTATTTTGAGGGGCAGTTTTAAAACATTTAAATATTACATTAAAATTTAAAAAAAACATTTAAAATATACCTACACTACATTTACTTGAAAAAGAAAACCTTAATATTGGCAACTATATCTACTAAGAAAGATGAGATATAACACAATTTTAAAAGTTAGTTAAAACCATTTGACCTTTTGGGTAGATGCATTATTCTTCTTTTATAAACAACATATGGTAAGTAGGAGTAGTGATAATTATGAAACAAATCTGATAAGTGAAATAACATAAAAGTTTGCATTTTTCTACATGAAAATTGTATTTCTTATAGTTAATAGACTAAAAAGGTTCTCATAAATGGCATCAATATCTTACAGTAGACTAATTTAGAATAGATCCACCAGTACAAGCTAAAACATTGTCACAAGAGGAATTTGGCAGTATCTAGCAAAATTACAGAGGAATTTTGACCTAGGAATCTCACTTAGAATCTGTCTCAAAGATGCATGAGCAAAAATACCAAAGAACATACATTAACTGCCCTTCTATTGGTAACTGTAACAGAATAGAAACAACCCAAATGCTGACCAATGGGGAATGGTTGAATAAATCACAATGCATTTATTTTAAATAATTTTAAAAGAATTGATAAATACCTATACATACTGTTAGAGAGCAGTTTTTTTTTTCATTATTTCCCCTCCAGAAGCCTTTTCTAATCTTACACACACACAATCCCATGAAATTTTTAATTTTTTTTTTTTTTTTTCTCCAGAGTCTCCCTCTGTTGCCTAGATGGGAGTATAGTGGCGCAATCTCAGCTCACTGCAACCTCCACCTCCCAGGTTCAAGCAAGTCTCATGCCTCACCCTCCCAAGTAGCTAGGAATAAAGGTATGTGCCATCATACCCAGCTAATTTTTGTATTTTTAGTAAAAGACAGGGTTTTACCATGTTGGCCAGGCTGGTTTCAAGCTCCTGACCTCAAGTGGTCCACCCTCCTTGGCCTCCCAAAGTGCTGGAATTAGAGGCATGAGCCACCGTACTCAGTCACCCCTATGAAATTTTAATACCACAAATATATCTGTTTATGTACCATGGCCCTTTGAAGGGTCACAAACCATTGTTATATTCAAGATTTTTTTTCACCTTTCAAGAGCCAATGTTTGCCCTCTTGAGGTAGTATCTCCCATTGAGAATGCATGCTGTAGAGCATGTACAATATCCAGAGTATATTGTAAGGTAAAAACAGCAGGTGGAGAACAGTATCTACAGTGGGCTAATGCTTATCTAAGATGAGAGACAGACAGATAGATGGATGGATAGACAGATATAAACTAAAATTTTTAAATGGCGACTTATTGTAGGGGTTGTGGGGGAGAAAAATGGGGTCATACTGATACTTCCAATTTAAATTCAAGACTATATGAGTTTTACTTCTTCAGTCTTACATATGTATTTCCTTTTAATCAGGCTGAAAATTGTGATTACTAATGACACTAACACAATTCATCATTTGTTTTATCCCACAACATACACAGATTGTCTCAGAACAATATTATTAATACAAACAATATAGGACTTTTTCCTCTTTTCCTTAAGATATATCCCATATAAGATGAACAGTTAAATTACTGTTTTAAAGTCACTTTAAAAAGAAAATTATTTCCCAGTTCTGTCCACTACAAAAGCCTAGAAATAATGGCCAATCCAGTAGCAAGAACACGCCTACTACCCAGATGGATTTCTAAATACTATTTCCTACTAAAAGAAAGTACGGCTCCTTAGACAAATGGCAGATTACAGGTCTGGGGTAGGAAATGTATAATATAAACATCCTGTCATAACACAAAGTAAGAAAACTGTCAATAACTACTTAGGAAGTCATGTCAAAAGACTCAAGAATGAACTTGAGGAGGTTCCTACAAATGATAATTCAATTTGAACATTGATAAAAATTAAAAAGCAAAGAAGTTAAAACACTTTGAAAGCATATAAATCCATGTATTTATAATATCTTTAAAAATTCATCAGTTATCTTTGGAGGATGCTAGATTTCCAATTCATTATTTTGAAAACAGCTAAATAAAGGAAAATAATCTAGCATTTATCCTGTCTAATCTTGTAAGAACTGTCCTTCAAAGGGTGACCAAATAATTGTTATGGGGAAACATCAACTCATAGAAATGTTCCAGTGAATAAGTAAAGAAAAGTGGGACAGAATTAACGTATCATAATTTGTAGCCCATAATTAATGATAAATCTAGAGAACTGTTAAATGGCTGCTAATCATCAAAAAAGATTTTTATGCTTCTTGACTGAAATACACACCACTGTCTATTAGGTGCTCTTGTCAAAGAGTAAAATTTAAAGCTAATCAAGCTTTTAAATCTAACTATCAATTACAGAGAATATAGGTGAAAAAATAACATGCTAAACATGGAAACAGTTTACAAAATCCAAACTATGAGAAGCACTATAAGACAATCCAGTTTCTTCGATTAATATTTTGAAAGAAAATTAGAATGGATAACTATGGATCAAAAACCACTTGAGACACATCAACCAACTGCAATATATAGATATTATTTGGACCCTGATTACAATAAACACACTGTAAGAAAGAATTTTGAGACAAACGGGAAAATCTGAACACTGACTAGCTATATTTGAAAATATAAATGACATTAGAGTTACATTTTTAAAAAATCCTTACCTTTCAAAGATACCTAATGAAATATTTATGAATGAAACAAAATGTTTGGGGTTTGTTTCAAAATAATAAAGGATATAGATAACACAAACTCGGCTTTGCATTGACAACTCAAAGATGATAAACAATTTATCTAGCTTCCTATAACTCTTTTCATATAATTTCCTTTAGTTTTGTGTATGTTTGAGTCTTTATAAGTTTGTTTTTAAAAAAAAAAAAAAAACAGTGACAGTGTAGGATATAAATTTAGACCTAATATTGCTTGGCTCTCAATTATTTTTATGAAGACCATTGATTCTTTTTTAATGCAGACTAGAGGTTAGCACTCAGGTATGTGTTACCTTCAAGTGTAAATAGTCTTCAACAAATCACCATAAAGAATTATGGTGAAAGGTCCATATGACTATACCTACTGATATTTGGACACCAAAATAATAAAACTTTCTGTCATTTTGGCATAACTTAAATGCAGTGTTCTATTTGACCTTAGATAATAAAACTTGAGTAGCTTCCATTTTTATGCATCCTTAAAGTAATTTTAAAGTTTAAATTATCTAATACAGATTATATAATGTAATTTAATAAAGAACCTCAATACTAACACCAAATAGTATTTATTTTATAATCACAGGTACTTTATATATGCAAGAATTTGTCTAAATAAATCCTTAAATGCAACTTTCAGAACTGTAATATTTTTCACCTATTCATCCTCAATCTAATTGTTCTTTTATATTCTCGGCTACTTTGACAATAGATGTAATAATAATGACATATGCATTATTATTAATCTTAACAAAAATATTTAAGATAAATCTGCTAACACCTTGTTTTAAAAGTATGTATCCTAATAATCACATACAGTAATTTAGAGTGGTGAGAGAATCTACTGAAATGACAACTAAAATATCATTTTCTGAAAAATATATCCAGCTAAGTAAACTGAAACAATCCCAATACTTTCTACTTAGATATGCCTCAATTTGCACATTAATTCAGACCTTCTACTAAGTTGTATGTTCAATACAGTGACCTCTGTGCTGTTCTTATCAGAAAACCTTGTATATCAATAAACTCTGTAGCAATTCTAGTTTCATCAAAGAGCAAGAAGTCTGATTTCTTCATCACAAAACATACAATGTGGATGTTTTCTTACTACAATATTTTAAAATCTAAATTATAGGAGATTTAAGGTCAAATAACATGTTAAATACCTTTTGATAGATCTAATAATAAAGATCCCTTAGATGGAATCTCAAGGTGGCCACTAATCAATGAAATCATAATAAACTGGGACCTATAATAAACTGAGTGTTTTGCATCTTTTCTTTCAAAAAAAAAAAAAAAAAAAAGCTTACAAGTAGAAAACAAGCTAGCTGCAGTCATTTTTATGCCAAAATCCATTAATATGGTAGTTCGTGGCTGCTGAGCAAACCTATAGTTCAATTGCCCACAGTTTGTACAATTAAATTAGTATTGATGTTCAGAGTGATCTCTCTGAGGTCCTATAAGATTCTCAAACAAATATATTAAAAAGCATAGTTCTCGAGTCCAGAGGGACCCAAGTTGAATCTCTACTGTACTGTTACTTAACTTGCTATATGACCTTAGTTTTCCTATCTGTAAAGTGTGGGTAACATTCCCTATCTCATAGTTTTTTGGGGAGTGGGCGATGTCCATATACTTAGCACAGTATCTGGTATAGAATACTTAAGTATTCAATATATGTCCTCTGTTGTAGAATGGTGGTGGTAGTAATCATGGTATGAAGCAATAGGAAAAGAATGTTAACAACAATGATGAAAACTAAGAGTTTCTACACAAAGCTTTACAATAAGAAAGAACAAATAACAACACTATAGCACTAAGTTTCAAGGTAACTAAAGATTTTCTGTATCAAAATCTGCAAGATATCAACATTCAAATGCATTCTTGTGGGTTCATAATGAGACTTTTGTACTACATGTGCTTAAGCATTTGAATGCCATTAGCCTCAGCAATACTTTTAGCTAAATTAGTATATAAATGATATATATTGTTTCAATGATTATCATTTTTATTGGTAATAGATAGCAAAATTTCATTGCATATGTAATAGTTAAAAATATTTATATCCCGGCCAGGCACAGTAGCTCACGCCTGTAATCCCAGCACTTTGGGAGGCCGAGGCGGGCGGATCACGAGGTCAGGAGATGGAGACCATCCTGGCTAACACGGTGAAACCCTGTCTCTACTAAAATACAAAAAATTAGCCGGATGTGGTGGCAGGCGCCTGTAGTCCCAGCTACTCGGGAGGCTGAGGCAGGAGACTGGCATGAACCCAGGAGGTGGAGCTTGCAAGTGAGCCGAGATCACGCCACTGCACTCCAGTCTGGGCAACAGAGCGAGACTCCGTCTCAAAAAAAAAAAAAAAAATTTATGTCCTAATAATTAAAATCACCTAATTCTGCAACAATTCAGGCAGTAAAATCATTCAAAATTTTTTAAATTTATAAATTCAACAAATGTACAAAAGAATTATAATTATGAATTATGCAGTGAGTCAATATTACCCTTCAAGTTCTGAAGAGGGGAAATCAAACTTTGGAACTTTGGAACACAGATACATCATACCCCCAAATCCATTAGTAGAAACCTCTTTGAATAGAGACAGGAAGATGTGTTAGTTGAAAATTTTGTTTTAGAAAGAACAAATTTATATAGGAAGATGCTACCACTTTAATTACAAATCATGAAAAAGTTGAGAACCCAACAGTAGTTATAAATCAGGCTTCTCAATTATGGTGCACATTAGTATTTCCCAGAGAGCTTTCAAAAAAATACAGATGCTCAAGCCTTAACCTCTAGAAAGTCTGACTTAATTGGCTGGGTAGGGTGTGGCACACTTTTTTAAAAGCTCTTCTGGAGATGTTATTATGCAGCCAGGATTAAGAACCACAGTCATATAGACTATAAATGGGAAATTAGGGACAAAGATTATAGATGGGAAAAAAAAAAGAGTGGAATAAAGGGTCAAGACACATTTGGTAATATACTGAATAATTCATAGATTTTACAAATATGTATTAAGATGTGTACAACATAGCTCTTAACCAAGACATTTAAATTCAAAGCCCAATAGAAAGATCTAAAATAAAAACAGAAACCATAACAAAACATGGTAGGAGACTGTAAAATTTCGTTAGAGAATATAAACAAGGTGCTCTGGGAGTTCAGAAGTCACCAAAAAGGTTTACATAAAAAATAATTTCAAAGTCAAAAAATACAGAAGGAATGAGAAAAAAGAATACATACATAAGCATTATTTGCTACTAATGACTAGAAAAAATGTGATGTTAGGTTAATAGTACACAGAAAAATGGTAGCCAAATAAAACTATTAAAATTCCTTTTGGAAAACAGAGATTTGCATTTGCGGTAGTTCAACTACTAGAAAATTTTGGTATGAAAATTTCCTTTAAAAGCAATAGAACCAGCCTGGGCAATATAGCAAGACCTTATCACTACAAAAAAATAAAAAAAATTAGCCTGGCATGGTGGCACAGGTCTACAGTCCTAGCTACCCAGGAGGCTGGGGCAGGAAGATCACTTGAACCCAGGAGTTCAAGGCTATAGTTGAGCTATGATCGCACAATTGCGCTCCAGCCTGGGTGACAGGGCAAGACTGCATATATATGTATTAAATAGAGCATTTTTAAAAAGCAATAGAAAGAGCATTATAGCCAAAAGCAAAACCTGGACTAATATCCATAAAATGGAAAGACTATTAACAAATAAATTCAAAAGAATCCTTTGCTTGTCCTACTGAAAGATTTCTTATTTCAAGTAAGACCCTATGCTTAGTATATGGACCACAAAATGACTAAAATGTGGCCTCTGATATAAAAAAGACAAAAGTGTGTGAAATTCAAGTAGAATATTTCTTCTTTCCTAATGGGAGAGTATAATTATCTCTTATGCTTATGTTACCATAAGAGACCTCCAATACATATTTTCCTGGATAAAAATCAATCTATAAAGCATCCAAAACTAATTCTTACGCTTCTAAATAAAGTTAAACGGCCTGTGAAGCTATACAAGAAAGTAATGTTGATATTTAACAACCTTTAGCAAAAGGAAAGATAAAGTCAAGAAAGTAAATCATCATACAGGATTTGATAGAAATTTAAAACAAAACACAAACAAAAGAATAGGGTTATAATAACAAGTCTTAAACTACCTTCAAGTATGATTCAGTATTCTTCCTTGATTATAAAAACATTTTCTTTTAGACTACTTTTGTTTTTGAAAATAATTTGCTATATGTTTATCAGAAGTTAGAGACTCAAGTTCTGATACCAAACTTTTAAACAGTTATAAACATATTGGAACTGACATTTGATCGGAAACTTTACAGAAATGTTTTACATGAAGAAATAACATTCTTTACACATGTGATTCTAAAAAAAAAAATAGATATTGAGCAAAATGTAGAAAATCAGAACATCTGAAAGTCTTTTAAAATCATAGACATTTTGGCTGAGCATGGCGGCTAAGGCCTGTAATCACAGCACTCTGGGGGTCCAAGGAAGGCAGATGGTTTGAGCTCAGGAGTTTGAGACCAGCCTGGGTAACATGGCAAGACTCCGTCTACTAAAAATAAAAATCAGGCCAGGCATGGTAGCTCACACTTGTAATCCCAGCACTTTGGGAGGCTGAGATGGGCAGATCACCTAGGTCAGGAGTTCGAGACCAGCCTGGCTAATATGGTGAAACCCTCTCTCTACTAAAAATACAAAAATTAGCTGGGCATGGTGGCGGTCACCTGTAATCCCAGCTACCCGGGAGCTGAGGCAGGAGAATTGCTTGAACCCAGGAGGTGGAGGTTGCAGTGAACCAAGATCGTGCCACTATACTCCAGCCTGGGCAACAGAGCTAGACTCCATCTCAAAAATATAAAAAATAAATAAAATAAATAAAAATTAGCTGGGCATGGTGGTATGTGTTTTTTAATCCCATCTACTCAGGAGGCTGAGGTGAGAGAATGGCTAGAGCCGGTGGTGGGTAGGGGGACTGAAGGTGGGAGCAGAGGTTGCAGTAAGCTGAGAGCGCACCATTGCACTCTAGCCTGGGCAACAGAGCAAGACCCTGTCTCGAAATAAAAAAATAAATAATAGACATTTTTAAATGAAGAATATTTTATACTTTAAGTTACAAAAAAAAGTAAAGTTGAAAACAAAGGTAAGCTCTTCCTTGAGCTCATAATAAATACAAGATTATAAAATTTCTATTCTGTAGCCCAATAAATCATAAACTACTGAGAATAAATAAATATCCAACCCGCTTCTTAAAATCACTTTTCATGAGTATTGACCATAAAATCTAAGTCAAGGAAAACAAAAGTAAACTGCATGAACTTTGAGGTAAAAATTAGAATAGTTTGAGAATTTGTGTTTGCCAAGGCAGCATTCAATCTTTGATTCTACTTCTCAGCCCTGTACTATCTACAGGATATTGGCTCCCAATATTCATCAACACTCATGATATTATACAGTAAGTGATAAGTTAAAAACACACCTTCTGTCATTACAGAAATTCATTTTTCTAAGGCAATGACAACACTGACATTTATTGAAAAAATATATACCACATACAAATTCAAAAAAGATAAATCCTTATAATTTCAGAGGTGAAAGAAAAATTAAAAATAATGTAGTTTCCATGCTGGGGAATTCAAAGTAGACTTCAAAAAAGCATGAATCACCCAAAATTGATTGCAAAATTTTATGTACAGGTATATTTTTGTGGAAAGATGGTGCAACAGTAGCTTTCAATGGATTCTCAAAGAGGTTTGTGACTCAGAACATTTTCTATAACCATGCATGTCTGGATTAGGTTCCACTCCTAAGGTCAGAGCTCCACAGCAATCTTTCCATTCATCACACTGTATTACACTATATCATAACTATGCAGTAATTTGTGTTTCCTTCCCCATGCCAAATAAATTGTAGAGACTTTTAGATCAATGAACATCTCTACTTTATTCCTGACTATATTCCCAGTATTCATTCTGTCTGGTACTTGACATGTAATAGGTGCTCAACAGCCATACCTTAACTGAATGAATCAATCAATTGTTCATCTAATTAAATTTTGTTCAAGCTTTAAAAGTGCATCCTAAACATTCCAATTACTTATCTTCAGTCAATAAGAATTTATAATTCAATTAAAATAAAATTTTTTGAGGCCAACTTTTCCATAATGGATTAAGTTACAGAGCACATCTTCCATAAAACTTTACAGTCACTTACTAGTATGTGGTTTGGATGGTTTTCCCAGTAGACAGGAACTTCTACAAGGATACTGCAAGCCTGCTTAATGGAATGAAATTTTGATGGCTTGCAATTAGTCTATAAAATAAATACTTTGGAATTATTTCATATAAAATATCTAAAACCTAAGGTATTTTCAAAATAATAGGAGAAATTGGGTCTTTTCTATCACTATGTTATATTTTTTTTCTTTTGCAATTTGATAAACAGACTGCGAATCAGAAATGAATTTTAATAATTATTCAATTATAAATCTATTAAAGGCTTTTAACACAAACTTAATTTTAAATATACTGGTATTCTCTCCACCTTGACCTACCACTGTGACACAAAGCTATTTCAACATTTTCAAAATGTTATTTTTAATGTGACTGGCCTTGCATTTATCTCATCTCCTAGAAATTTTAATTTTGCTTCTCCATCCAAATGTCTCTGTAAATATTATTCCTTATGGTTTTTGTTTTGCTAATACTATAATATCAGATAACATCATTAAACAAATGATCAATCTGGAAGAAAAAATATCCATTTAATTTTAAATACATTCACATTTTTAACATTAAATGCTAAATTTTATCCTTTAAAAATTTCTAACATTATTTCTAGTGGCTTACTTAATGGACATACCGGAAACTGTGAATGCCCTGAAGTTCCTGCTGTAGAACCTCTTGTGTTGTTGCTATTAAGTCCAATGCTCCAACAAATTCAGAAGTAGATAGTAACACCTGTACTGTAGGCTGAGTCTGGTGTACAGTGGCCATTAACTTCAGCTTATTGTATACTTTAACACAATTATTTCTGGTAAGTGCCAGTCTTAAAATGTGGAGTGATCCTTCACACATTACTTTATCAATCTGTGCAATTTTATCTCGAAGCATTTTTACAGCCTGGGAAGTTTTCTTGAGGTAGTCCTGCAACTCATGTTGAGAGGTCATTGCATGAAAAAATGCTTCGGAACGTAGAGAGATCTGGTGAGCAATGTTTACTTCCACGATATCCAGATAATGGCTCAGCTTAAAAGAGAAGGAAAAAAATATGAAGTATTATGAGCATACCTTCCTTGATTATCTAAATACTTTATGACAATGATAAAAGATTTCTACATATACTTTAAATTCCATTGTGTGAATTGTTTGATTGTGAGATTCTTGAAATTGGGCACAACAAAATGGAAGGAAGATAAAGAGTACAGCCCAAAGATATAAATGTAAGACAAAAGAGTACAAGGTGATTTACTTTCCTCCTCTGTTCCTGTCATTACCACCTTCCAAACACCAACTGCTTTCTAAAAGAGTACCCCACAGACATCTCAAATTACAATTCAAGTTTCATATGTTCTAAGATCTGAGAGAAAGAGAATGATCTCCTTAGCCCCCAATATCATCACACATCATTTATCTGACTAAATAGATGATTATACCTTCCATTTATTGACCACCTCCTATGGATTAGGCACAGGTATTTTATACACATCTAATTTTTCTAATTTTAACAATCTTGAAATATAGATATTATTATTATTTTACAGATGAGGAAACACAGAGAGTCATGTAGTTACTAAGTAGCAAAAGTAAAATGTTGGTATATCTCTGACTGAAAAACTGAAGCTGTTTCTATTATACCATTCTGCCTCAAAGTGCTGAATAATCCAAGATAGGCTGATGGTTCAGTCACAAATTATAGATAAGGTACTGTAATTCATTTGGATTTTTTCAGACTGCTTATTTTACATTTCAAAAGTGATTCTTTTATCAATTTGTAAAACTCAGTTTATTTCCAATGTATTTTCCTCTTAAAAGTTCCACAAACGCCTTAAACAATTAGCTCATATATATTTTATTAGTAGTACTACCAAGATAATTCTTATATATTTAAAATGCTTTCTAAATTTCAAATATAGACTTCTAAAACTTGTTTTTTCTTCCTTTCTAACTGCATATGCCTTTTTTGACTATAATATCTTTCCATTTTCACCCAATTTTACTTTGAGATTTTTTTTAACCCACAGCTCAGACTTCAGGCATTATCTCTGAATGTCTCGGGATAATTCATAGTTTCAAAGGGTTAATGAACTTTCAACATTTAAGTCTCATAAGATTAGAAGAGACTATTTGGTCATCAAATCTGTTTCCTTAAGGAAACACAGAGTATCATTCAAATTTTCAATAATGCTCCTTCAATAATCTTACAATATCTAAATAGGTTACAAACACATTTTCCCATAGTTTAAATCTTGAGTTTATGCCCTTTTGCTCTTTCATCTTCAATATGGCTGTTCATTTATTCACTAAAAAAGCAAAATGGGCACAAATGTACTAGGGTAAATTGCAAGGTAACATGGACACAATTCCCAAAACAGTAAATGGAGAACAGATAACTTTAGGACAGTGCTACCCAGAATGTGATTTATATGCTGCTGCCAGTCTGTGGACTGTTTAACATGGCCATAATAAAATAAAGAATTTTGCTAGAAAATAAATCAACCACATCATTAAGCACACTGTATTTTTTTCACACTTTTTAAATGAGGTAAGCAGTGCAGTGATTTGCATTCCAGTGCAAACTCCTTATTTTACTGCAGACCAGCACTTTGCAGAGCACAATAGAATACAAATTTCGTTAATTCTAGTTATAGTATCCTTGTTCTTTAAAGCAAACACGATAAACCAGCTGTTGTCCTCATAAAAAGAGTTTAAAAGTGCTCTCTTGGAATCCTGTCTTCTATTCCTATTCTAAGAACAGAGCAGAATGAAAAGGAGTCAGAATGTAAATATAGCAAATCTGATTCTGCAATTTACAAATAAAAAAAATTTCCATTACTTTAGTCACTTTAAACATTCAGCATAAGAAAAACATTTGAGTCTCAAAGATTTTTTGAATTTTCAATAATCCATTGATTTACTCTTTTCAAGGCATAACATTTTATAGTTT
>NW_016816502.1:0-51198 GCF_001698545.2 Rhinopithecus bieti | reverse complement strand
GTCAGGAGTTTGAGACCAGCCTGTCCAACATGGCAAAACCCCATCTCTACTAAAAAAACACAAAAGATAGCCAGGTGTGGTGGTGTGTGCCTGTAATCCCATCTACTCAGGAGGTTGAGGCAAGAGAATCACTTGAAGCTGGGAAGTAGAGGTTGCAGTGAGCCTAGATCATGCCACCGCATTCCAGCCTGGATGACAGAGCCAGACTGTCTCAAAAAACAAAAGAAAAAAAAAAAAAAAAAAAAAAGTTTTTGGCCGGGCGCGGTGGTTCAAGCCTGTAATCCCAGCACTTTGGGAGGCCGAGACGGGCGGATCACAAGGTCAGGAGATCGAGACCATCCTGGCGAACACAGTGAAACCCCGTCTATACTAAAATACAAAAAAAAAAACTAGCCGGGCGAGGTGGCGGGCGCCTGTAGTCCCAGCTACTTGGGAGGCTGAGGCAGGAGAATGGCGGGAACCCGGGAGGCGGAGCTTGCAGTGAGCTGAGATCCGGCCACTGCACTCCAGCCTAGGTGACAGAGCAAGACTCTGCCTCAGAAAAAAAAAAAGAAAAAGAAAAACAGTACCTCGGAAAACATTGGTTTTCTGTGCTTTAAATCATTCTTCTAAAATTAAACCATATGGGGCTGGGCACGGTGGCTCACACCTGCAATCTCAGCACTTTGGGAGGCCAAGGTGGGCAAATCATGAGCTCAGGAGTTCAAGACCAGCCTAGCCAACATGGTGAAGCCCCATCTCTACTAAAATACAAAAAATCAGCCAAGCATGGTGGGGCACACCTGTAGTCCCAGCTACTAGGGAGGCTGAGGAAGGAAAATTGCTTGAACCCAAGAGGTGGAGGTTGTATTAAGTGGAGATCGCGCCACTGCACTCCAGCCTGGGCAATAGAGACAGACTCCGTCTCAAAAAAATAAATAAATAAATAAATAAATAAAATTAGCCAATATGTAAATAAAATATCTGGGATAAATGCAAAGCAATTTATTGTGTTAGCTAATATATCCTTTCAATTAAAATTCCATCAACTGCTCTTTCAGGTAAGAAGTACTCAAATAGTAAGTTTTGCCTTATTCATCTGCACAACTTGTGTTCCACTGAGCCAAAATGCTATTAGTTTATTAGTTAAGATTGGGAAGCTTATAGTTATCAGTAACAACAAAAATGAATTTAAAAGTACAGCTTACTAAATAACTAAATCTGAACCCATGCAAACAGTACCGCTTAACTAGAATAGTTTCCTACATGGATAAAGTCAAAAAGAAATTACCTTTTCTTGAAGCAACTTTGAGGAAGCTGCATCACGATTTCCTTTTCCACCAGCAGTATTAAAATGAGACCATGGTAAAACTGAATTAAAAGTTAAGGAATCATCCAAGGCAAAATCTGGTTTCATAAAAATCTATTAAAAAAATGCATTTCCCTCAATTAGATAAGTATTTTCCTTATACCCATTATCTCTTCCAACATCATGATCATTAAACAAAATTAACGTGGATCTTGAGTATGAATAGCAAAAGCAAGTAATAACGGTTATTTACACAAATATCCGTAAGAAAAATGTGTAAATTTCTCACCAAGCTTAAAATACTCATAAAAGATAGAAAATGCTTTTTGCCTTTACCAATGGAGATGGTCATTCTATTACTACATGATCATACTCACTAATGCAGTCCTACAGGTACATACCAGAGGCAGATATAATATTTATCCTAAAATTTCCACATTATTTCCCACTGATAGTGTTTTAAAATGCCAAATATCAATTTCTCTAACCTATATTTCTATTTTCTCCTGCTCAAAATTGTTTTAAAATTAGTTTAGATTAAGCGTACAATAAATATTAAAACCAAAACAAATTCAATTTTATGAATAGACTACTTTTCCCTTACGTATCACGACCAGCTAGGCAATAAGACCTATCCGTTATATTTTGTAAATATCCCTTGAATCTCTGCTTTCCTGTATCTCTACAGCATTCAGTAGTTCAGCTCTTCAATATCTCTGGGTTACAGTAAATATCTACTTACTGATATCCTTCCCTAATCCATCCCCTATACTACTGTTAGAGATACTCCTCTAAAATGTTGAGTATAACTGTATTAACTTCCCTGTTTAAAACTCCCAATAGATTCCCATGACCCACAGACCTCTTTGTATCTGGACCCACTTACCTCTTTGTATCTTGTCACTCCCACTATTTACCCATTACACTCTAGCAATATTCAATTCTCTTCCATACTCTTATTCTTTTTATAATGCATGTATTAATATATAAAGTATGGGCTGGGTGTGGTGCCTAACGCCTGTAATCCCAGCACTTTGGGAGGTTAAGGCAAGCGGATCATGAGGCCAGGAGATCGAGACCATGGTGAAACTCTGTCTCTACTAAAATAGGATAGCCAGGCGCCGCAATCTTCATCCTTTTTTTATGGCCCTGCATAGTATTCCGATGGTGTATATGTGCCCACATTTTCTTAATCCAGGTCTGTCAACAGATGGATATTTGGGTGATTCAAAGTCTGTCTTTGCTATGTGGGTAAAGCTTAGGCGGTCGCTGTGTCCAGACTACCGCCTCAGACGAAGGTATGAGACGCACTCCGATGGTAGGCCAGTGACCTGGAGGCGGAGCTTGCAGTGAGCTGAGATCACGCACTGCATTCCAGCCTGGGCAGACAGAGCAAGCTCCATCTCAAAAAAAAAAAAAAAATATTATATATATATATATATATATATATATATTAATAATAAGTATGTATATCTTTATAACATACATTGGCTAGAATGCTTTCTCTATACATCTCAAGAATACATCCGAAAAGTGACTCATGATGCAATCAAGGGCCAAATGTTCCTTCCTTATGCATGACATAATGACTCCCATCTCTGAACACAAATATATCATGCATACTTAATTATTTACCTCATACTTTATAGAAATTATTTATTTAGTATGCATATCTCCCCCTGGAGACCATATGTTCTTGCAGGGTTAGATTTATAGCTTGTTTTTGTATCTCTAGTACGAAGCATAGGGCCTAAAACGTGGTTTAATCAATTTATGTATTTATTTATACGCTATATTTTATTTGCTGATTTTAACTACATACAAAAATTAGAATGAATATGGTAGAAAAAAATTTAACTAGAGACATGAGTAAATTTTCTAATCCCCGCTTTGGTATTGTAACTAAAAGTATTAATTCAATAAATATTTACTGACTGTTTCCGATGCTAGGCACTGAGGGAGAAACAAAGATAATTTAATAAAGAGACCCTCATCTCATGGAGCTTCAATCCAAGGGATGTGATATAATATGTATATAAAATCTTATAAGGAGACTGGGCCCGGTGGTTCACGCCTGTAATCCCAGTACTTTCAGAGGCCAGGTGGGCAGATCACTTGAAGTCAGAAGTTCGAGATCAGCCTACCCTGGCCAACGTGGCAAAACTCCGTCTCTTCTAAAAATACAAAAATTAGCCAGGCCTGGTAGCAGGCGCCTATAATCCCAGCTACTCGGGAGGCTGAGGTAAGAGAATTGCTTGAACCTGGGAGGTGGAGGTTGCAGTGAGCCGAGATTGTGCCACTGCACTCCAACCTGGGCAACAGAGAGCGACTCTGCCTAAAAAAAAAAAAAAAATCTTTTAAGGAGAAGAGGGACAAATCCTTAAAGAGGTAGCAGAGGGATGAGGGAAGAGTCCCAGATAAAATGTTATGGGAATTTGGCAAAGGGGTCAATTATCTTCTGTTGGAAAGAACAAGAAAGTACCCATGTAAAGGTGCCATTTTAAGCAAAAGATTATACAGAATTAGATATGGGAAGATGACGGAAAAGTCTTCCAGGATCAAGAAACAGTGCAAATAACGCACAGAGCCATCAAAAAAAAGTTTGGCTGAAGTAAAGAATGTGTAAAGATTACATGAAAGTGAATAATGAGCCTTAAATGACAAACTTTGAATATTATTTTGTAGGATCAAATAAATGATAAAAATGATATTCTTCTCCCATTTTTGTGTCTTTCATCTTCTCTTTCTTACTCTAAAGAACAACTGTCGGGAGGCCGAGACGGGCGGATCACGAGGTCAGGAGATCGAGACCATCCTGGCTAACAAGGTGAAACCCCGTCTCTACTAAAAAATACAAAGAACTAGCCGGGCGAGGTGGCGGGCGCCTGTAGTCCCAGCTACTCGGGAGGCTGAGGCAGGAGAATGGCGTAAACCTGGGAGGTGGAGCTTGCAGTGAGCTGAGATCCGGCCACTGCACTCCAGCCTGGGCGACGGACCAAGACTCCATTTCAAAAAAAAAAAAAAAAAAAACTGTCACAGACCTATCTGAGAATCTGATGAAAGTAATCAACTCTTCCCAGAAAAAAAAATGGATCTATTATACATCTCAACAAAATTTGTTATACAGAGTAAGTATCTCTTAATAATTTGAAGAAGTTGAATGATCAGCAAAATTTTTTTAAGGGAAAGACTTAAAAATATTTGTAGGTTTCAGTGATGAGAAAGAGACTGATGATGCAAAAGAGAAAAAACACCATAAATATACATCATTTTAATTTGTCAATTAAAAACATTTTTTCATTTAAAAAAAGGCTAGGCACGGTGACTCACACCTGTAATCCCAGGCCAAGGTGGACGGATCACTTGAGGTCAGGAGTTAGGGACCAGCCTGGCCAACACAGTGAAACCCTGTCTCTACTAAAAATACAAAACAAAAAAAGTAGCTGTGCGTGTTGGCATGCACCTGTAATCCCATCTACTCAGGATGCTGAGGCAGGAGAATCACCGGAACCCAGGAGAGGGAGGTTACAGTGAGCCGAGATCACAGACCTGCACTCCAGCCTGTGAGACTGTGCAAGACTCTGTCTCAAGTAAGAGAAAGAAAAGCAAAAAGAAAGACAAAGGAAGAAGGAAAGAAAAAAAACAAAGAACGAGAAACAAGAAAAGTGATGCAACACAGCCCAGAAGAGACAAAGTAGCCAAAGTGTCAAAAAAAAAAAAAAGAAAAAAAAAAAGCCAAATGAAATCTCCTTGTAAGGCAAAATTAAAGATCAAATATTAAAAAGCAATTTTCTCATGTTTAAGCTTTGTTACCTTAGGTACTTGCTCCAGATCTGTCCTGGATTTATCTATTTAAAAAAGAAGGGAAAATATTATTTTTAAAACTTGTTTTCATTTTAACTCCATAAAGTGCATTTTGACAGATTCAGTATTGTACTGGGTCACATCCAAATAGCTACTTAAGTTTATTCCTTCAACAAATATCTATCAAGCACCTATCATATGCCTAGTAGCAAAGCACTGAACAAAACAATGTTTCACGTAATTGTAATCTATTACATAGCAGCAATAAAACAACTAAATACATCTCAAATCTTTTTAATCAGACATACAAGGCTTTATGCTATCTCAGTTGTCCTCAACCCCCAGGCCACGAACAGGTAGTGATCCATGGCCTGTTAGGAACCAGATCACACAGCAGGAGGTGAGCAGTGGCCACAAGCAAAGCTTCATCTGTATTTACAGCCACACCCCATTGCTCACATTACCGTCTGAGCTCCACCTTCTGTCAGATCAGTGGTGGCACTAGGTTCTCATAGGAGCACAAACCCTAATGTGAACTGCACATGTCAGAGATCTAGGTTGTGCCCTCCTTATAAGAATCTAATGTCTGACTATCTATCACTGTCTCCCATGTCCCCCAGATGGGACCATCTAGTTCCAGGAAAATAAGTTCAGGGCTCCCACTGACTCTACATTATGATGAGTTGTATAATTATTTCATTATATTTTACAATGTAATAGTAGAAATAAAGTGCACAATAAAGGTAATGTACTTGAATCATCCCAAAACTATCTCCCCACAAACCACTTGGTCTGTGGAAAAACTGTTTACCACGAAACCAGTCCCTGGTGCCAAAAAGATTGAGGACTGCTGTGCTATCTTTTTAAATTTTGGTAAGATTGGATATGGCATGCTATGTAGATTTTTTTTTTAATGAATTAAATTCTAAAGTAGGAATACTGTTTTTATTGTTTAAAAGATCTATCATCCCATCCAGAATTTCTTATGATCAAAGGTTGCTTTTTTATACTATATTAATTTTCTTCTCAGTCATATTAAGGCTGAGATACACACATCTTCAAATGAACCTACTTTACTTTCATCCTGCCAATCCAAACTTAGATAAGGTACTACTCTTCTCTTCAAAACCAACCTTTCTGCACTTAGACTCCATTCCTTCCTGCCTCTGCCGTCAGGTTAATCAGTTTATTCTGTCTCGGTATATTCAGCCTCTTCCCTTGTACTAGCTCTCTTACCTCTGTATATAAACATGCTCAGTTCTTTCCCATTAAAATGTGTATATATATACACACATACACACATATATATTTTATATATATATGTAAAGAAAAAGATAAAACGGGGCCAGGACCAGGTTGAGGCAAGGGTGGGACCTCAGATGCAAAAGTACTCACTCTCAGGGACAGTCAAATGCCTCTCTTACCTGATCTAGTCCTGGCCATGAAAAAATATTCTTCCACTCTGTTCCCTGTAGTCAATAATCTATCTCAAATCTTCTAGTGACATAATACTGGTAGTCTACATTTCTTTCTCTTGTGCTCACTCCTTAATATATAGTATTGAGGTTTCTGGACCTGCCATAAATGCTCTCCCTGAGATGTCCTAATTGCCAAAACAAAGGAGACTTCTCAGTGTACAAATCGATCTATCCCTGAAGTATTCTGACATTATAGACCAACTAACTGTTCTTAGTTTCTGAAATCTTTGCTAGCTTTAACTTTTAAGGTGCAATTCTCTCTTGGTTGACTTTCCTATCTCTCTGACCACTTTCTGTCTCCTTCACAGGTATCTCACCTTCTGTCTGCCCCTTAAATGCGACAGCTTAATTAGTGCTCCATCGCCAGTCGTTTTCTTCTCACTATTCACATCTTCCCTGGGCAATCTCACCCAATGTCCTTGGATTCAACCACCATGCTATTGTCCAGCATACCCGTCTATGATGGTATCTACCATACCTACATCTTCAGCCTAAATCTTCAACCTGAGCTCCACATTGCCAAAAAGGCATGTCCTTCACTGCAAATCTGCAATGAAACTTGCCTCCATCTCTCTCAAAATTCCTCCTCCTATATTGCCTCTCTCATTGAATTGCACTGTCACCCATCCAGTTGTCCAAGCAAGAAACCTGGGAATTGTCCTTGAATCATCTTGCTCCATTACCAATAACTGGCCACCAAAACCTGTGTCTCAATCTCTGAGTTACTTCCCAAAGGCCTAATTTCCTCTCCATCTCCATTGTAACTGTTACTGGAATATCATTTTTCATTTGTATTACTGCAGTAGCCTCCACTGTCTCCTTGCCTCTAGTCTAATCATCATCCCATAATTCACTATCCACAACTATTTTCACAGAAAAGTATAATCATAAATCCGATCATGCCTAGTTAAAAATATTATGTAGCTTTACAGTGTCTTCGGAAAAAGTAAAATTCCTTATCATAGCATATAAGTTTCTTCATGATCTGACCCCTGCCTATGCTTCAGTCTCATCTCTTGCTCCCAGTAGAACCAACATATTAAACTCTTACAGTTTCTTGAACATTCTGCTCTCTCTTTATTCTATGGCTTTGTATAAACTATTCCCTTTTCTTGGAATGTCTTCTCCCATGTAAATGTTTCAAACTAACAACTTTAAAACACACGTAATCACTGTCAACTCTAGGAATGCTTCTACAGCTAAGTTAGGCATGTTATACAACTTTACCACACTGAACTTACTCTTTAATATACAATGATACAATTATTGGTTTATTTCTTTAAACTTATTCAGGAGAACATCAGTTCTTTGAGGACCAAAGCTACTTTTTACTCATCTATAGGTTTACTTTAGGGTCTCACTACATTACTGTTCTCAAACTCACAGGCTCAAGCAATCCTCCCACCTCAGCCTCCCAAGTAGTTGGGAATATACACATGTGCCATCATGTCTAGCTTACTCATCTATTTTTAAGCAACAAGGAACATACCAAGCACAAAGATATTCAATCAATATTTGTTGAACTGAAGGATTATACTACTGTCAGATCTATTTTTCTCTTAGAAGTTCTCAGAAAATATTATAATCATAGGTTTTAAAATTTTACTAGAAATAAAATTATAGATATAATAGGCAATAAGGTCTCAAAATAAAGATCTTGTTCACTAATATTTATGCTATGCTTTATTATCTATAAATAACACATATTCATACCATGAGTATGTAAAAGAGTCCTTTCAAAGGTATCTTTAGGAGGACAAATATTCTTGCATCTCTCATGAATCTTCTCTCTCTAATAAAAAGACAAATAACATGATCAATGTATGTGTAAACATGAGTATTCAAAGCATGAAAATGTTTTGCAACAGAATATCAGAATATGCCAAATTAGTCCTACAACTTTGAATATGAAATCAGTAGCCCCCTGAACTTAAATACAAGTAACAAGTGTGCTTAATACACCAAATACCTCTGAGATCTACACACATCTATATACCTATATCCATTCCATCTTATATAATTATAGTAAATTCCCCATATTTTGAATAAAGTGGGAAAGCAAATGGGAAATATTTATATAACAAATCAATTAGGAGAATAATTTGAATCAAGAAAGAAAATTCAAAAACCTATGTATTTAAGATAGAAAGATAGAAATTAGGCCAGGTGCTGTGGCTCACACCTGTAATCTCAGCATTTTCGTAGGCCAAGGTGGGCAGATCACCTGAAGTCAAGAGTTCGAGACTAGCCTGGCCAACATGGTGAAACCTCATCTCTACTAAAAATACAAAAATTAGCCAGGAGTAGTGATGCACACCTGTAATCCCAGCTACTGCGGAGGCTGAGGCACAAGAATCACTTAAACCCAGGAGGCGGAGGCTGCAGGGAGCCGAGATCGTGCCAATCAATGCACTCCAGCCTGGGTGGCAAAGTGAGACTCCAAGGAGGGAGGGAAGGAGGGAAGGAGGGAAGGAGGGAAGAAGTGGAGGAAGGAGTGGAGGAAGGAGGGGAGAAAGGGGGGGGAGAGGAAGGAAGGAAGGAAGGAAGGAGGCGAGGGAGAGAGGGAGAGAGGGGAGGGAGGAGAGGAAGGAGGGAGTGAGGGATTATTGACATGTTCTGAGTCAAAAAACAAAAAAAATCTCACTCTGATTTAGAATTAGATGAACACTAACAACATTATTATATTTTCAGAGATATCACCGAAAGGATACCTGAGAAAGTGAAGTGTGGTACTAAGAAAAGCAGCAGGCCAGCAGTGTTCAGAGTTCTGGTAGCAATTCTATCAGTTACCACAGGACTGTTTTCCAAAGTGGCCATACCACTTTGCATGCCCACCAGCAATAAATAAGAGTTTCTGTTGTTCTATATCCTTGTCAACATTTGGTATTGTCAGTGTTTTAGATTTTTGCTATTCTAATAGATATGTAATGGCATCTCATTTTAACTAGGAATTCCTTAATGACATTTGATATTGAGCATCTTTTTATATGCTTATTTGCCATCTGCATTATCTTCTTTGGTGAGGTATTTAGATCTTTCGCTCTTATTTTTGAAGGTAAAATACATATAACATAAATTTATCATGTAAAATTATTTGCTATGTTGACTATCTTTTCATGTGCTAATTGCACACTTTTATACCTTTTTTGGGAAAAGGTCTATTAAGTCCTTTACTTATTTTTTAATTTGGCTGTTTTGTTGTTGTTGAGTTTTAACTCTTTCGTTTATTTTTGCTACCAGTCCCTTTTTATTTTTTGAGACAGGGTCTAGTTCTGTTGCCCAGGCTGAAGTTGCTCACTGTAACATCAAATTTCAGGGCTCAAGCAATCCTCCTGCCTCAGCCTCCAGAGCAGCTAGGACTACAGATGCACACCACCATGCCTAATTTTTTAAATTTTTTCTTGTAGAGATGGGTTCTTACTATGTTGCCCAGACTGGTCCTGAACTCCTGGTCTCAAGTGATTCTCCCACCTCCACCTCCTAAAGTGCTGGGATTACAAGGAATAAGCCACCACACCCGACCGTCAATCCTGCAACAGATACATGTTTTGTAAATATTTTCTCCCAGTTTTTGGCTTGTCTTTTCATTCTCTTAACAGTGTCTTTCACAGAGTAGAACTTTTTAATTTTAATGAAGTTCAACTTTTCAATTTTTTCTTTCATGGATTGTGCTTTTCTTTCATATCTAAAAAGTCATTACCAAACCCAAGGTTACCTAGATTTTCTCCTATGTTATCATCTAGAAGTTTTATAGTTTTGCATTTTACATTAAGGCCTACCATCAACTTTGAGCTAATTTCCATGAATAGTGCAAGGTGGTGTGTCTATATTCTTTCTCTTTGGTAAGTGGATGTCTAGTTGTTTCAGTACCATTTGTTCAAACAACTATCCTTTCTCTATTGAATTACCTTGCCCCTTTGTTAAAAATCAGTTGATTGTATTTGTGTGGGTCTATTTATGGGTTCTCTGTTCCACTGATCCGTATGTCTATTCTTTCACCAATATGACATTGTCTTGATTACTGTAGCTTTATAGCAAAACTTCAAATTGGGAGGTATCAGTCCTCCAGCTTTGTTCCTCTTTTAATACTGTGTTAGCTATTCTGAGTCTTCTTCTATATAAGCTTTAGAGTCAGTTTTCAATATCCACGAAACCAACTGCTAGGATTTTAATCAGGATTATGTTGACTCTATTGATCAAGTTGGGAAAAAGAGATGCCTTGACAATATTGAGTCTTCCTATCCACATATATGAACTACCTCTCCATTTATTTATTTAATTTCTTTCATCAGAGTCTTGTAGTTTTCCTCAGATAGATCTTATATATATTTAGATTTATACATAAAGGCTTCATTTTCTTTGATGCTAATGTAAATTGCATTGGGTTTTTAATTTCAAATTCCAATTGTTCACTGCTGGTATATAAGAAAGTAATTAATTTTATATATTAACCTTGTATCTTGCAACCTTACTACAGTCACTTATTAGTTCCAGGAGTTTCTTTTTGGATTCTTTGGGATTTTCCACACAATCATTTCATCTGGAAACAGTTTTACTTCTTCCTAATTTTTACATATTTTAGTTCCTTTTCTTGTCTTATTACATTAGTTAGGACTTCCAAGACAATGTTAAAAGAAATAGTGAGACGGGACATCCTTACCTTGATTCTATTTGTAGTGGGAAGCATCTAGTTTCCCCCATTAGCAATAGAGTTTTTGTAGATTGTTTTCTCTCTTGAGACAAGAGTCTCACTCTGTCGCCCAGTCTGGAGTGCAGTGGTGTGATCTTGGTTCACTGCAACCTCCATCTCCTGGGTCCAAGTGATTCTCATGTCTCAGCCTCCCAAGTAGCTGAAATCACCATTGCAAAATTATAACTGAGACAGTGAAAGAGATCTGACCTAACCAACTCCATCTTGCTTCTAACCTCCAAGGTGTTCTTGTCCATTCTTGGGCACAGGGTGAACTAACTTTGGGAGGAATTTAGTTTATAGTTTAAAACAAAGATGATAACAGTCCTTTTCCAAAACAAAACCACCTTCTTGCCGGGGGGCTAGACTGCCTTTGTTCGACTAACAAATTAGCCACAAGATTAGAAATTACGGTTTAGGGGTCAAGTCATGCAGCTGGAGACTACAAGATTCTGACCCTCCCCCTAAACTGCTCCTAAGATCCATGCTTGAGATATTTTGCAGACCCTGTACTTGATGGATCAGCTGGTACCACCCAGATCAATAAACTGGCTCATTTGACCTTGTGGGCCCCACCCAGGAACTGACTCAGCACATGGAGATGGCTTCTCCCTATGATATCATCACTGACCTGACCAATCAGCACAGCCAGCTCACTGGATTCCCCTCACCCACCAAGTTGTCCTTAAAAACTCTGATCCTCAAATGCTCGGGGAGACTGATTTGAGTAATAATAAAACTCTAGTCTCCCACACAGCCAGCTCTGCATGGATTCCTCATTCTCTATTGCAATTCCCCTATCTCAATAAATCAGCTGTCTAGGCAGCAGGCAAGGTGAACCCATTGGTGGTTACATAGCTAGGATTACAGGCGTGTGCCACCATGCCCAGCTAAATTTTGTGTTTTTAGTAGAGATGAGTTTCACCATGTTGGCCAGGCTGGTCTCAAGTCCTGGCCTCAAGCATCCTGCCAAAGTGCTGGGATTACAGGCGTGAGCCAACACGCCCAGTACATTCTTTATCAAGTTAAAGAAATTCCTTCCTGTTCCTAGTTTGCTGAGAGTTCTTTTTTTAAAAAAATAATGAATGGCCAACACAGGCAGACTGCTGACTGTTTGAGCTCAGGAGTTTGAGACCAGCCTGGACAACATGGCAAAACCCTGTCACTACAAAATATACAAAAATTAGCCAGGTGTGGTGTTGTGGTGGTGCTCACCTGTAGTCCCAGCTACTTGGGGGGTGCTGAGATGGGAGGATTGCTTGAGCGGGGAGGTTGAGGCTGCAGTGAGCTGTGATTCTGCCACTGCACTCCAGCCTGGGCAACAGAGCGTGACCTTGTCTCAAAAAAAAAAAAAGGCCTAAAGTTTTCTTTACTTATATGTCTTTGTCTGATTTTAGTACTAGCTTCATGATGGCCTCACCAAATGCATTACAAAGTATGTCCTTAGCTTCTATTTCCTGAAATAGATTATAAATAATTGGGGTAATTTCTTACCGAAACGTTTGGTAGAATTCACCAGGGAACGCATCTGGGCCTGGTGATTTCGGTTTTGAGCAGTATGATTGATTCAATTTCTTTAATAAATACAGGCCTATTCAAAATATTTATTTCTTGTTGTGTAAGCTTTGGAAAATTGTGTCTTTCAAAATAAATCGGTTCATTTCACCTAGGATATCAAATTTCTGGGCATAGAATTGTTCACAATATTCTCTTATTATCCTTTTAATGTCTGCGGGATCAGTAGAAACAGCCCCTCTTTCATTTTTGATACTAATAGCTTATATCTTCTCTTTTTCTTTTTTTTTTTTTTTTTGGAAACAGTCTTGCCCTGTCACCCAGGCTGGCGTGCAATGGCGCAAGCTCAGCTCACTGCAACTTCCGCCTCCCAGGTTCAAGTGATTCTCCTGCCTCAGCCCCCAAGTAGCTGGGATTACAGGCGCCCACCACACCATACCCAGCTAATTTTTGTATTTTTAATAGAGATGGGGTTTCACCATATTAGCCAGGCTGGTCTTGAACTCCTGGCCTCAGGTGACCCACCCACCTCAGCCTCCCAAAGTGCTGGGATTACAGGCGTGAGCTACTGCACACAGCCTTCTCTTTTTTCTTAACGTAGCTAAATGTTTATCAGTTTTATTGATTTCACAAAGAACCAGCTTTTGCTTTTGCTGATTTTCTCTACTGATTTGCTATTGTCAATTTCCCTGATTTCTGCTCTAAGTTTTATTACTGCTTTTCTTCTGCTTACTTTGGATTAAATTTGCTCTTCTTTTGATAATTTCCTAAGGTAGAAGCTTAGATTAATTTTAAATTTTCTTCTTAAGCATTCAATGAAGCCTTGAGTGCTTATTTAAGCAAGACTTCCTTGAAGCCTTACTTCCCTTGCATCCCACACATTTTTATAAGTTTGTATCAGCATTTCTTTAAGCTCACTGATTTCTTCCCCTGCCACTTCAAGTCTATTGATGAACTCATCAAAAGCATTCTTCTTTTCTGTTATACTATCTTTGATTTGTAGCATTTTCTTTTGATTCTTAGTTTCCATCTCTCTGCTTACATCTGTTCTTGCATGTTGTCCATGTTTTCCACTACAGCCCTTAGTATATTAAACATAGTTACTCTGAGTCCCCAGTTTGATCATTCCAACATCACAACCGCATCTCAGTCTGATTCGGATACTTGATCTGTCTCTTTAAACAGTGTTTTCTGTCTGGTATGCACTGTAATGTTTTGCTGAAAGCCAGATATGATATACCAAAGTTAAAAAGAACTGAGGTAAATAGGACTTTAGTATGAAGTTTTGTTTATCTGGCTAAGAATTAGGCTTTATTTACTCATTGTTATAGCTTCAGGTGTCAGAGGCTAAAATTTCCACTGGTGTCCTTGTTTTTCATCTCTCCTGCTATATTCAGGTTTCCCTGCAGACCTCTTAAATAAGGTCTGAGATATGTAGTCCTTTCAGTTGTATTCTCATTATTCAAGCACCCCACTGATGTGGAGGTAATGTGTGAAGGGAGGGGAAGCATTCTATGATCTTATGATTAGGTTTCAGTCTTAGTGAGCCTGTGTCCCTGGACTGTGACCTTCACAGGTACTTCTCAGTTGTTGATTTTCAGTTTGCTCAGATTTTTTGTTGTGAGAACAGGAGTGACAACTTCCAAGCTCCTTACATGACAGATCAGAAGTCTGTTTAACTTTTTAAGAAACTGTCAAACTTTTTTCCAAAGGGGTTGTAGCACTTTAAATTTCCACCAACAGTATATGAGAGTTCCAGTTACTCCATGAAGGCTGGCAGTAGGATGAAGCAAGCAAGAAGCATATGGTACAATATTTAAGGAGGTACCCACTCTCAGATTCCAGTGCCTCTCACGTTTTGCTCACCTGCCTCACCTTATCCTAGAACCAGCTCTGTCTTCCACATCTTTACCAAAATTTGAAATAATGTGTGTAGATTTGGAATTACTGTTTCTGTAAATGTTTGGTAGAATTCTCCAGTGAAGCCATGTTTACCTGAGCTTTCTTAGTGGAAAGGTATTTAACTATACATCAATGTAACAAATATAAAGCTATTTCAGATTTCAGATTTTCTATTTCTTTTTGTTTCGTTTTTTGAGATGGAGTCTTGCTATCGCCCAGGCTGGAGTGCAATGGCACGATCTCAGCTCACTGCAACCTCCACCTCCCAGGTTCATGCGATTCTTTTGCCTCAGCCTCCCGAGTAGCTGGGACTACAGGTGTGCACCACCACGCCCAGCTAATTTTTGTACTTTTAGTAGAGACAGAGTTTCACAATGTTGGCCAGGCTGGTCTCAAACTCCTGACCTCAGGTGATGTGCCCACCATGGCCTCCCAAAGTGCGGGGATTATAGGCATGAGCCACCATGCCCAGCCAGATTATCTATTTTTTCTCGAAAGATATTTGGTATTTTGTGTCATTCAAGAACTCTGTAAATTCATTTAAGCTGTTGAATTTACTGGCACAAAGTTATTCAAAATATTTCATTATTAGGCTTTTAATCTCTGTAGAATCTGTAATGATATCACCTTTCTTATTCTTGTTATTGGTGACTTGTATCTTTTCTTTTTTTCCTAATCAGTATTGCCAAAGGCTTATCAAGTTTATCTACTCAAAGAATCAGCTTTTGGTTTCACTAATTTTCTCTGTTGTTCTCCGATTTTGACTTTGATGTTTATTCTTTATCTGTTTAATTTTTTTGTTTTTGGAGACAGTGTCTTGCTCTGTCACCCAGGCTGGAATGCAATGGTGCGATCTCGGCTCACTGCAACCTCCACCACCCAGTTTCAAGCGATTCTCCCACTTCAGCCTCCTGAGTAGCTAGGATTACAGGCACTTGCCATCATGCCTGGCTAATTTTTTTGTATTTTTATAGAGATGGGGTTTCACCATGTTGGCGAGGCTGGTCTTGAACTCCTGACCTCAGGTGATCCGCCCACCTTGTCCTCCCAAAGTGCTGGGATTACAGGCGTGAGCCACTGTGCCTGGCCATTTTTCCAGCTTCTTAAGGTGTAAGCTGAGGTCACTGACTTGAAATCATTATTCTTTCAATAATATATGCATTCAGTGCTACAAATTTCTCCGTAAGTGCTAACTGAGCATCACCCCACAAATCCTGATATGTTGTGCTTTCATTTCCATTCAGTTCAAACTACTTTCTGATTTTTCTTTCTTCTTTGACTCACATTTTATTTAGAAGTATAAAGTTCTGGTTTCCAAATATCTGTGGATTTTCCACCAACCTTTCCATTATTAATTTCTATTTTAATTATACTGTGTTCAGAGAGCATACTGTGTATGAGGTGAAGTCTTCTAAATGTATTAAAATTTGTTTTCAAACCTAGAATATAGTCTATGTCCATAAATGTTTCATGAACACTTGGAAAAAAAAGTATATTCTTCTATGTTATATGGAGTGCTCTTTCAAGTCAGGCCAGGTTGGTTAATGGTTCAAGTCTATTATAATCTCGCTGATACGCTGCTTGTCCCATCATTTATTGAAAGAGTATTTGAAATCTCCACAATTATGAATAGCTACTTTGCCATAAAATTCTCAGCTTCTGCTTCACATGTTTTGAAGCATATTAGGGGCAAAAATGTTTAAAACTATTATGTGTTCCTGATTAACTGACCCTTTTATCATTATAAAATAACATTCTTTATACATATTAATAGTTTTGGCTCTGAAATCTACTTTGTTATTAATATAGCCATTTCTGCTTTCTTTCGACTACTGTTAAGCGTGGTATATATTTTTTCATCCTTTTAAATGCTTCTTTCTTTCTATTGAAGGTATGTTTCTTATATATAGCATATACTTGGGTCATCAAATCTCACAATCTCTATCTTTTAATTGGGATGCTTAAACCATTTGGATTTCATGTAATTACTGATATAATTAGGCTTAAGATTATCATCTTGAAATTTATTTTATGTCCTATCCATTCTTTTTTTCTTTTTATGCCTTTGTTTGGATTGAGAATTTTTAAAATTCCATTTCTCTCTTCCATTATTAGCTGTAATTCTTTGTTTTGCTATTTTAGTAGTTGCTTTAGGGTTTATTGTTAAACCCCTTGCTAGAAACATAAGCTTTGTAAGAGAGGGAATTGATGTCAGTTTTGTTCTCTGCTGTATCCTCATGTTTAGAAGACTACCTGACACATGGAAGACATTCATTAAATATTTGATAAATACACAAATAGAAAAACCAAATTATAGGTTACAAAGGCATAGTAATGTTCATCCACTTAACGATCACTAAGATCTGATCACTGAAAACAGTTTTTGTGTTCTGTTTTCAATGATCAGATCTAAGTGATTGTTAATATGGCAATATATACATACAAAGGCAAACAAAATATACAGGTTCTGTATAAAAATATTTGATAGTAATAAAAATGAACCAGATGCTATATAGTATGAATGTTAATACAGCCATATTCAAAAAAGTGCAAAGTAAGTAAAATAAAACCAGCTAAATTCAAATTAGGCTTGCTAATGAAAAAAGTATAAAAGGAATGGTTATAAAATGTAATATCCCTTGTACCACTTTAATGATTTTAATTATATTGATAACAGGCATTTACTAATAATCTAAAAATGAATTGATAGACCATCTAAAACTCTGTACTATACTCAGTTCTTGCTCTCAGACTGGGTTTAAAGTAATATATTAAGTTATAATTATGTCTAGAGATATTATAACTATCTGCTAGAGCTAGGGTGCTCTATAGAATTGTATGCAGTGAATCAGACAAAGAAACAGTAATATTCTGCCAATTTCTCAAACCTCACAAATCATCTGGACTTCACAGGCCTAACAGAATCATTCTCCTTAGTAAGTAGGGTAGGTTTCATGTTGAATCTTAGCATTATTTGGAATGTGTAATTCTGAAAAATCACTACTGTAAGAGAAATGTATTAAAATATATTTAAGCAAAGAATTAAATGCAAGCCCAGGACAGTATAATTTGTATGAACAAAAAGAATACTATAGGTTCATCAAACATTACTGGTCAAAAATCTATAATAAAGCATACTAAAAATATTTCTATTACGTTTGGCCTGACGATAACTAGCCAAGATTAGATATTACCTGAGAGATTTCCTGTTGATATACTGTAAAATGTTCCTTGCTGATCTGTGGGAGGTAGAATGAAGGTATGACTTCAGTATCCACAAAGTTCAATCCCCATGTTTTTGTGAAGAAGTCAGATTCTCTTTTTGCTAATCTAGGATCATTTAATGCTGCTGGGAGATTTACTTTGGAATGATATACAGTCCATCTATGTTGATCTGTAACTAGAGATGGGGCAACATATAAACTATGTGAATCACCTGCAAAAAGTAAACAAGAGAACTCTGTAAATGCTGTAAAGTTGGTTCTATGTTTGAAAGTACACACTAGAAAACTAAAAATGCATAGATTTCATCTTACGCAAACCAACTAATCTTCCACAGTAAATGATTTAATAAAAATCAATCTGATTGAATAATCTTCAGCCGCCAGCATCAATTACTAAGGCTTTGAAAAACATGCACAAGATAAAAGATATGCAAAATTTGAGAGTTATAGTTGCAGGGTGGAGTGAATAGTCAAAGTCTTTCATGAATTCTTTTCCTTAATGTACAATTACTCTATCTTTTTTTTTTAACATCAGAACTATGCTACCTTCTATTATAAATTTTCTATCCTTTAATACCCCACTGTTTTCTAGAGGTAGGCTTCTTTTCTATTATATCATGGCAGGTTCTCCTGGATAAAATATCCTTTGGCTTATAATTAGGTGACATAAATGTTGCTGTGGCATTAATCATACAAGAAGGAAAAATATATACTCTATTCTCATTATCAGTAGTATTTTGGTTCCATAAAGTTATTGTGAATATGGAATTAGCAAACATTGAACCATTGCTTGTAGGGAAACTGAAGAGTTAGGTTCCTGTGAGCCTTTGGGCACAATAGTTTCATCAACCGATCAGTACATAACCTTGTTTTGTTTGTTTAAAGATGCCTTATTCAGTATACATCATTGATTCACTAACACTGAACTTGTGGCTAACAGCACTGTAATTTATGCCTGAATGAAGCTCACACAACACATGTATATTCTCCATAAGGGACATCATAGCCTTCTTGCACTTAGGAACTCCAGATAGCATTTCAGCACTACGCTTAGGGGCAATTTAAATAGCAAAATCACCAAGCTCCAAACATGTGGCACCAAGTAAAAACAGACCACAAAAAGAACATTAGTTTATAGTATGAGAGCTGAAACAAGAAGGCATAGCTTTGCCTTGTTCAGCTTCAGCTGGGAATGCACGTGTCAGGTATTTCAAATCTTTCACTTCTCTGCACATGACTGCAAATTACCACAAATGTGCCACAAGTAGTGATTTGGGGATTGTGAATAAATTTTAAGGAGTCAGGAGAATCTGCAAATACATAATATGCAAATGATGAGGGCTGACTGTACCATGTTTTAACTAAGCAGTTTTCAATCTGTACCTTCATTTTCAAAACTTCTTCAGTTTATATAAGTAATGCATGAAATACATGAAAAAAACTATATTCCAATTTCCCAATCATTTCCAAAAGTTTTTTTTTTTTTGAGACAGAGTCTCGCTCTGTCACCCAAGCTGGAGTGTACTGTAACCTCCACTTCCCAGGTTCAAGTGATTCTCCTGCCTCAGCCTCCTAAGTAGCTGGGATTACAGGCACGTGCCACCATATCCAACTAATTTTTTATGTTTTTGGTAGAGATGGGGTTTCACCATGTTGGCCAGGCTGGTGGTGAACTCCTGACCTCAAGTGATCTGCCTGCCTTGGCCTCCCAAAGTGCTGGGATTACAGGCGTGAGCCACCATGCCTGGCCCCAAAAGATTTTTTTTTTTTTTTTGAGATGGAGTCTGGTTCTGTTGTCCAGGTTGGAGTGCAGTGGCGCGATCTCAGCTCACTGCATGCTCCGCCTCCCAGGTTCACACCATTCTCCTGCCTCAGCCTCCCAAGTAGCTGGGACTACAGGCACCCACCACCACGCCCGGCTAATTTTTTGTATTTTCAGTAGAGACGGGGTTTAACCACGTTAGCCAGGATGGTCTCGATCTCCTGACCTCGTGGTCCGTCCGCCTAGGCCTCCCAAAGTGCTGGGATTACAGGTGTGAGCCACTGCGCCCAGCCCCGTCANCACGCCCGGCTAATTTTTTGTATCAGTAGAGACGGGGTTTAACCACGTTAGCCAGGATGGTCTCGATCTCCTGACCTCGTGGTCCGTCCGCCTAGGCCTCCCAAAGTGCTGGGATTACAGGTGTGAGCCACTGCGCCCAGCCCCGTCAAATGATTTTTAACATCATAAAATTTACTCTTCTAACATAGGTATATAAAACCTGACTACTCATTTAAAGATAATAGAAATCATCAGTAAAACTCCTACAAAAAAAAAAGCATTACCTGTGGGTTCCTTGGGACACACATCTGGCAGTGACGGTACAGGTCGAATGTGTTTTGACGAATCTACCTCTATTTTAAAGAAAACATCACTGCTGCTTCCTTGAGGCACTGGTGAAGAACTGTGGCTTGAAGCCATTGCATAAAATCACCACTCAACTGAAAACGAGTAAGAAATAATAATTAAGACACTTACTGCAAATCAAAATCCAACTCTAAGTATTACATATGTCACAAACTTTCTTTCAAAAACAGAAGAATTTTTCAAAATACCTCAAAGTACGCAATTTGAATATTTGCTCTTAACTGGGAAAATTGATCACAACATTTATTTACTAAGACAGTTATTTGTCCCTATTTTTTAAAAAGTGAAACATCCTTAATCTTTTATTCAAAGTACAAAAAATACCAAGGTTGTACCCAACACATATTAAAGATTAAAAACACTCTATTAATTCAACAAGTATACAATAGTTATGCATTATAGCAAAACAGGCAAGTGCATGGGCCTGCTTAGGTCCATATCCTATGTTTACTCACTAGTGGTGAGGAAATTTACTTAACCTTTATGTATGCATCTTTCCTCATCAGTAAAATGGAGATGAAACAAGATGTTATCTCATAAACATCCCAGTGTGAATTATGAGAATGGACATAAGTAAAGCATGTAAAATAATGTCTGCCTCAAAGTTAGTATTCAGAGAGGTTGCTGTCATTGTAATTATTACTATGATGTGACTGCTACATAGTAATATAATGATTTAAAAATTAACAGTAAATTCTTTAAAAAGGAAGTGTCATTCTTCTAAGAGCTTGCAATTAATTAAAACAAATATATGTAAGCAAAACACAAGTTAACCTATGTCTACATTTTAAAGTAAGTACTGAAAGAATTTGTAGGGCAAGACAACATAATAGGCTACAGTGTCAGGTAAGATTTTATAAATGAAGCAATATTGAAACTGGATACTAAAGAACATGCATTATTTTATTATTGAAATGTTTAGAGATCACCTAGTCTAAGTTCTCTCAAAACGGAGATAAGAAAAGAAAGGCCCAGAAAGAATATGAGGTTTAACAATTCCAAAAAAACAAAACAAAACAAAAAAAGCCAAATTAGAAAATCTGGTGAATAGATAAACAAGAGTAGGAAATGAGGAGCAGAGGCTGGGCACAGTGGCTCATGCCTGTAAATCTCAGCACTTTGGGAGGCCAAAGCAGGTGGATTGCTTGAGTCCTGAAGTTCAAGATCAGCCTGAACGACATGATGAAACCTCGTATCTACAAAAATTAGCTGGACGTTGTGGTGCATGCCTGCAGTCCAGTTACTCAGAAGGCTGAGGTGAGAGGATCGCTTGAGCCCAGGAGGCAGAGGTTACAGTGAGCCAAGCTCACGCCACTATACTCCAACCTGGGCAACAGGGTGAGACCTCGTCTCAAACAAACAAACAATAAATAAAAAATAAGGAGCAGAGATATGAGGCAAGAACCCGTGACAAATAGTTCGTCTGTTCTAACTTCTCTCTAGTTTGCTGGAAAACTAAAAATATGTATCTGTCTCAGTACTTTCAATGCAAAGGAAACATAACCAAATATACCATTCACTGAAACTGTAAGAAACAAGCTGCTTTAAAAATACACAAAGATAAACAACTTCCTCAAGGTGCTTCAACAGAAAGCCTACGATAACATGAACAAAAGTTAATGAACACTGAATAATCAATCATAAGACTAAGGAAGTGACTATAGTGGAAATTGACCTGACTAAAGTGAAATGTTTACACTGGGAAGAAGTGACAAATAAATTATATTTACACACACGCACACAGCATAGCTAGATTGTAGTTGATTCTCTAAGCAATAAGGAGACATCAGAGGTTTGGTAGCAAAATTTCTGTGAAGAAAATGGTATTTGGGAAAATTAAGAGTCTTTGAAAGACCTCTTTAATTTACATACACACACATTAAGTGTATGGTTGTTTCTGTATAAAGGTTTACACATATTTAAGAGAGATATACATATTTATCTAAAGGATAATACACATACTTATTTAAAAGGTAAGATACACTGTACAACACAGAAACACTGTGTATGAAGTGATAAAGACAATTCTACATTTAAGATCAACCATGTTAACTTTCCCATTAAACAAAATGGCTAAAACATTTTGAAATTTTTTTTAATTTTGTGAGTACACAGTAGGTATTTATCCTTTGTGTAACTATCTAATTATACTTTGTTATTTTAAAATGTACAATTAAAATCGCTTTTTACTCTAGTCACCCTGTTATGCTAGCAAATACTAAGTCTTATTCATTCTTTCTATTTTTCTGTACCTATTAACCACCACTACTTCTCCTCCAGGCCCCCTTCCTCAACACTTATCTTTCCAGGGCTCTGGTAACTATTGCCCTAGTTTCAATTATTTTCATTTTTAGCTCCCACAAATAAGGGAGAACATGTGAAGTTTCTCATTCTGTGCCTGGCTTACATAGTGACCTCCATTTCCATCCATCTGTTGCAAATGACAAGATCTCATCCTTTTCTATGGCTGAATAGTTCTCTATTGTGTATATGTACCACATTTTCTTTACTCATTCATCTGTTGATGGACACTTCAGCTGTTTCCAATTCCTATTGTGAATACTGCTGCAATAAACATGGATATCTCTTCAATATACTGATTTCCTTTATTGCACATTCTTAGGAGTGGGATTGCTGGATGATACAGCTCCATTTTTAGTTTTTCGAGGAACCTCCAAACTGCTCTCCATGGTGATTGTACTAATTTACATTACCACTAACCGTATGAGGGTTCCCTTTTCTCCACATCTTCACAAGCACTTCTTAATGCTTGTCTTTTGGATAAATGCCATTTTAACTGGGGTGAGATATCTCATTGTACTTCTGATTTGCATTTCTCTGATGATAAATACCCCCATTTGCATGTTTTCTCTTAATACCTATTCAGATATTATGCCCATCTTTCAATCAACGTATTAGATTTTTATCTATAAGGTTGCTTGAGCTCTCTATATATTCTTGTTATTAATCCCTTGTCAGATGGGTAGTTTGCAGACATTTTCCTCCCATTCTGTGGGATGTCTCCTCACTTTGTTGTTTCCTTTGCTGTGCAGAAGCTTTGTAACTTGATGTGATTCCCTTTGTTCATTTTTGCTTTGGTTGCCTGTGCTTGTGGGGTATTTATTCAAGAAATCCTTGCCCACTTCAATGACCTGGACAGTTTCCCCGAGGCTTTCTTTTCAATGTGTCATAGTTTGATGTCATAGATTTAAGTCTTGCATCCATCTTGATTTTATTTTCGTATATGGTGAGACAGGGGTCCAGTTTCATTGTTCTAACCATGGGTATCTAGTTTTCCCAGCACCATTTATTGAAGACACTGTCCTTTTCCCCAAGACTGTCCTTTGTTAAGAATGAGATCACTGTTCATGAATGGATTTCTGGATTCTCTACTCAGTTCCACTGTTCTATGTGTATAGTTATAGGCCAATACATTGTATAATTTGAAATCACATAATGTGGTTCTTCCAATTTTCTTTTTTTCTTTTTCTTTTTTTTTTGCATAGGATAACTTTGGCTATTCCAAGTCTTTTGTGGTTCTATGCAAATTTCAAGATTGTTTTTTCTATTTCTCTGAAGAACGTAATTTGTATTTTGATAGGGAACACATTGAATCTGTAGATTGCTTTGGTTAGTATGGACATTTTAACAATATTGATTCTTCCAATCCATGAACATAGAACATCTTTCCTTTGTGTATTTGTTTTCAATTTCTTGCACCAACATTTTATAGCTTTCACTGTAGATATTTTTCACTTCTTTGGTTAACGCCTAGGATTTTATCTCTAGCTATCGTAAATGGGGTGACTTTCTTGATTTCTTTTTCACATTGTTCAGTGTTGGCATATGGAAATGCTACTTGATTTTTGTATGCTGATTTTGTATCCTGCAACTTTACTGAATTTATCACTTCTAATCATTTTTGATGAATTCTTTAGGTTTATCCGAACATGAGATCATATCATCTACAAACAAGGACAATTTGACTTCTTCCATTCCAATTTGGATGCTCTTTCTCTCTCCTGTCTGACTGCTCCAGCTAGGACTTCCAGTACTATACTGAATAACTGTAGTGAAAGTGGGCATCCTTGCTGTGTTTCAGATCTTAGAAGAAGGGTTTTCACTTTTTCCTCATTAGGTGTGATAACAGCTATGGGTCTGTCATACATGGCTTCTACTGTTTTGAGGAATGTTCCTTCTATACCCAGTTTTGAGGGTTTTTATTATGAAAGGATGTTTAATTTTATGATATGCTTTTTCAGAATCAATTGATGTTTTTTGTCCTTCATCCCCTTGATATGATGTACCACATTTGCAAATGTTGAACTATCTGCATTCCTAAAATAAATCCCACTTGGTCATGATGAATAATATTTTCAATTGTTGTTGAATTTGGTTTGCTAGTATTTTTGTTGAAGATTTTTTGCATCAATAGTCAGAGATATGTGTTGGGGGAAGCCAAGGACCGCAAACAGAGGGACCAGCTGAAGCCATGGCAGAAGAACATAAATTGTGAAGATTTCATGGATATTCGTTAGTTCTCCAAATTAATACTTTTATAATTTCTTACACCTGTCTTTACTGCAATCTCTGAACATAAATTGTGAAGATTTCATGGACATTTATCACTTCCCCAATCAATACTCTTACAATTTCCTATGCCTGTCTTTAATCTCTTAATCCCGTCATCTTCGTAAGCCAAGGATGTATGTCACCTCAGGACCCTGTGATGATTGCGTTAACTGCACAAATTGTTCATAAAGCATGTGTGTTTGAACAATATGAAATCTAGCACCTTGAAAAAAGAACAGGGTAACAGGGAACAAGGGAGATAACCATTAGATCTGACTACCTGGGAGCCAGGCAGGACATAGCCATATTTCTCTTATTGCAGAAAATGGGTAAGAAAAATATTGCTGAAATCTTTCCCCAGTAAGGAATATTCATAAGTAACAGCCTTGGGGAAAGAATGCATTTCCAAGGGAGCCTCTAAAATGGCCTGCTCTGGGAGTGTCTGCCTTACGCAGTTGTAGATAGGGATGTAACATGCCGTAGTCTCCTGCAGCACCCCAGGCTTATTAGGATGAGGAAATTCCTGCCTAGTAAATTTTAGTCAGAGTAGTTGTCTGCTCTCAACCCGGTTCTTGATGTTTATCAATGACAATGTGTGCACAGCAGGACCAGGAACCTCATTAGTAATTCTAGTTTCACCCTGGCCTTGTGACCTTGCCCTGCCCATTTGCCTTGTGATATTTTGTTGCCCTTGAAGCATGTGATCTCTGTGACCCACACCCTATTCGTACACTCCCTCCCCTTCGAAAACTGCTAATAAAAACTTGCTGGTTTTATGGTTCAAGGGGCATCACGGAACCTGCTGACATGTGATGTCTCCCCTGGAAACCCAGCTTTAAAATTTCTCTTTTGTACTCTTTCCCTTTATTTCTCAGACTGGCCAACACTTAGGGAAAATAGAAAAGAACCTACGTTGAAACATCGGGGGCTTGTTCCTCCAATAGATATGGGCCTGCAGTTTCATTTTCTGATGCGTCTGTTTGGTTTTGGTATCAGGGTAATACTGCCCTCATAGAATGAGTTTAAAAGTATTCCATCCTCCTATTATTCAGGCTAATTTGACTACGATTGGTATTAGACCCTCATTAAATGCTTGGTAGAATTCAGCAGTGAAGCCATTCAGGTCCTGTACTTTTTACTGGGAGACTTTTCATCACAACTATTATCTTATTACTTGTTATTGGTCTGTTCACACCCTGGATTTCTTCATGGTTCAGTCCTGGAAGATTGTATGTATATAGGAATTTATCCATTTCTTCTAGATTTTACAGTTTATTGGCATGCAGTTGCTCACAGTAGCCACTAATAATCCTTTGAATTTTGTGGTATCGGTTTTAACATCTCCTTTTTCATCCGTGATCTGAGGTCGTCTCTCTTTCCTTAGTCTGGCAAAAGATTTGTCAGTTGTTTTTTTTTTTTTTCTTTGTCATCTTTTCAAAAACCCAATGTTTTGTTGATCTTTTGTATTGTTTCTTCATTTCAATTTCATTTATCTCTGCTCTGAGCTTTGTTATCTCTTTTTTTCCCACTAATTTTGGGTTTGGCTTGCTCTTGCATTTCCATTTCTTTAAAATCCATCATTAGGTTTTATTTAGTTTTCTTCTTTTTTGATGTAGGCACTTATAGCTATAAACTTTCTTCTTAGTATCGTTTTTGCTGTATCCCCATAGATTTCGGTATGTCGTGTTTCCGTTATTGTTTTTCAATTTCTTTCTTAATTTCTTCACTGACTCACTGGTCATTCAGGAGCATATTAGGTAATTTCCATGTGTTTGTATAGTTTCCAAAATTCATAATGTTGATTTCTGGTTTTATTCCATTGTGGTCAGAGAAGATGATTGATATTATTTCAATTTTTTCTTTCTTTCCAATCTGTTTCTTTAGCTCTAATATTTGCTTTATATATGAGTGCTCCAATAGGTGCATACATATTTACAATTGTTATATCCTATGCTAAACTGACCCCTTTATCACTATATGATGACCTTCATTGTCTCTTCTTATAGTTTGTGTCTTGAAATCTACTTTGTCTGATATAACTACTCTGGAGTATCTTTTTCCATCCCTTTATTTTCAGTCTACACGTGTCTTTATAGGTGCAGTGTGTTTCTTGTGGGCAACAGATCACTGGGTCCTGTTTTTCTATCCATTCAGCCTCTTTATGTCTTGTTATTGGAGAGTTTAGTCAACTTACACTCAATGTTACTACTGATAAGGACTTACTCCTGCCATTTATTTATTTGTTTTCTGGTTGTTTCGTAGTCTTCTCTTCCTTCCTGTCTTTTAGTAAAGGTGATATTTTTCTGGTGGTGTGACGTAATTTCTTGGTTTTTTAATTTTTTGTGTATCTGTTCCATGGTTTTTGATTTGAGGTTACCATGAGCCTTGCAAATACTATCTTAGAACCCATTGTTTTATGCAGATAACAATTAACACTGCTTGCATAAATAGGCAAAAAGAAAACTAATAAAACTCTACACTTTATGTCCCCCCACTTTATAGCTTTTTGTTGTTTCTATTTATATTTTACTGTCCTTATGTCTTGAAATAATTGTAGTTATAATTTTTTATTGGTCCATCTTTTAGTTTCTCTAATTAAGACTAGTTTACACACCAGTTATCACGCTATAATATTCTATGATTTTCTGTGTACTTATATTGCCAGTTAGTTTTACATCTTCAGATGGTATCTTTTTGCTCATTAACCTCTTTTTCTTTTTTTATTGAAGTACATACCCTTTAGCATTTCTTTTTTTAAGTCAGAGTCTCACTCTGTCACCCAGGCTGGAGTGCAGTGGCACCATCTTGGCTCACTGCAACTTCCACCTCCCAGGTTCAAGTGATTCTCCTGCCTTAGCCTTCTGAGTAGCTGGGATTACAGGCATGGACTATCATGTCTGGCTAATTTTTACATTTTTAGTAGAGACAAGGTTTCATCATGTTGGCCAAGCTAGTCTTCAACTCCTAACCTCAGATGATCCACCCATCTCAGCCTCCCAAAGTGCTAAGATTACTGGTGTGAGCCACTGCACCTGGCCAGCCCTTTAGCATTTCTTGTAGGACAGGTCTGGAGCTGATGAAATCCCTCAGCTTTTGTTTTTCTGGGAGTCTTTATTTCTCCTTCATGTCTGAAGGATATTTTCATTGGATATACTATTCTAGGGTAAAATATTTTTTTTCCTTCAGCATTTGAAACATGTCATGCCACTCTCTCTTGGCCTGTAAGGTTTCTACTGAAAAGTCTGCTGCCAGCCATATTGAAGCTCCATTGTATGTTGTTTCTTTTCTCTTGCTGTTTTTAGTATGCTTGCTTTATCCTTGACCTTTGGGAATTTTATTATTAAATGTCTCGAGTTAGTCCTCTCTGGGTGAAATTTGCTTAGTGTCCTATAACCTTCTTGTACTTGGATATTAATATCTTTCTCTAGGTTTGAGAAGTTCTGTTATTATCCCTTTGAATAAACTTTTTACCCCTATCTCTTTTTCTACCTCCTCTTTACAGCCAATAACTCTTATATTTGCCTCTTCAAGGCTACTTTCTAAATCCTGTAGGGGTGCTTATTGGTTTTTGTTCTTCTTTTGTCTTCTCTGATTTGTATTTTCAAAAAGCCTGTCTTCAAGCTCACTAACTCTTTCTTCTGCCTGATCAACTGCCTTTTTTTTGTTTTTTTTTTTTTTTTTGAGACAGAGTCTCGCCCTGTCACCCAGACTGGGGTGCAATAGCACAATCTCATCTCACTGCAACCTCTACCTCCCAGATTCAAGCGATTCTCCTGCCTCAACCTCCTAAGTGGCTGGGATTACAGGGATGTGCTACCACGCCCAGCTGATTTTTTGTATCTTTAGTAGACACAGGGTTTCACCATGTTGGCTGGACTGGTCTCGAACTCCTGACCTCATGGTCCACCCTCCTCGGCCTCCCAAAGTGCTGGGATTACAGACATAAGCCACCACACCTGGCCGATCAACTGCTTTTAAGCCATTCTGATGCATTCTTCAGCAAGTCAATTGCATTTTTCAACTCCAGAATACCTGTTTAATTCTTTTTAATTACTTCAATCTGTTAAATTTATCTGATAGGATTCTAAATTCCTTCTCTGTGTTACTTGAATTTCTCTGAGTTTCTTCAACACAGCTGTTTTGATTTCTCTGTCTGAAAGGTCACATAACTCTGTTTCTCCAGGATTAGTCTCTGGTGCCTTATTTAGTTCATTTGGAGAGGTCATATTTTCCTGGATGATGTAGATGGGTGTAGATGTTCTTCAGTGTCTGGATGTTGAAGAGTGAGGTATTTATTGTAGTCTTCACTGTCTGGGCTTATTTGTACCTGTCCTTCCTGGGAAGGCTTTCCAGATACTCTAATGGACTTGGGTGTTATGATTTAAGCTGTATCTGCTTTAGGGGGCACCCCAAGCCCAGTAATGCTGTGGTTCTTGAAGACTTGCAGAGGTACCACCTTGGTAGTCTTGAATAAAATCTGGAAGAATTCTCTGGATTACCAGGCAGAGATTCTTGTTCTCTTCCCTTACTTTCTCCCAAACAAACGAAGTCTCTTTCTGCTAAGCTGCCTGGGACTTGCAGCAGGGCCAACACAAGCACCCTGTGGTCATCAATACTGGCACTGCACTGGGTCAGACCTGAAGCCAGCACAGCACTGAGTTTCACCCAAGGCCCGCCGTAACCACTACCTGGCTACCGCCTATGTTTGCTCAAGGATGTAGGGCTCTACCGTCAGCAGGTGGCAAAGCCAGCCCAGCTTCTGTCCTTCCCTTCAGGAGAGCAAGTTCCCCCAAGTCCTCAGGTAAGTCCAGAGGTTCTCTCCAGGAGTTAGGGATCGGTCAAAAACCTTAGAAGTCTACCTGGTATTCTATTATACTGCAGCCAAGCTAGCCCTCAAATCATAAGACACAGTCATTCCCACTTCTCTCTTCCCTTTCCACAGGCAGAGGAGCCTTACCCTGTGGCCACCACCACCAAAGGCCCATAGGGAGTACTGCCAGGCTACTGTCAATGTTCACATAAGGTCCAAGGGCTCTTAGTCAGCATGTGGCAAACGCTGCCAGGCCTGGGACTCACCCTTCAGTGGGCTCCCCTCTGGCTCAGGGCAGGTCCAGAAATGCTGTCCAAGAGCCAAGGCCTAGAATCAGGGACCCCAAGAGCCCACTTGGTGTTTGAACCCACTATGTCCAAGCTGATATCTAAGATACAAAACAAAGTCCCCTTTATTTTTCCCTCTCCTTTTCTCAAGCAGAGTCTCTCACTGTAGCCACTACAGCTGGAAATGTGCTAGGTCTCACCTGAAGCCAGTATGTCTGAGTCTCAAGCTAAGGCCCATGGCGTACTATGTGGTTATCACTGCTAGTTATTCAGGGCCCAAAGGGCCCTTTAGTCAGCACAGGATGGATCCTGCCAGGACTGGGTCCCTCCCTTCAAGGCAACAGGTTCCCTTCTAGCCCAGGTGTGTGTCTAGAAATGTTATCCAGGAGCTAGGGCTTGGAATGGGGGCCTGACCAGTACCCTATCCTACTGTGGTTGAGCTGGTATCCAAGATGTAAGACAAAAGTCCTCTTTATTCTTCCTTCTCCTCTCCCCCAGCAGAAGGTAGGGGGTCTCTTTTGGAGCTGCGAGCTGGGCTTCCTGGGCTTGGAGGAGAGGTGGCACAAGCAACTCCCTTAGGTGTTCCAGTTGATGTCTTAGTAAGTCATGTGCCCCCAATTCCACTGGTGCCGAGCCCAGCTCAGCCCTAGGACTTGCAGTCCTTTTGGCCTACCCTGCCTTTTAAGTTTATTTAGGACCCTGGCATACCTTAGCCCACAGTGGCAAGGCTTGCCAGAACTCAAGTTCCAACCGCTGAGATGGGCAATTCCCCTCTGGCTAGGGATGGTCTGAATGCTCCCTCCATGTGTGGGCGTCAGCTGAGTTCAGCCTGGTTTTGCTTTTTGCTGTTACAATACATTCAATGAGAAGTCTCACAATTGCTGCACTCCTCCTATCCCAAGCATACAAATTTCTCCACACCACACAGTCACTGCATGGGGGATGGGGGAGAGGTGGTATCAGCAATTCAAGGCTGTCTTTCCTATCCTGTTCAGTGCTTCTTTGGGCAATATGAAGTTAAAACCAGGTTCTGTGAGTGCTCACCTGATTTTTGTTTCTTATGAAAGTGCTTTTTGTGTGTAGTTGTTAAATTTGGTGTTCCTGTGGAGGGGGACATCCAGTGGAGCCTTCTAGTTCACCATCTTGCTCTGTACCCCAAGATCTAAAATAAATACATTTTGACACAAAGTGTTATGCCACAGATATGTGGAAAATGTATTTATGTGAAACATCCATTGCTTAATGTCAGATAAATTAGATATTCATTCTAACAATACTATGCTGATATCTTGATTTATTCTATTTACCATGCGGTTTTTACAGAAAAAAAGAAACCCTAAGTGGCATTTTAGAAACCTAGAAATATGTAGGCAGATAGCAGGAAAAAATACTTCTAGATTCTTTTAAGTTATTTCTGTATCTGGGGAGAAAAACACATGGTTTACTCTTCAAAGATTTTGAATTGGAAAACACATGCACATTCTCTCTTTTCCTACACCACTCTTAATTCTTATAATAAGAGGGAAGAGCTCTAGTAAAAGGGGATTACAAAAACCTAGGGGACAGCCTATAAAGGTGAGTCCCAATTTCCAAACATTTGACTCTCCACTGCCTTCACCATCCACAGCTTATTATTAAGAAGATCTCCCTACAGTAAGAACCAAACTTTGTACTGATTATCGCATAATTATACAAGTACAATCACTGGTAAGAAAACATGATAGATTTATTCATAAGACATAGATGTACAAACAAATATAACAAATGTACATGACATCTGAATCACAAAATTTTGGCAAATAAATAATCTGTCATTGAAAGGCTAAAGAACAAAAATGATGAGACACCTTAAGAAGGTTTCAGGATAAGCAATGCATAGTTTGTCTACTCAGAAAAAAAATCAGTTCGAAAAAACAAACAAGCAAACAAAATACACAGAATACAGGAAAATGGAAAGCTCTAAGCACTAAACACAGGGAACTACTGATTTCTGATAGTTCAAGTTAACTACCATCTAGAAACAAATCTGGCATTTTAACAACTGTAATGAGAATCTATAAACAGCTCTACCTTTTTCACATGGTAATCTCCTTGTAATTGTATCAATACTATGTTTGAATAGTATTTTCTCTTGAAGCTTTCTTTGGTTTCTCACACTTAGTCACTCTATGTATTTCAATTTCTGCATCAATCATACTGAGGTTTTGGTTTTCATATAGTTCCTTCCCTATCAGACTTTGAATTTCTTGATGTTTCTATTTTCCTGTGCATTCTATTTGCTTATCACAGTTACTGTCACACACATAATAAAAATTTTATAGATGAATGAAATGGATGGTATGTAGAACATATCAGAACAGACAGACAAAACAGATAGCTGCCAGTAATACTTAAGGAATAACAGAATGGGTCTGGGCTAATAAGGAAAAGAAAAAACAGAATCATCCACTCCAAAAAAAAAGGGATTTCTAAGGATGAGTAAAGATTTGATTTTCTTTCTTATAGCTCAAAATATCTTTTATGTTCAGCTAAAACTTCTTTTGAAAGGCACTAGAAGCATTACCTCCCCCAACCCCAACCACCAGCCAGAACCCCACCAAGCAATGAACACACCTGGTGCCCAGACCTCTGTTTCTAAATACTGCCTCCAACTAAAATAAACCAGGACTCTTTGAAGAAATATGTAACTCCAGACATGGAATACAGAAAGAACAAGTCTATCCTGAGTACTCCTGCGTCAGAAAGCAAGATATGCTCAAAGACCAGTAGGACCTATCAAGAGGACAAAGGGCCAAGTTAAAAGAGGGTTCCCATGGGCCACATTTGGGACAACTTAAGCATATTTTTTAAAAGTAATAGAGTATAACATATGGAATAAGTGAAACTTAATGGATACACAGAGATACTTAAGGGAGGAAAAAGAGATAAGGAAAGGGGGTGGGGAAAGAAAATCTCCGCTGAAGAATTCCAGTAATAAATACAGAAGGAATGACCAAATTAGAAAATCACCAATTTGCAACCTCCAATGTAAAAGCTAATTCAGGCAAAAATCACCAATGTATGCTAAGGCCATTAGGTGAAAAGTTGTTAAAAACAGAATATTCTCATGGTGCCTAAGTATTACCTCACAGATTACTTAGCAACACAAAGGGGAAAATGTATCTTTAAAATGGAAACCTGGCTGTCACCACTGTAAGTCATTAAACTTAATGTTACTGATAATAGGAGGACAACCTGATATTATGTAATTCATGAAATGACAAAATAGGAAATAAACATCATTACCTATGAAATAGTCTCTCCAGAAATGTTTAATCCAACCCCATCAAATCTCTAGATCAGGAGTTAAGCTTTATTGTCCTGTGGATTTCTTTTACAGTCTGGTAAAGCTTATGGATGCCTTCTTAGAATAATGTTTCTAAATGCATAAAACACACAAGACTACAATGGACAATTATACTGAAATACAGTTACCATAATAATTGTTTAAATTATAACAGTAATATTATTTCTTCTTTTTCAGACAGGGTCTCACTCTTGTCACCCAGGCTGGAGTGCAGTGGCACAATCACAGCTCACTGCAATCTCAACCTACTGGGTGCAAGCGATCCTCCCACCTCAGCTCCTGAGTAGCTGGGACCACAGGTACACGCCACTACATCTGGCTAATTTTTGTATTTTTATAGAGAGGAAGTCTTGCTATATTGTCCAGGCTGGTCCTGAACTCGTGGGTTCAGGCAGTCCTCCCGCATCAGCCTCCCAAAGTGCTGGTATTACAGGCATGAGCTACCATGCATGCCCAGTCTATTATTGCTTAATACAAATCTAGCAACTACCTTAATTTATAGACAACAAATGAGCATAAATTAAATCTTAAGATATCTGCAGCAATTGAATGTGATATGAGAATACCTAAGATTTCTATTAGTGACAAAGCTACAGGTACTGTAAATGTACTGCCCATACTGTATCTATGAAGGGTTTCTTATATTTAAAGGAAATGCTAAAATCCTGTTAGAGCAGAGTTTCTCAACCTTGACACTACTGACATTTTGAATGGGATAATTCTGTTATCAGGGACTCTCTCGTACCCACCCAGCTGTGACAATCAAAAACGTCTCCAGACATTGCCAAATGTCCAAGGGTTGGGGAAGGAGAAGACGAACTCACCCCAGTTGAGAACCACTGAGTTAGAGATAAGTTAAAATAAAGATGTCATTTTTTCCCCATCTAAAGTTCACAGATTCTCTGAATTCTACAGACCCTACAGAGTCTGTGAACTCAAGGTTCAGTTCCGTTGGCTCTAGACCTACCTTTGAGTTTACAGTAAACAGAAGGAAGTAGGATAGTAAGGTTTAAACCGCCATATATGAGGAAACAATGAGACAAATTAAGAGTATGAGATATTCTATTAAGAAATTGGCTTGGATACTTAGTCATTTTAAAAAGGTGGTAAAACTTTAGACTAAAATAAATAAATTACGTGATTATTTACCTACTTGTTTCCTATCTCTGCCACTATACTGTAAACTTACATTTGTTTCATTCACTTTCCTATACCACACCCAATACAAAGTCTAAGCATTCAATAAACCGCATGACCATTCAATGAATGAATGACCAAATGAATGAGTATCACAGCGAGTGGGTGAAGACACATAAACCACTAATACAATACCTCAAAATGTTCACATACATTTCAAATAATCTAAAAATATAAATCCAAAATATATTTTCTTGTTTGTATAACATTACTTGACTTTCTGAAATTTGATTCTAGATCTCCACCTTCCTTATAAAACGATAAACTAGTTAAGAGTATTGGCCATACAATGAGTCAGATCTCTGTCATTTATTAGTTGTGCGACAACTGTCTTACCTTCCTAAGTCTCAGTGTCCTCATTTGTAAAATGGGACAGCAGCAGTATCTTCCTCATAGGAATGTCGTAAGATTTAAATAACTTACATAAGTTCATAGCATAATACTTGGTACACAGTAGACATTCAATAAATGATTGCAACAACCATTATTATAAACATTTTGTATTTTTGTTTTTTTTTTTTTAAGACAGAGTCTCACTCTGTCGCCAGGCTAGAGTGCAGTGGCGCAATCTCAGCTCACTGCAACCTCTGCCTCCCAGGTTCAAGCCATTCTCCTGCCTCAGCCTCCTGATTAGCTGGGACTACAGGCACACACCACCATGCCCAGCTAATTTTTGTAATTTTAGTAGAGACAGGGTTTCACCATATTGGTCAGGCTGGTCTCGAACTCCTGACCTCAGGTGATCCACCCAACTTGGTCTCCCAAAGTGCTGGGATTACAGGTGTGAGCCACCATGCCCGGCAAACATCTTACTTTTTAAACGGTCAGCAAATACTAACATTTCAACTATGCCATAGAAAATTTTAAGATAACTACAAACTTTAGGATCCTGATCCTCCTCTTCTGGTGTCTTTTTCTGTGCTTGAGCATTCCTAATCCTGGAGAGAGAGGTAGTGGGTAGGGGAAATAGAGGGGAAAGAGCAAGAACAAACAAACCAATATGGGCACACATAATTTACTTTCAGAAAAGTCACCAAAGCAAGAAAAATGATCCTCACTGCCATGACACTGAAGGTGGTAAAAAGAATACTGGAAAGTGATAATGAAGCCAGAAAACATGGTGGCCTAGAACAAAAGCAACTTTGATGACAAAAACTGTGCCTGTGGGAGAGAAGAGAGATGAGGAGGTGGTAGAGGAGTGACTGGAAATAATGGTTTGGAAGACATCTGAGTATAGGTCAAAGTTAAGTCCATGGAAGTAGAGTAGACGAGATAAAAATTACAATGTCTGAGTTGGACAAGACTTTAAAAGAATATCTGCCTCAACTTTCTACTTCATATATAAATCCTTTCTACAAGGGGTCTATCTGCCTCTACTTGAAAACCTGAATAATGAAGAATTAACTACTTCAAAAGCAGAGTACTACTGTAAAACAACCATAATTACTTTGGAGAAAAAAAATTCTTGTAGTGAACAGAATCCTGCCTCCCTGAATTTTCTATTACTGCTTCTAGTTCAATTACATTATAGGAATGAATTAGTAGATAACTACAGATAGTCACAGGAAAGTGATGTTACAAGTGGAGAAAGTGCCGAAGAAGAGAGCTAATGGAAGCTCTGAGCAAGGGGTAGGGCAAATCTGTTTAGAGGAAAAGACAACAGCAATCAGAAATACCATTCTTACACAGGGAAGATGTATCAGGAAGTAAAGTGCAAACAGTAAGTAGCATCAACATGCTGCAAAGAGGTCAAGGAGATTACTAACTTTAGAAAGGATACTGGATTAAGAACAGTTTCAGGACAGTGGTTGGGGAAGAAGCCATCCCACTGAGGTTAAGAAGTAAGTGATGAAGTAATAAAGGCAACAGTATCAACATCTCTTTCATGGTTAAAAAAAAAAAAAAAAAAAAACAAGAGTTGAGCAAGAATCTTTTAGGCAAACCGAGACCTGGGCGTATTTGTAGGCAAACAGCAAGAAGCCAGCTGAAGGGTGAGATTAAAGAGGAACAAGAGGCTGGGCACGGTCGCTCATGTCTGTAATTCCAGCACTTTGGGAGGCTGAGGCGGGTGGATCACCTGAGGTCAGGAGTTCATGATCAGCCTAGCCAACGTGGTGAAACCCCGTCTCTAAAAAAATATGAAAAATTAGCCAGGCGTGGTGGCAGGCACCTGTAATCTCAGCTACTCTGGAGGCTGAGGCACAAGAATCGCTTGAACCTGGGAGGCAGAGGTTGCAATGAGCCGAGATCACGCCATTGCACTTCAGCCTGGGTGACAGAGCGAGACTCTTTGTCTCAAAAAAAAAAAAAAAAAAAAAAAAGGAACAAGTAAATGGTGGCGAAAGGAGATGGTCAGAGTTACGTACACACAGGAATGGGGTGAGAGGGGATGGGAAAAGGAAAGGCAAAGTGAGAAAGAAAGAAGATCAAGCCCAGGGACTATAAGGTACCTCAGGTTTATGCCACACCTTGCGAAAGACAGGACTTTGTCAAGCAACAGTGAGAAAATAAGCAGGCTGACCTAGAAAAGTTGTCTCACACCCTATTCCTGTGCCCAATGTGTGAGTAGGAGGAGTGGAAATCAGCTGGGACTGCAGGTTCTCAAGGTTCTGTGAAGTGTTAGATCAAGAGCGCAGTAAAAATACGTTATCAATGAAAGAAGGAAGGATGACAGGGAAGAACGAAATGGAAAGACAAGAAGAATTGCATCATCACTAATATCTGACTCTACAGTAAAATACAGTGAACACTATACAGTTCATACTTGCTTACTTTCAGATTTTTGTTCATCTTCAAATTAACCTAGTAAGAAAAACATTTCTGAATCAATGAATCAATGATCTCTATTACATGAATGAAGAAACAAGTTCAAGAGTAACTTGATTTCAGACCATTTAGTGAGTTAACTGTGAAGAGGGAATCTGAATTCAGATTTTCTGATTCTAAGTTCCATGCCTCTGTCTCTGCACCAATAAAAAAATTTTAAATTATTTCACTACTCCTTCCCACCCATTTCAGGCACCTGGTGCTTTCTTTTTCTGTCTGTCTCCTTATCAGATCGATGACTGAACCAATAATTATTTACTCTCATAACTATTACTTATGTCCATCTTCTATTGAATGATATAATTAACATCTAATTGTGATAATTTTATAAGACTAGGATTATTCCAAAAGGAAAAAGATACTATACAATTTTTTTTTTTTTTTTTTTTTTGAGATGGAGTCTGTGTTGCCCAGGCTGGAGTACAGTGGCAAGATCTCAGTTCACAACAACCTCTGCCTCCCAGGTTCAAGCGATTCTCCTGCCTCAGCCTCCTTAGTAGCTGTGACTACAGGCACCCGGCACCACGCCCAGCTAATTTTTGTATTTTTAGTACAGATGGGATTTCACCACGTTGCCCAGGCTGGTCTCAAACTCCTAACCTCAGGTGATCCACCTGACTCAGCCTCCCAAAGTGCTGGGATTACAGGTGTGAGCCACCACGCCCAGCCTACACTTTCATCAGTGTAATCTACTGCATTTTTCTTACCAAAGGAATTAATTTGGCATCTGTAATGGGAGATAAATACACTACTTTGGCCCATCATTTTAGCACTTTCAAGAAAGTTTGAGCCCAAGAAGTTGAGGCTGCAGTGAGCTGTGATGGCGTCACCGCACTCTGACCGAGGCAATGGAGAGAGGCCTTCTCAACAACAACTTCTGAATTCCATATAATCGACCCTTTTATTTATTTATTTTTTTGAGACAGTCTCGCTCTGTCACTCAGGCTGGAGTACAGTGGCGTAATCTCGGCTCACTGCAACCTCCCGCTTCTGGATTCAACTGATTCTCCTGCCTCAGCCTCCCAAGAAAGTAGGACTACAAGCGCCTGTCACCTTGCCTGGCTAAATTTTCGTATTTTCAGTAGAGACGAAGTTTCACCATGTCGGCCAGGCTGGTCTCAAACTCCTGACCTCAGGTGATCCGCCCACCTCTGCCTCCCAAAGTGCTGGCATTACAGGCATAAGCCACCGCGCCTGGCCCCGTATAATTGACTTATAAATTAACTTTAAAAAAAAAATGTCTAATTTGAGAAAACATGGATAAAGTGGAATTTCTTTTTAACACTGGAGCTGGACAGAGCTTTTTTGACATAATTTTGATACAATTTTGGACCTAATTTTTTTTAAAGTCCATACTTGACTGCTATTTTTTTAAAGGCAACAAAAAAAAATCTTAAATTTCATTTCCCCAAATTTAGAAGTACTGATAATATGCAAGAAAACTTAACCATACTGTAATGTCCTACCAAAGATCAGTTTGATAGAACTCAGGAGTCTGTTACCATAGTAAAACTCTGCCCCTCCTTTCTCCACCACCTTATCTTATTCCTCTTTAATCTCATCCTTCAGTTGGTTTCTTGCTGTTTGCCTACAAAATACATCAAATATCTCACATTCTAAGAAGTACTTTCCACAACATTTTTGAAATGTAGGAGTCAATTTCTGGTAAATGGTATACTTAAGTTTTTCACACTACCTATAAACAAATAGCAATATACTTCTACACTATACTTAAGATTTATCATTTGACAAAATCTAGTTTAATCATAATTTTTTAAAATCCTTAAATTTTTTTTAAATGCATATCACATATATTATTGCTCACAAAAATCTCAATATTGAAGGTACAATCTAAACATACTCTCAAGAAATACTAACATTGGGGCTGTCATATAAATAAGAACTTCTATAGTCCTCTTGAGCATTAAAGAAGTATGGAAGAGGCTTAAGGAACCCAGAAAATAAGAACAAAGTCGTAGTAATCTAATTTGCTTTTTCTTTACATCCTCATATAGCATTTACGAGACCCTGTGCTTTGCAGGAAACTCTGAATGCATGCGCTTCCTAAAGTTACTTATTTACTTTTATTTAGTGACAAGGAAAATAAGAAATAATAGTGACTAGAAGGATAAAATTATAACAATTTGTAACCTTAGATTTAAATATTTTAAATGGCTTATAAAACAAATGCTATTTCATGTGACATCTTTATCAGGAATAAAATCATAAATATCCTCATAAAATAATATATAATTTTTAAGTCTAGATAATATTCCAAATAAAAGCAATGTCTTTTTTTCCCCAGCACTCAGAGAATTATAACATTATAGCAGCCATTAAAATTAAGGGGAGGCCCAGGCGCGCTGGCTCATGCCTGTAATCCTAACACTTTGGGAGGCTGAGGCGGGCAGGTCACAAGGACAGGAGATCCAGACCATCATGGCCAACATGGTGAAACCCTGTCTCTACTAAAATATAAAAAGTTAGCTAGGCGTGGTGGTGCATGCCTGTAGTCCCAGTTACTCGGAAGGCTAAAGATAGGGGAATCACTTGAACATGGGAGGGGAAGGTGGCAGTGAGCTGTGATTACCCCACTGCACTCCAGACTGGCGACACAGCCAGGCTCCGTCTCAAAAGAAAACAAAAAAAAAATTGATTAAGGGTCACAGGCCTGGAATATGAATAAACTATACTAAGATAAAATCTGTCTCTAGCATGTAAAAATTCCAACAACAACAACAAAAAACTTGGATGGTTTCTTACTCCTTTGGGCCACTGATATGACTGTATAACTAGTGAAATTTTTGTCAGTCAAAATGAACCACATTAGACACTTGTATTCTCTTCTTGGTGTCCCAGCCAAATATTAGCAAGATAATCTTAAAATCACTCATTCAGAGTTATTGAATAAATATCTCAAATATATAAACTATTAGACACTTATTAAGTAACAAAGATGATACTTTCAAGGAATTTTCATTTTAGGGAAAATAAAGCAAAATAGCTAAGAGACATCTGCATTAAGTCAGTAAATAGTTCACAAATAAAAATATTAAATGTTAGTTTAAGGGAAAAGTAAATACAGGGTTTATGATTACTATAACCTCAAACGAACAATAAATTAGTATTTTAATTAATCACTGCTTGGCATTACCCTTACATCCCTCCCCATTGGTTGGGTATCGTAGCCCTGTTCTACTTTACTAACTTCATTACTTAGCCTATATCCCCATTACTTCGTCTCCCTTGCATCTCTCCTCCCTCATCCACCTTCAATAAAATCTGTCTTTGCTTTTCTCCTGGTTGCAGAACACTGCCAGAAAAAACAGTAAAATATGCTGATTACAAATTTATGAGTTCCAATCTCCAATGAGCCTCTGATGCTGCTCAGCAATTCTTTCACTTATTTATCTTGAAACACTTCTCTTCTCCATTCCCCACAACGTGTGTAACACTTTCAACACTCTCAAGTCCCCTAGCCTGCCTACTTTCAACAACCCAAGGCTCAAAAGTAACTGTTTAAAAAAAAAAAAAAAAAAAAAAGGCCCCAGATGTAGTTTTTTCCCTCCATATCCAAATGCATCTAATTCTCATCCATACACAACTCCTAACTTTCTGAGATAGAGTATAGATGTCTACTCTTTTCCACAGTTAATCCCCTAACAGCTGTTCTTGATCTTACCTCTTCCTGCTTCATCTGGGACCTTTTTCTATTAGTTATTCCCCAATTCTATCTTTGATCTCTTCATCGGCCCATCAAAAAAAAAAGTTCAAGCACCAAATGAAGGCCCTTTCCCTCCTCCCTGCCTCCTCCAGCTACTACTTCTTACCTCTCCTTCACTGGCAAACCTCTATTCTCTTTTTGGTCTACCTCCTTAGCTGTCTTCCATCTTCACCACTTACTTGGCTCCAGGAAAGGTTAGGAATGACCTGATTTCTACATTCAGTGGCCTATATTCAGAATTTATCTAACCTGACCTCAATGCCCTGAAAAAGTCAAAGGAGGTAATAAAAGCAGAAGGAATGAAAAAGAAAGTCACCATTTGTAATCCTCCAACATAATGACTGATGCAAGCAAGGATCATTAATGGATACCAAAATCACTGGTTAAAGGGTTGTCAGGGAATAGGATATTTACATGGCTATTAAGTATCCTCTATAAATTATTTATTAAATAGTAGAGAGATCTGTCAGTCCCACCTTAACCAAGTGATCAAACTTGCATTACCAATAGAGTGACAGCCTGAAATCACGTGCCTCCTGATGTAATACAGCAGTAGAAATACACATCAACTGTGTGGTGGTCTCACCAGAAATGTCTGACCAGAATCTAATCATGAGGAGCAGACCAATTCAGAATGTGGAACATGCTCCAGGACATACAGTCTCTACTTCTCAAGAGATAAACCTAAAGAAGAGAGGAAGGCGGTAGGACTAGTCCAGACTGGGGGAGACTTAAAGAGACATACCAGCCAAATGCAATGCATTAACCTTGCATGAATCCTGCATTTGAGGGGGGAAAAGCTATAAAGATTTTGGGATAACTGGGAAGATTTCAGTATAGAGTATACCTCAAATAATGTTATTAATACTGATATATATATATATATATAAAACATATATAATACCTATCAATACCACATTACTTATTCTGAATATTATCTGTAACTATTCTACCCTCAAATTACCCCATAAAAATCTTACTGAATAGCTGGGCCTTTGACCACCTCTACCCTTATTTTTATATGATTGTGAAAGAGAGGTGACCAGTTAACAAAACTGTAAGAAATTGGCCGGGCATGGTGGCTCACACCTGTAATTCCAACACTTTGGGAGGCTGAGGTAGGCGGATCACAAGGTCAGGAGTTTGAGACCAGTCTGACCAACATGGCGAAACCCTGTCCCCACTTAAAATACAAAAATTAGCCAGGCGCAGTGACGTGCACCTGTAATCCCAGCTACTCAGGAGGGTAAGGCAGGAGATCGCTTGAACCCAGGATGCAAAGGTTGCAGTAAGCTGAGATTGTGCCATTGCACTCCAGGGTGGGCAACAGAGTGAGACTTTATTTTTTTAAATAATAATAAAATTGTAAGAAATTATATTTTTGCCCATTCATTTCATGCATTTTAATTAATTCAACTCTAAACGCTACAGCATAACTGTGGACTACTGGACATATAGAAAATCAAAGTGACTTTTTTGCATAGAAAGATTAAAATAATTTTAAAAAAATCTAGAAGGAAATGAGATTTTACAAATGGTGAGTAGGCTTAAAACCCCTATTTCTTCAGTTAAATCCTCACATCTGAAGAACAATTACCACTGGTAGAAAAACTCTTCAAATACACAGGAAGGCAGGCATAGTAAATGAAGACAAAAGGATTACTCCCAAAAGGGAATTAATCCAAATAACTATAGCATACTCTTAAAAGACTAAAACTATTTGTATAAGTCACTTACAAAATTTTAACTCTGAAATACAATACATATTTTCAAGTCTTCTCAAATAGCATATTTGAAAACAAGGTAATCTTTTCTTAATAACTTAATTTCACCATTTTAATAATCAGTTATTTTACTGTGCTATAATGGTGATACTCTCGGGTGCTACAGAAGGAAGTCAGTTTGCCCCTATATTAAGGAGTTTCAGTTTGCCTATATTAAGGAGTTTCAAATATTGATACACTAGTTATTTTACTAGTTATCAATATTTGTATTTAGTGCTTCTCTCCTCCCTAGAGAGGCTGTCAGCCATCACTATTCTCCGCCTTACTATCTATATTCCTGCCTTTGACAACCCCTATATTCCTTCCTAGTTTGATTCTTCTGAAGCGAATAACTCTTCTACAGTATGTTATAGTTGACACAGCATCTTAATACATATTACCTTATTTAATAATTCTTACAATAGCCTTGTAATACATGGATTATCACTACCCCTATTTTATAGATGAGAAAACTGAGGCTCAGAAAGAATAACTTGAGTAACTTATCCATAAGGTATGGATGATAAATAGCAAAAGTGATCTCAACTGTCAATTACCTTCTTTCATCAACAAATTAAGCTTGTTAAAAACATTAAATAGTCAAAAGTGGAGCTCATAGGGGAAAAAAGATTCATTATAAGCTTTGAATTTTCTGGACATTCACAACATACATACATTAAGTTAAACACTGAGCTTACTTCTCCTTTCTTGGTAGTTGAAGCTGCCAGGAAAAAAAAAAATCACTTCTGGATAAAAGATATGAATATATTCTATTTACAATTTCAAAACATATGCAAAATAACTAACAATGCAAAACAATATCCAAATTTGCAGTAAATTTAAGTCTGTTTTTAGGAAAAAAAGGGTTTCTTTTTTCAGATTTGAAGACAACCTAAATATACAAAAGAATATCTGCATTGTGTCATAAATAGATTTCATTTTTCCCTCAATTCCTCCTCTTGCAAAGAAACAGAGTTAGTTGCTAGAGGATCTAAGGTGTTAATCTAATTCACCAAACAATGCCCACTGAGACTATTTTCCCACCTGGTAGGAATCAAAAACACTAGGTTCTTACCAGAAATCACGCAACCCCTAGGTTTACAATGGTACCAATGACATTTTGAACCGGATAATTTCTTGCAGAGGTGGATGCAATATGTCCTGTGGATTGTAGGGTATTTAGCAACGTCCCTAGCCAATAGCATTTCCTTCAACTATGACAACCAAAAATGTCTCTAGACACTGCCAAATTTCCCTTGGAGGTCAAAACCATCCTTGCAGAGCCATTGTTTTAGATGTTAGGGCACTGGATATTTGAAAAAGGAAACCTCCAACTGGCCCTGTTAATTATAATTTTTTAAAATTTGTTTTTTTTAAAAATAAGACATTAATAGTACAAGATACCTAAATAATACATCTGCTATCCTTCCTTAGGTTAAAGCATTTTTAGAGGATTTTGTAATATGGGTTTCATCAATGTAGCTACATATAGTCACTCACTTTTCCCCCAAAGTTGGGGGAATGTCCAGTTCTTTCTCAGCTGTGCTAGCAAAATGTCAAATACATACATATATACAAGAATCTAAACAATTCTAACTTCCAAAGTCCCATTTCTTGCTTTACATGGCCACGCTGTGGTTCTTGAGCCACATCCTAGAGATTCAAGCTTCTAATCTCCAGATTTCCTCATCTGGTTGCTGCCAACTAATAGTGAGGTAAGTAGGAAGTAAGCTGATGACCTTTAAGATCTTTTCCAACCCTGATATTCTAGTATTCAATGACAAAAATGCCCACTTTTACTTATTGATTCCGACCTGACCAAACCACCTCTTGAGGTTACTGAAGACATTCATGCCTTCTTTCTCCAACTTCATGCTGAATACAACCAAAAACTGTAACTGTTATTTACAACATCACTTTTAATATTGGTGATCAGTTGCTTATTCCCTAGCTCAAATAAAAAATTTTAACATGCACACTGATTTTAAAGGAAAAGCTTTTCAAAAAGCTATGAGCCCACAGCATTATATGAAAGGCCCACATTGGGCCAATATTGAGACAGAAAGTAGACTACTGGTTGCCTAAAGATGGGGCTGGGGTGAAGAGAATGGGGAGTAACTGTTAATGGATACAAGGTTTTTTGAGGGAATGATGAAAATGTTCTAAAATTAGATTATGGTGATGTTTGCACAACTACTTAAACTAAAAACCACTGAATTGCACATTTTTTTTTTTGAGACAGAGTCTCACTCTGTCACCCAGGCTGGACTGCAGTGGTGCTTTCTCCGCTCACTGCAACCTCCACCTCCCAGGTTCAAACGATTCTCCAGCCTTGGCCTCCCCAGTAGCTGGGATGACAGGCACTCGCCACCATGCCCGGCTAATTTGCCGGCTAATTTTCATATTTTTAATAGAGACGGGGTTTCACCATGTTGGCTAGACTGGTCTCAAACTCTGGACCTCAGGTGATCTACCTGCCTAGACTTCTCAAAGTGCTGGGATTACAGGTATGAGCCACCGAACCTGGCCAAGTTGTACACCTTAAATGGACATATTTTATGGTATGTTAATTTTATCTCGCTCGATAAAGCAGTTTTTAAAAAGTTAAGAGCAGGAAAAAGGAATTGTAATTAACTTTTGTTGATTAAAACAAAGAGTGTGATGGGTTGGGGCTGTGGCTCACACCTCTAATCCCAGCACTTTGGGAGGCCGAGTCGGGTGAATCACAAGGTCAGGAGTTTGAGACCAGTCTGGCTAATATGATGAAACCCCGTCTCTACTAAAAATACAAAAATTAGCCAGGCGTGGGCACACCTGTGGTCCCAGCTACTCAGGAGGCTGAGGCAGGAGAATCACCTGAACTCGGTAGGCGGAGGTTGCGGCAAGCCGAGATCACGCCACTGCACTCCAGTATGGGCCACAGAGCAAGATCATGTCTCAAAAAAAAAAAAAAAAAAATAGTGTGATGAAGAACAAATTCTGCAAAATTTACCATTTCATGAGCTATATAGGAATTGACTTTAATTCTGACACAAAAAATTACCTTATCCAGAAATAAATTTTAACTTTCCAGAAAATATAAACATATGCAAAAGTAATCACCTTTTCCTTGTAAACTTTTAGTATTAAATTCTAATTTCAAAAACACTTCAGAAAGCCAAATGCTGTAGTAACAATAGTTCTATAAGAATAAAATATATGAATATTAACAACAACAAAACAGTGTTTACGATTTGGTTGTGATGCATTCTTTATTTTAAAAACCCATTAAAACATTTTCATTTATTTAAAAGTGATCCTCAGACTGCCTCTTAGATTGGTAGTGTAATAATTCTTAAGTTATCAGAACATAATTTTAAAATAGCCAAATTACAATAAAATTGCAAACTCTACTGTCCCAAACATCAATTACACATACTGATCATTTTTACCCAAACCTATCATGAGCAACGATGATCACTACGAACCATCAACATCCATTTCTAGGAAATCCGATTCTGACTACACTACAAATACAGTCAAACAAACAAATCCCATCATGCCCTCTGTTCCATCATTTAACTGCTTAGAAATCATTTAGGCTCTGAAGGTGCTTTTTGCAATTAGAACTCTCCTTCGGATTTATAAAAGTGAATGTACATCAAAATCTGCAGTTTAGGTTATCGCAATAACATTTCTCAGTTTACTACAAGTAATTTATCATGGTATTACTTAAAGTCGTTTACCATTAAGACTGCCCTGGATTTGACAAATCAGAAATACAGCCAATTAAAAACAAAAACAGTATAATTTAATTCTTCGAAAGTAAGAGCCTCAATAAAGACCAAAAAATAAAGCTGATTAGAAGGAAAAAAATTTTTTTTCGCAATCCCGGTCAGTCAAAATGCTAAAAATACCATCTTGAACTCAACACATGAACAGACCAAATGGCTAATTGTAATTGGCAAGCCAAAGTTCCCAAGTCAACGACGGGAGAGCAGAGACGGCAGGGAGGGCCTGCCCTTTCTATCTGTGCAGAGATGGAAGGAGGCAGAACTGAAGAAAATTAATTATTGAACAAATTATTTCAAGCTACATTGTCAAAATGCAAAAGACTGAGTAACTCTTTGGGTTAGCCTTCCCCGGAGAGAAAAACAAACAAATGTTTAAACGATTCCAATAGAATCCAACAGGACTAGGGGCCTGGCTGGAAAAAGAAAAGGGAAAGTTTGGGGGCAGCGTCTAAGGGGGTGATGGAAGTTCCAAAGCTGGGATCCCGGAAAGAGAGGGGCTAGAGCGGCGTTTGCGGTCGCCGACAGGAGGTAGGGAACACAGCTGCCAGCCCCGATCCCGGAGAGAGAGTGAAAAGGAAAAAAAAGAGGTGGCGGCGAGGAGAATGGAAGCTTCAGCGCCGGTCAGTTGTGACCGAAACTCCGTCCGCTTCGGGCTGGGGAGGAGAGCCGAGGGGGTGGGGTCTCGGTCCCTCTCTCCGCAGTAGGTCGGGGTGAGAGTGGGCCGCGACGCGCGGGGGCCGCGGGGCACACCTACCTGCGGGTCCCGGGGCAGCCGCCCTGAGCGAGGCCTAGTGCATCGCCGCCGCCTCCAGCCCTCCACGTCGCACCGAGGCTGCTGCTCCACGGCCGCCGCCGCCCGGCGCCGGCCGGGCCCGAGGCCCGGCTTCCCGGCCGCCGCGCGAGCCGCTTGGCCAGTCGGCCCGGGGAGCAACAGGGCCGCGCCTCAGTCGAGGCCCAGCTTCCGCACTCGAGGGTGAGAGGCCCCGCGGACAGCGCGCGGCTACCTCACGCGTCTCTCCGGGTGTCTGTCAGCCAGCAGTCGCTCCCCCCAGGTCCAGCGCGGCCGCTCCGCCGCTGCTGCCGGCCGGCTCTCCGCGGGCACATCCCCGGCCCCCCGTCCAGGGGAGGGCCGCCGCCGCCGCGCTCCACGACCACGTCGGCGCCTCTAGTGCTTGCTGGGCTCCCGGGCTCCACGCTTTTCCCTCAACATGCCGGCGACCAGCCGGCTTTGGCCCGGTCGGGTGGGCGGGGAGACAGGCCGGAGGCCGCCGGCAGCCCCCCAGCCCACCGCACAATCCACCGCGGACTCCGCCGGGGGCGGGAGGGCCGCGGCCCGGGCCGGGGGGGAGCGCCCGCCGCCTGGGGAAAGCGGCTTTGGCGCAGGCCGGCGTGCCCGTCGCAGGCGCAGCCAGAGTTCTCTCGGGGCGGGGAGTACACCGCGTGGCTCCCCTGCGCCTACTCTAATAGTCCTACACGCAGGCAGAAATCCACGCTGAATTCCACTTTCCCCACCACCCTTCCCTCCAACTCCCAGTTTTCAGGAACACCCAGATGCCTCCTGCCGCCTTCCCGGAGACTGGGACGCGACCCCTCCAGCGTAGCCCTCGCCACCCACAAGACCAACCGCCTCGAACGATCCCTAAATCACCCAGGACCTATTAAAGCAAATACTTCCACGAGATTCCACCTCTCTCCCACCCCCTCGAAGTAAATGCTTTTCAGCTGTTCCCAAATAAATGCCCTTCCAAAGGTTAAAGGTCACCCCTCCGCAACAACCCAATTGTCTCTATTGAGGACTTTTTCCCATCCAGTCCTCTGCTCCAAGTCTTTCCCAAGTTCCAGGCCTTCCTCCCAGGCACTGAAATCAGTTATTCCTGTTACTTGACTGAGATACTTGGAGTGTGTATGATAATTAATACCTTCTAATTCTGATTTCAGCCTGGTTTCACAGGACTTGCAACTTTAAACCAATAAAATACAGTCCACAAGAAAGGGAAGGTCTTAGTATATAAATACAAACACACACACACACAGACACACACATATATATATGGATGTGGAAGAAAAAGGTCCTCAATCATTTGAGTGCTTTTGGCTTAATTTTGGGAAGATTTTTTTCAATTGAAATTCTTGCCTAAAAATACATTTCAAGCATTTATAAGACATAGTATGTTTTAACAAATCAAAAGTGAAAATACTCTTATAGCTGGGGGGTTGAAAAAAAAGTTGATCCAAGTTTCACTTCTAAGAAGTCACTTTGAAAACTGCAAACATAACTTTTATGAAATAATATTTTACCCACCAAAGGGGAAAATTGGGGAAGAGAACAAAAGTAAGGAAGCATCAAAAATAGTTAAGAGAAAACCCTTACATTATATCTTTCTAAATTCAATCCTCTACAATTATGTAATAAACAAGGTGAGAAAATCATTCTCCAGTATGAAATAAATTTAACTATAAAATAGTAAAGTCCTCTTAAATCCCTGATCGCTTATAAAACCAGTTGAGTTTGCACAGAAGCAGAGTAGAATGGTGGTTACCAAAGACTGGGGGGCAAAGGGTGATGAGGAAAGGGGAAATGTGGGTCAAAGGGTATAAAGTTTTAGGTAGGAGGAATAAATTTTAGTGCTCTATTGCACAGCATGATGACCACAGTTAATAACAATGTAGTTAATATTCCAGAATAGCTAAAAGAGTATTTTGTTTTGTTTTGTTGAGACTGAGTCTGGCTCTGTCACCCAGGCCGGAGTGCAGTGGCACAATCTCAGCTCACTGCAACATCAGCCTCCCAGGTTTAAGCAATTCTCCTGCCTCAGCCTCCCGAGCATCTGGGACTACAGGTGCGCACCACCACGCCCAGCTAATTTTTGTATGTTTAGTAGAGATAGGGTTTCACCATATTTGCCAGGCTGGTCTCCAACTCCTGACCTCGTGATTCACCTGCCTCGGCCTCCCGAAGTGCTGGGATTACAGGCGTGAGCCACCACACCCGGCCAAGAGTACATTTTAAATGTTCTCACCATAAAAAAAATAACCTGGGTACAGTGGCCCACACTTGTAGTCTCAGCTGAACTGGAAGGATGCCTTGAAACTAGCAGTTTGAGTCCAGCCTGGACAACATAACTAGACACCATATCTTAAAAAAAAAAAGTAGGTGAGGTGAAGGATGTGTTAATTAGCTTGGTTTAGTTATTTGATATATAGTGTATACATATATCAAAACATCACATTGGATCCTATATATATAATTATTATTTGTCAATTTAAAAATTTTTTATTAAAAAAGATGTGTATAATTTATACTGGGAAAATATTAAGAAGAGGATTAACCAAGTTTTGTCTAAGGCCAGAAAGGAAAATAATTTTTCTTTATGTCTAGAATCAGCTCATAGATTATACTAAGAATTGGATTTAGCAAATTCCTGTAATTTGACCCGCCTCAGGAAGTCAACAACAGTTCAAAAACTTCCTTAAGCCTGGCTGGTTTGGCCTTTAACAAAATATTTGTGTTTATACCCCACCTTGTTCCATAGAAGATTCCAAGCTGGCACTTGGACTACATGATAGCCATCAGCTGTCTCCCAGACACTGGAACAAGACTGTCTGGTTTGCTTCTTAATTATCCATCTGTTGATAACATACCATAGGAAGAAAATACACATTGAGTGTTGTGCTTAGTTCTTTCAGGGATCCAGCTCAATGTTTACTTTTACTTTTACTTTTCCACAGAACAGTTCATAATCTTGAATCTAAACAGAAAAGCAAATGCTGATGATCAAGTTTGCAAAATTTTTTTAAAGAGTGTAAACTGGGCAATTTCATTTAAAGCTAGATAAATTTCAAATTAATTAGTATGTTCACTTGCTATCACTTGAATCATTTCAGTATGAGAACTAAAAGCCAAATCACAAATAAGTAGGTATAGATATATTATTAGTTTACGTTTCCAGAAAGCACAGGTGATGGAAAATTAAGAAATTAATAAAAAATTAAGAAATTGATAGGAGTTAAGATTCCATCATTGCCCTCAAAAAAAGTAATCAGGAAAAAAATATTTAGCTACCATGTCACTAACACTGTATTTGGCATATTTATTATATCTGTTATTATATTTGTTAACCACCAATCACATGAAAGGTGATAGTCCATCCAGGTTATATGTTCTAATCAGAGGGAGAATGGCAAATTTTCTAATGCCATAACACCTATAAAAGGCCTATGTTTATGTTTACTGTGTATTCTGTGCATATTTGTGTGGGTGGCAGTAGTGAGGTTAACATACCTAGTCTATCACTGAACACTGGCTTTGTTTTTTTTTTTTTTAATTATTATACTTTAAGTTCTAGGGTACATGTGCATAACGTGCAGGTTTGTTACATATGTATACTTGTGCCATGTTGGTGTGCTGCACCCATCAACTCGTCAGCACCCATCAATTCATCATTTATATCAGGTATAACTCCCAATGCAATCCCTACCCCCTCCCCCCTCCCCATGATAGGCCCCGATGTGTGATGTTCCCCTTCCTGAGTCCAAGTGATCTCTCATTGTTCAGTTCCCACCTATGAGTGAGAACATGCGGTGTTTGGTTT
>NW_016816501.1:0-1805 GCF_001698545.2 Rhinopithecus bieti | reverse complement strand
TTAATATATCTCTATTTAGATTATACATTTAAAGATTCAAAGAATTTCATTATGTATGATAAGCTCATACTGAAAAGAATTGAGGCATAAAGTTTTGTCTTTCAAATGTAATAAATTACCTTACACTCAATGAAGCAATGTGAGTATTGCATTAAGCAGTTTTCTAGCAATAGTGAAAATAATCTACCACCTGTTATGTAACATGTTAGATTATTTTTTAACTTGATGCATTTAAATTTAAAATTTGATGCATAAATTTATTATAATAATGATACTATTCCTGTTATAAATTATGTGCTATAACTGCAAACAGTTCTAGACCTATGTATTATTATTTGTCCCTAAGTTTCTCTACCAATCTTATTTTAGCTATAAAATATATTTAGTATTCTAAATCATTGCAATTTACCTTTATATTTTGCATTTCTTACTTGCTAAATACTAAATTTACCTCATGACCAAATCTGTCTTCACAGTGCCATTTGAAACTGTTGGATAATTAAATGATACTTGCCTCTTGGTATACAAAGTTAAGAATTCAAAAACTAAGTATCATAAAATTAAAAAATTAAAAATATTTGGTATTTGAAAGATTCCTTAGTCATACTCTATGTATTAGAAATAAATAAAAAAAACTTCCATATTATTTCCTTCCAAAACCTAATCTACCTATTTATATTATTGGTGGTTTTACAATTAATCTAAACTAAATTTGGACTGTCAATGAACACCACCATTTTGTATTTTTACTTTATCCACAAAAATTGGTTACCATATTTGAATGAATATTTGTGTTCACAGAGTATTCTGAACAATAAAGAAATGATATCACAGAGAGAAAACCATGAATGTGCAAACACAAAGAGGTTAGCAAAGGAAAGATATCAGAAAGAAAGATCTCTGAATGATGTATAGAGGCACAAAATAGCAGGCAAGAATAAGTTGACAGCTTACAATCTGCAGATCTAGAAATCAAGAAGCAAGTCAATCTGTACCAGAGTGCTGAGGATTAAAAATACTAGATCTTTCTGAAGATGAGAGTTTGGGTGCAGATTTGTTAAAAGTCTTGATAAACGAAGAGTTTAAATATAGATCCATTACCACAACTGGAGGTGGCACCCTTTCCTCCTCCTGGAAGAAGATAGTAAATATATTGTCTGGAAGTGTGCATAAGAGACCTCTTAGATTCAGGCAATGTCTGCCTAGCTGATGGTTAGGATCCCATATTGAAAACTGAAGAATTAACTAAAGGTTTATTTCCAACAATGAGTCCTCCGACTACATTTAACACTGAGAATGCTACCTGGATTTTTGATGGCTGCTGCTTCCTCAGGATGGAGATTGAAAACTTCTTTCCTGAAGTAACTAACCAGTTCAAAATAAAGACCTATAAATACTAACATTAAGAATTTCTCCAATGAAATGACTAGACCTGGTCAAAAAACAGTAAAGTCTAACATACAACCAAGTGCCTCTCAGAGTCTAGAATTTATAATCAGTTTTTCAGTGCTTTACTCTTAAGTGCGATTAGGTAACCAAGGATTACCAGGTATTTGAAGAAAGAGTCTATAATGATGATTCATGAGAGAAGATTATTATCTGACATAAGGCGGGGATGGGAATGTTTAAAGAGAGTAGATGAGACATTAAATAATTATTTGTTTAACATAAGAATGAATTTACCAGACAAATTTGCTAATATCCCAAGCTTTGTAAATAGTTATTTTAGTGTTTACTGGCTGAATTTATTAATATTCCAAGTATTGTTAATAATTACTTTCAATTTGTAGTACTATCCTAATTGA
>NW_016816500.1:52537-62505 GCF_001698545.2 Rhinopithecus bieti | reverse complement strand
TTTTGTTAGAACAATGTATTTACTTTTGGATATGTATCCAGAAAAGGGATTGCTGGGTCAAATGGTAGATTGTTGAGAAATCTGCAAACTGCTTTCCACAGTGGCTGAATTAATTTACATTCTGACCAAGTAATTAAGTGTTCCCTTTTCTCTGCAGCCTCACCAGCATAATTTTTTTTTTCTTATCAATAATAGCCATTCTGACTGGCATGAGATGATATCTCATGATTGCTTTGACTTGCATTTCTCTGATGATTTAGTGATGTTGAGCATTTTTTACATGTTTGTTATCTGCTTGTACGTTTTCTATTGAAAAGTGCTTGTTTATGTCTGTTGCCTAAGTTTTCATGAGGTTATTTTTCTGCTTGTTTGTTTTGGTTTTTCAGTAGCTTAAGTTCCTTATAGATTCTGGATATTAGACCTTTGTCAGATGCATTGTTTGTGAATATTTTCTATAATTCTGTAGGTTATTTTTCTATTCTGTTGGTAGTTTCTTTTCCTGTGTAGAAGCTCTTCAGTTTCATTAGGTCCCACTTTTCCATTTTTATTTTTGTTGCAATTGCTTTTGGGAACTTTGTCATAAATTATTTGCCAAGGCTGATGTTCATAATGGTATTTGCTGGGTTTGCTTCTAGAATTTTTATAATTTTAGGTCTTAGATTTAAGTTTTAATTTACATCGAGTTAATTTTGTATATTGAGGAAAACAGAGGTTGTTTCCTTCTTACGCACATGGCTAGCCAGTTATCTCATCACCCTTTATTGAATAGTCTTCCCCAGTGCTTACTTTTGTCAAATTTGTCAAATATCAGTTAGTTGTAGGTACATGGCTTTATTTCTGTATTGTCTATCCTATTCTTTCATTCTATGTGACTATTTTTGTACCAGTACCATGATGTTTTGGTTACTACAGCCTTATAGTATTGTTTGAAGTCAGGTTATTTGTTGCCTCCAGCTTTGTTCTTTTTGCTTAGAATTGTTTTGGCTATTCAGTCTCCTTTGTGATTCCGTATGAATTGTATATATTTTTTATTCTCTGAAAAAAGACATTGGTGGTTGGATAGGGAGAGAGTTGAATCTGTGGATTGCTTTGGGAATTATGGACATTTTTATGATTATGATACTTCCAATCCATGAGCATGTTATGTGTTTCTATTTGTTTGTGTCATCCATGATTTCTTTCAGCAGTGTTTTGTACTTCTGCTTGTAGAGATCTTTCACCGCATTGGTTAGATGCATTCCTACATATTTCCTTTTCTTGCGGCTATTGTGAGGGGGATTGCCTTCTGGATTTGAATCACAGTTTCAATGTTATTGGTATATAAAAATGGTACTGATTATCATTTGTTGATTTTGTGTCTAGTAAATTTACTGAATTAATTTATCAGTTTTTAAAATCCTTAGTGGAGTCTTTAGGTTTCTCTAAATATAGAATCAAATAATCCACAAGGAGAGATAATTTGACAAAGAATGGTGAGAGTGTGCAATCTTGCTTCATTCCTGTTCTTAAGGGAAATCCTTCCAGCTCTTGACTATTTGGTATGATGTTATCTAGTGGATCATCATAGATGGCTCTTACTATATTGAAGAACATTCTTTTGATGACTAGTTTGTTGAGGATTTTATCATGAAGGAATCTTGAATTTTGTCAAAGTTTTTTGTCTATTGAGTCGATTATATGGTTTTGTTTCAATTCTGCTTATGTGATAAACAACATTTATTGATTTGTATATTTTGAAACAATGCTAAAACTCTGGAATAAAGTCTACTTGATCAAGATGAATTAACTTTTGTTGTGGTGCTGAATGTTTGTTGCTAGTATTGTGTTTAAGTTTTTTGTGTCTATGTTCATCTGGAATATTGACCCATAGTTTTATTGTGACTTTGCCAGATTTTGGTATCAGTTACATTGGCCTCACAGAGTGAATTAAGAAGGAGTCCCTCAATTTTTTGAAATAGTTTATATAGGATCAGTACCAGCTTTTCTTTGTACCTCTGGTAGATTTCAGCTGTGAATCCATCTGGTCCAGGCCTCTTTTTGGTTCCAGGAATGTATTTACTTCCTTTACATTTTCTAGTTTGTGTTTATAGAGGTATACCTAACAGTCTTTAGGGAATTTTTTGTATTTCTATAGCAGCATCTATTGTAATATAACTTTGCCATTTATGGTTTCATTTATTTGGATCTTTTCTCTTTTGTTTATAGAGATGACAGTCTATTCATTTTGTTTATCCTTTCAATCACCAGCTTTTGGTTTCATTGACACTTTGTGTGGATTTCTGAGTCTAAATTTCATTCACTTCTGCTCTGATTTTAGTTATTTTGTTCTTGTTTTTCTGGTTCCTCTAAGTGTGACGTTAGAGTATTAATTTAAGATCTTTCTAACTTGATGTAGTTGACTAGCTCTATAAATTTTACTCTTCACACTGTTTTTTTGTGTATCCCCAAAATTTTAATACATTGTGTCTCTATTTTTATTTAAAGAAGTTTCTGTTTTTTGCCTCAAATTCGTTTTTAACTAGCAAGACATTCAAGAGAAATTTGTTTAATTTCCATGTAATTCTGTGATTTTGAGATATCTTAATGGTGTTGTTTCATATTTTGTTCCACTGTGGTCCAAAATTATAGTTGCTATGATTTTGAATATTTTGAATTTATTAAGACTTGTTTTATGGCTGAACACGTGGTCAATCTTAGACTGTTTTCCATGTACAGAAGATAAGAATGCATATTCTGTTCTTGATGGGTGGAGTGTTTCATAGATGTCTATTAGGTCTAATTGGTTGTGTCAAATTTATATTCAGTATTTATTTATTAATTTTCTTCTTCAATGATCTAATGCCATCAGTGGGGTGTTGAAGTCTCCCACTCTTGTTTTATGGCTGTTTTTTATTTCATAGGTCTAGAAGTACTTGTTTTATAAACCTGGGTGCTCCAATGTAGGGTGCAATATTTAGGGTAGTTAAGTCTTTTAGTTAAATTGACTTCTTTATTTTTATAAATCCCTTAATTGTCCCTTTTACTGTTGTTGGTTTAAAGTCTATTTCATGTAGTATCTGAGTAGTGACATTTGCTCTTTTTGTTTTTCATTTGTGTGATAAATTTTCTCCAAACTTTTACTTTTATCAATGGATGTTGTTACATGTAATATGGGTAACTTGAAAACGTATTTGAGAGAAGAACTCAATAATAACTTTTTAATCTTGCTAGAAAGCTAGCCATCCAAATGCATGAAATCCAGAGAATACCTACCAGATACTATCCAAAATGAACATCACCAAGGCATATACTCACTAGGCTGTCCAAGGGCCCAAGGTCAACACCAAAAAAATAAAACTTTTAAAAGCTGTTAGAGAAAAAGTCATACTATGGAGAAAGGGAACCCCATCAGGCTAACAGCAGACATTGCAACAGAAACCTTACAAGCCAGAAGAGATTGGGGTCCTGTTTTCAGCACTCTGAAAGTAAAAATAAATAAATTAATGAATAAAACAATAATAATAATTCCAACTAATAATTTCATATCCTGCCTACTAAGCTTCATAAGTGAAGGAGAAATAAAGTTTTTTTCAGATGAACAATTACTAAAGAAATGCTATACCAGTAGATCAGCCTTACTTAAGATCCTTAAGGGAGTTCTAAACATGGAAACAAAAGAACAATACTTGCTACTACAAAATCACACTTAAGTGCATAGCACACAGATTGTGCAAAGCAGCTACACAATAGAAACTACAAAATAACCAGCTAACAACTACGTGATAGAATCAAAACCTCATATATCAATGTTAACCTTGAATGTAAACGATCTAAATGTCCCATTTAAATGCACAGGGTGGCAAATTTGATTTAAAAAATGCAGTCCATTCATATACAACATTTTCTTTAGCCATTTATTTGTTGATGGAAACTTAGGATGATTACATATCTTGACTACTGTAAATAGCACTGCAACAAACATTGGATTACCGGTATCTCTTCAAAACACTGATTTTCTTTCTTTTGAATATGTATGCTAGATTTTATGATAGTTCTATTTGCAGTTGTTTGTGGAACCTCCATATATTTTTCATAATGGCTCCACAAATTTAATATCACACTAATAGTTCTCTGTTCTCTGCATCTTCATCAGCTTTTTTTTGACTTTTTAATAATATCTATTGTAATTGCTATGAGATAATTTCTCATTGTGCTATTATTTTGCATTTCTCTAATGACTAGTGATGGTTAGCATTTTTTATATACTACTTGGCCATTTGTATGTCTTCTCTTGATAAATGTCTATTCAGATCATTTCCTCATTTTAAAAATAAGATCTAATTTTTCTGTTGAGTTGTTTGAGTTTCTTGTATACACTGAATATCAATCCTTGTCAGATCAATAGTTTGCAAATAGTTTCATTCCACAGGTTTTCTTCACTGTGTTGTCAGTTATGGGGTGTTTTCGTTTGTTTTTGGTGTTTTTTGTTTATGCTTTGCGGGAGTCTTTTAGTTTCATGTAATTTTAGAAAAAAAATAATAATGTTATCGTCCGTTTGTGCTTTAGTTGCCTGTGCTTCTGAGGTCTTATCCATAAAATCTTTGCCCTGACAAATGTCCTGAAGAGTATCTTTTATGTTTTCTTCTATTAGTTTCATAGTAGTGTCTTACATCTAAGTATTTAAGCCGTATTGTATACGGTGACATATATGGTTCTAGTTTATTTATGTACATATTAATACCCAGTTTCCCCAGCAACATTTATTGGAGAGATTATCCTTTTCCCAATCTATGTTCTTGGCTCCTTTGTTGATAACCAGTTGACTCTAAATATGTAGATTTTTTTCTGTTATCTCTGTTATGTTCCATTGGTCTATTCTTTCTTTTTTTCTTTTTTTTTCTTTTAATACCTGGACAATTGTGTTCCTCTTATTGGACTGTTGTACAATTCTATGAACTGGTTGCCTACTCATGTCTGAAAACGTGTTTGACAGAGTACAACAGAGAGAAACTACTGTGAATTATCAACAAGAATGTTACCTACTGAAACTAAAGAACTAGTAGTCTCTTTTAAAGGTGCCAACGCACATTATCATAGATATGAGCTGTAAGTCATCTAGTCTTAGTAATAACAATATCAGGTTTTTAAAAATTGTGATAGTTGACTGAAAAGTAATAAAATGGCAGACATGTTTCTATTCAGCATAGTACTGAAAGTCCCAACTGGAGCAATTTGGGAAAAAAAAAAAAAAAGTCAATGAAGAGTATGCAGATTTGATAAGAAGAAGGTAGATTCTCATGTAGATGGTGTGATCTCATATCTAGAAAACAACAAAGGCTGAACTAAATTAAACCTTTTAGACCTAATACACACATTTAGTAAAGGTTCAGGATACAAAATCAACACACAACATTCAGTTGCATTTCTATAAACTAGCAACTAATTACCCCCCAAAAATCAAGAAAATAATTCAACTTACACTAGTATCGAAAGAATTAAAGTTTAAGAATAAATATAACCAAGGTGGTAAAAAACTGTAAACTAAAACTGTAAAACATTTATGAAAGACATCAAAATGTCACAAGTAAATGAAAATATATTTTATGTCCATGAATTTGAAGAATTAATATTTTTAAAATGTTGATACTACACAAAAGATCTGAAGATTCAATGCCATCCCTAACAAAATCCCAGTACTGTATTTTACAAACATTTTAAAAATCCCAAAATTTGTATAAAACCCACAAAAAACTGAAATAGCTANTGCATTTCTATAAACTAGCAACTAATTACCCCCCAAAAATCAAGAAAATAATTCAACTTACACTAGTATCGAAAGAATTAAAGTTTAAGAATAAATATAACCAAGGTGGTAAAAAACTGTAAACTAAAAACTGTAAAACATTTATGAAAGACATCAAAAATGTCACAAGTAAATGAAAATATATTTTATGTCCATGAATTTGAAGAATTAATATTTTTAAAATGTTGATACTACACAAAAGATCTGAAGATTCAATGCCATCCCTAACAAAATCCCAGTACTGTATTTTACAGACATTTTAAAAATCCCAAAATTTGTATAAAACCCACAAAAAACTGAAATAGCTACAGAAATCTCAAGAAAGAAGAATAAAGCTGAAGTCATGACACTTCCTGATTTCAAGTTATTTTACAAATCTATAGTAATCAAAATAGTATGCTACTGCCACAAAAACAGATGCATAGAACAATGGAACAAAGCAGAGAATGCAAAAGTTAGCTCACACATATATGGGTTGCTAATCTTTGACATACGTACCAAGACTACAATAAATGGTGTTTGGAAAACTGGATATCTACACGCAGAAGAATGAAACTAGATCCTTATTTTACATGATTCAAAAAAATTAAACTAGAATGGATTAAAGGCTTAAATGTAAGACTATAAACCATAAAACCTCCGGAAGAAAAATAGGGAAAAAGCTCCTTGACATTGATACTGGCAATGGCTCTTTGGATATGACACCAAAAGCACAGGCAACAGAGGCAGAAATAAATAAGTGGAACTACATCAAACTAAAAAATTTCTGCACAGCAAAAGAAACATCCAAGAAAATGAAAAGACAGCCTATGGAATTGGATAAATATATACCTGATTGGGATTTAATATGCAAAAAAATATAAGTGACTGCTGCAATTCAGTGGCAAAAAATTCAAATAACCTCATCAAAATATGGACAGAACATGTGAATAGACTTTTTTTTTTCAAAGAAGAAATACAGTGGCTCATAAATATATGAAAATTAGATCAAATATATCATCATCAAGAAAATGCAACTTAAAACCATAATGAGATATTAACTCATACCTGTTAGAGTGGCTGTTATTTAAAGAATAATAGATAAGAAATGATGGCAAATTGTGAAGGAAAGGTGGCCCCTGAACACTCTTGTTGGGACTGTAAATTGGTTCAGCTATTTTTGAAAACAGCATGGAGGTTCCTCTGTTACCAGTGTAACTACCCTGTACTACAGAAATTCCACTTCTGGGTATATATTTAAAAAAATAGAAATTAGCATCCTAAAGAGAAGTCTGCCTCCTCATGCTCATTGTGCATTATTCATGGTAGCCAAGATGTGGACATATCTGTTTGCTGATGCATAATTCAATTAAAAATGTAATATCGGTTGGGGCAAAAGTAATTGTATTTTTGCATTGTTGAAATTTGCTGTTTTGGTATTGGAATGCATTCTTAAATAAATGTAGCTACATTGTACATCATTTAATGCACATTTTTCATTTTATGTTTTTTTACTAATGACTTATTACTTGTTTTGTGTTTACTTATTACTTTATTTTATATTTATTTTAGACCATGGAAATGATGTTAAGCAGAAAGCAAATTCAAGGGATTTTTTATTGGAGTTCAAAATGGGTTTTAAAGCAGAGGAGACAAGTCACAACATCAACAACGCATTTAGCCCAGGAACTGTTAACCAACGTACAGTACACTGGTGGTTCACGAAGTTTTTCAAAGGCTATGAGAGACTTGAAGATAAGGAGTGTACTGACTGCCCAATGAAAGTTGACGATGACCGGTTGATTGCAGTCATCAAAGCTGATCCTCTTACAACTACACAAAAGTTACTTAAGAAGTCAACATTGACCTTTCTACAGTCATTTGGCATTTGAAGCAAATTGGAAAGGTGAAGGAGCTCCATAAAGGGTGTCTCATGAGCTGAGAAAAAAATAAAAAATCATCGTTTTGAAGTGTCATCTTCTCTTATTCTATGCAACAACAACAAACCATTTCTTAATCAGATTGTTATGTGTGATGAAAAGTGAATTTTATATGACAACCGGCAACAACCAGCTCAGTGGTTGGACTGAGATGAAGCTCCAAATTACTTCCCAAAGCCAAACTTGCGCCAACGGTCATGGTCACTGTTGGTCTGCTGCCGATCTGATCCACTACAGCTTTCTGAATCCTGGTAAAACCATTAAATCTGAGAAGTATACTCAGCAAATCAGTAAGATTCACTGAAAACTGCAAGGCCTACAGCCAGCATTAGTCAACAGAAAGGGCTTAATTCTTGTCCATGACAACAACTGATCACATGTTGCTCAACTAGTACTTCAAAATTCAAACAAATTGGGCTACAAAATTTTGCCTCGTTTGCCATATTCACCTGACTTCTTGCCAAGCAACTACCAATTCTTCAAGCATCTTGGCAATTTTTGCATGGAAAATGCTTCCACAAACACCAAGATGCAGAAAATGCTTTCCAAGAGTTTATCAAATCCTGAAGCACGGAGTTTTACACTACAGCAATAAACAAACTTACTTATCATTGGCGAATAAATGTATTGATTTTAATGGTTCTTATTTTGATTAATAAAGATGTGTTAGAGACTAGTTATAATGATGTAATATTAACGATCTGAAACAACAAGTATTTTTGCCCTAATACACATGTGTGTGTGTATATATATATTTAATGGAATATTATTTGGCTAAAAAGAGAAATGAATCCTGCCATTTGCAATAACATGGATGAACCTGAAGGTCATTATGTCAAGTAAGATAAGCCAGACACAGAAAGACAAGTACTGTGTGATCTCACTTATATTTGGAATTTAAAATAAAGGCAAACTCATGGAAACAGACAGTAGAATAGTGGCTGCCAAGGGCTTAGGTATGGGATAAATTGTAAATGTTAGTCAAAGATTAGAAATTTTAATTACAAAATGAATAATTTCTGGACATCTTATGTACAGCATGATGACTATTGATAATAATAATGTATACTTAATTTTTTCTAGGAGAGTAAACCTTAATGTACTTACCACATATACAAATGGATGAATATGTTTATTATGATATTAACATATGATAAATATATTAATAAATTTGATTGTGGCAATTATTGCATTATATAATTTATATATATAATTATCATATTGTGTACTTAGATTCTATACAATTTAAAACTGTGAATTATATTTCAATAAAGTTGGGGAAAATTTTTAAAACAAAATAAAGTTGCAGACATAGAAACAACATACCAATTATTACATTGAATGTAAAAAGTATAAATGCACCGATTAAAAGACAGAGATCGGCAGAGTCGATTCACAAATAAAACAGGATGTAACTCTACACTATGTATAAGAAACTCACTTCAATCTCAATGACATAAATAGGTTGAAAGCAAAAAAATTAAAAGAGGCATATTAGCAAAAACAATGGGTATTCTAATATAAAACAGACAAAGATGTTTACTAGGGGGTAAAGGACACTATTTAATCATAATAAGATTAATCTACCAAGAATGTATTGTAATTTAAAATTTTATGCACCCAACAACACTTCAAAATACATAGAGCAAAATTTGATAGAGCTAAATCAGTAATTTAAAATACAGAAAGACTTCAATAACTCACTCCCAGCCATTGATATAATTACTCATCATAAAATCATCAATGGTATAGAAGAACTGGACAATACCAACAACCATCAGAAACAAATTAACATTTATAGAACAATCCACTTTACAACAGAAAACTGCACATTCTTTTCCAAGCACCCATGGAACATTCACCAAGCTAGAACATATTTTTGATCATGTTACTAAACTTAACAAATGTAGAAAACATTTATATTGTACAGAATATATTTTCTGATCAAAACAGAATGAAAGTAGAAATTAATAACGTAAACACAATAGGAAAAATATGCAAGTGCTAGGAAATTAAGCAACACGTCTAAATAATCTATGATTCAAAGAGAAAGTCTTAAAGAAAACCAAAAAAATATATAGAACTCAATGAAAATGAAAACAAAATACATTTTTAAATGTGAGGGATGCAGCTAAAGGAATGCTGAGAAAGAAATTTATGCCACAAAATGTTTACATTAGAAAAGAGCAATAATCTCAAATTAATAATCTTAGTTCTGCTTTTTTTTTTTTTTTTTTTTTTTTTTTTTTTTTTTTTTTTTTTTTTTT
>NW_016816500.1:46003-49095 GCF_001698545.2 Rhinopithecus bieti | reverse complement strand
TCTAACTCCTCTGCCTATCTATTTTACTTACAAGTATATTTGTGATTACATTTGGCCTTTCTAGATAATTCAAGATAACTTCCCTTTTTTAAGGTAAAATTATTATCGATTATGCTTCTGTCTGCAAATATGAATTTCCCTTGCTCTTTAGCATAACGTATTCTTAGATTCTGGCAATTAGTATGTGGACATCTTTGAAGGGTGGCAGTGCTAGTCATTATTATTACTATCACACTCCCATATCAGACAAAGGACTTATATCTAGAACATAAAAATAAGTATTAAAACTCAACATTAAAAATAAAATTATCAAAAATTCAACATATATGTATACCAAATAAGCACATTAAATGATGTGCAATATCACTAGCCATTAAGAAATTGCAAGGTACCATCATAAGGAAATATCAGTGCATATCTATTACAATGGATAAAGTAAAAAAAGACGATGATAACACTAAAATAATTTTGTCAAGAATTTTGAGAATCCAAGTCACTCATACATTGCTGGTCAAAATGTAAAAAGCCACTCTGTAAAATTGTTTTAAAACTAAAAATGAATTTATCAAATGTCTCAACAATTGCACTATTAAGCATATATCCCAGAGAAACAAAAGCTTATTTTTATAAGGAGCATTTCACACAAATATTCATAGCACCTGTATTTGTAATAACCCCAAACTATAAAATACCCAAATGTCCTTCAATAGGTGAATATTTGAATATTTAAACAAACTGTAATATACTAGGAAATGCTACTCAGCAATTAAAAGGAATCAAGCCACTGATACATGGAACAACTTGTTTGTAACGCAAGCGAGTTATGCTGAGTGAGAAAAGTCAATCTTGAATGGATACATATTGCATGATTTCATTTATTTAACATTTGTAAAATAATATAATTGTGGAGATGGAGAACAGATTAGTGGTTGCCAGTGGTTAAGGAGAAGTAGGGTTTTTTATGGTGCGATTATAACAGAGTAGCACCCAGGAATCATGTACTAATGGTGCAGTTAAGTATCTGGATTGTGGAGGAGGTCATATAAAAATATACATGTGTTAAATTTTATAGAGGTACACACACACACACACACACACACGCACACACACACATACATGAAAACACTCATAATTCAAGTGTCAAGAAGATTTAGGTTTAAATCCTGACTCACTAGTATTGTATTATCTTTGACAGATGCATAAGCTTTTGAAACCCGAGTTTTCTCATTACTAACTATACTTTAGTATTAAGCACTTTAAAAGGTTTTTATCATCAAATGAAATTAATTTTGTTGAGTGCTTAGCATAGTAGCAGACACACTATAAGTGCAAAATACATCTTAGCATAAATAGATGCCATCTTTTCTATAAGCTTCATTATCAGAATCACGTAATAGTCTGCCTGTACCAGGACTTGTAATAGAGACATGGAGCTTGAACATTATTCTGAGGTCAAAAGAACAAAGATAATGTTGAAGGAAAGTCTGACTTTTTTCCCATATTCTTTCTCCTTATAGAAATTATAACATTGCTCAGGGAAAACATGTATTTATTTATAAAAGTAATAAAGTGCTATTATTTCTATCTAACACAATGGATAACTCTACAGATGATATATGGAGAAATATAAATATTTTAGTTTTAGAAAATACCTTTGAGAACATTTGGTCTAACCAGTTTATTTCACAGATGATACAGTATACCTAGCTGACAAAGTGAGTAAGGTAACTTAGTCAAGGGCCAAGAATAGAATCAAACTCAAATCTTCCCAACTCTCTGCATATAATTTATTATTTAGCAAACGATATAGTCAGGAAAGGCAACAATTTGTACATTTTCTGTATTTCCCCATTTGTCTCAGTTTGGTATTGCTTTTAATGTAACACAGTTTCTTAACTATAGTGAAATAAATGTGGTCAAAAGACACATTGTTTAGACATCATGACTATCCTTATGGCTAAATGCTGACAACTGTGTGACTCCTCTTTCATTGGAAGATTATGATTTTTACTGCTTTAACTTGAATTATTTTTTAAGAGAGAAGGTTCAAATATGTTTAATCATAAATGACAAAAGTGACATTTCAAATAATCGCCCAGAAATACAAAAGATCCTAGGAGAAACTCATGAACACCTCTATGAACACAAACTAGTAAATCTAGAGAAAATAGTAAAATACTTGGAAACATTCCACTGCCAAAGATTGAATCAAAAAGAAATTAAAACCCTGAACGGACTAATAATGAGCTCCAGGAATGAATTACTAACAAAAAAATATGAAACCAAAAAACCCTAGACCACATGGATTCACATTTGAATTCTGCCAGATGTACAAAGAAGAGATGGGACACATTCTACAGAAGTTATTCCAAAAATTTAAGCAGAAGAATGGGTCCTTAACTTACTGTCTAAACTGAGCATTATTCTGATACCAAAACCTGACAAAAACAATGAACAAAAGAAAATACAGATTCGTATTCCTAATTAACATACATTCAAATTTTCAGCAAAATACTAGCAAACCAAATCCAGCAATACATTAAACAATCAATCCACCAAGATAAAATATACTTTATATCTGGGATGCAAAGTTGCTTCAAAATATGCGAATCAATAAACATGTTTCACCATACAAACAGAATTAAAAGCAAGTATCATGATCACCTCAGTAGACGTGGAAAAAGCTTTCAATAAAATTCAACATACCTTTATCGTAAAAATCTGTAACAAACTAGGCATTGAAGGAACATACTTCACAATAATGACAGCCACATATGACAAACACACAACTGTCATACTGAATGGACAAAAGCTAGAAGCATTTCCCTTAAGAACAGGAAAAAGACAAGGAAACACCCTATCACACACCTATTCAATATGTTATTAAAAGTCCTACCCAGAGTAATCAGGCAAGAGATAACAATGAAAAACATCCAAATTCGAAAAGGAATCAAATTATTTCTCTTGACTGTCAATGTAATTCTTTTCTTTACAGAGAAAAGCCTAAAGACCCCATCAAATGCCCCTAGATATAATAAATTATTTTAATAAAGTTTAGGAATACAAAATTAATGTAAAATAGTAGCTTTTTC
>NW_016816500.1:37521-43104 GCF_001698545.2 Rhinopithecus bieti | reverse complement strand
AAATGACACAATAAGAGTGGGAAACGTCAATACCCAACTGAAAGTGTTAGACAGATTATCGAGGCAAAAAAAACTAACAAAGATATTCAGGACCTAAACTCAGCACTTGACTAAGTGGACCTAACAGACATCTGTAGAATACTCCACCCTCACTCCACCCCTCCAAAAAATAGAATAGATATTCTCATCTTCACATGACACATACTCTAAGATATATTACATTCTTGTCCTTAAAACAATCCTCAACACATTTTAACAAAACTGAAATTACACTCACACTCACAGAGCACAACAAAATAAAATAGAAATCAATACCAAGATCTCTCAAAACTGCAGAATTCTATGGAAATTTATAATCCTGTTATGAAATACTTTTTAGTAAAAAATAAAATTAAGGCAGAAATCAAGAGTCTTTGAAGCTAATGAAAAGGAAGATACAACGTACTAGAATCTATGGGACACAGCAAATGCAGTAAGAGGAAATTTTATAGTGCTAACTGCCTACATCAAGAAGTTAGAAAGAACTAAAATTAACCACCTAAGATTATACCTAGAGGAAATAGAAAAACAAGAGCAAGAGCAAGCCAACATCAAAGCTAGCAGAAGAAAAGAAATAACCAAAAGAGACCTGAACTGAAAAAACTGAGGTGCAAAAGTTTATACAAAAGAACATAACCAAAATTTGTTTCTGAAAGAAAAAAACAAGATTGATAAAACTGCTGACTACATTAATAAAGAAAAAAGAGAGATATAAATAAACATAATCAGAAGTGACAAAGGTGACATTACCACAGACCCCATAGAAACACGAAAAAAAAAAAAATCCACAGAGACTATCACAAACACCTTTATGCACACAAATTAGAAAATCTAGAAGAAATGGATAAATTCCTGGAAACATGCAACCTACCAATATTGAACCAAGAAAACCTGAAACACTAAAAACAGCAATAATGAGTTCAGAAATTGAATTAATAACAGAAAATCTAATAATAAGAAAAGACCCTGTACCAGATGGATTCCCATCCAAGTATCAGCATATGTACAAAGAAGATCTGGTACCATGCATACTGCAATTATTCCTAAAATTTGAATAAGGTAAACTCCTCCCTAACTCATTCTATCAGGCCAGCATTATTCTGATATCAAAACATGGCAGAGACAAAACACAAATAGACTACGAGTCAATATCCTTGATGAATATAGATGCAAAAAAATCCTTACCAAAGTAGTAGCAAACCAAATCCAGTAGCATATCAAAAAGCTAATCCACCACCATCAGGTAGATTTCATATCTGGGATGCAAGGTTGGTTCAACATATGCAAACCAATAAATGCGATTCATCACATAAACAGAACTGAAAACAAAAAAAAAAACACACATGATCATCTCAATGTACACAGAAAAGGCTTGCAACCTAATCCAACATCCTTTTATGTTATAAACCCTAAACAAAGCAGGCATCGAAGGAACATTCTTGAAAACAATGAGAGCCGTTTATGGCAAATCCACATCCAATAGCTTACCGAATGAGTAAAATTGAAGCTTTCCCCTGGTGAAAAGAACAAGAAAAGATGCCTGCTCTTATCATTCCTATTCCACATAGTACAAAAAGTCCTAGTCAAAGCAATCAGGCAAGAGAAAGAAATAAAAGGCATCCAAAGAAAGAGAGGAAACCAAAGTTTGTCTCTTGACAGATTATATAATTGTGTACCTAGGAGACCCCATCATCTTATCCAAAAGCCATCTAGAACTGATAACAATTTTAGTAAAGTTTCATAATAAAAAAATCAATGTACAAAAATCAGTAGCTTTTTTTTATTATTATACTTTAAGTTCTAGGATACATTTGAAGAACATGCAGGTTTGTTACCTAGGTATCTATAAGGATGGAATAATGGGGTACTCTGAATATCTCAATTAAAAATTGGAAAGGCACAATATGAGAAAATGTGTGTGCAAATAATTTTCATATTTGTATGCATCATGATGACATGCACAAGATTATCATCTGGGGAAGAAGTGGGACTACAAAGTATGCAATATTTGCAATATTTGACTTACCATATTTTCAACTTATAATAAGTTTATCTGTATATACCCTACTGTAAGACAAGGAGTGTGCTTATTGAATATATATTGATTTTGCACCATGGTAAAGTTAAGAAATCTTGAGGTGCGCCATCATAAATTGGAGACTGTATTGTCAATAGCAAGGGTAGTTTGCTTTAGCCATGCTCTACTCTGAAGAAACTTGAAAGACCTACTCTTGCTTCTAAGAAAGAATACTATGGTCTTCATAGTCTACTACTGGCTTCATAGTCTACTACAGAATAGAGGTAGGATTCATGGCTTTCTTGTTCTTAACATCATTCATTGTTGCAAGGATGAGCCTTGCTGCATAAATGAGCAATGCCTGTTATGGATAGGGGTATACAAACAAAATATACCCAGAGGATATCAGATAAAAGAGACCCTAGGCATGGATCTAAGGCTCAACATTTATATGTATGTGGTACACATAATTCCACTGTGACGTTTGACCTCTGGAATTATTCCAGTGATTCTGTTGCATTACATGGTGATATGATTTGGCTGTGTTTCAACCCAAATCTCATCTTGAGTTGTAGCTCTCACAATCTCCATGTGTCATGAGAGCGACCCAGTGTGAGGTAATTGAATCATGGGGGCCATTTTTTCCTGTGCTGTTCTCATGATAGGGAATAAGTCTCATGAGATCTGATGGTTTTACAAAGGGCATTTCCTCTGCACACGCTCTTTTGCCTGCTGCCATGTAAGATGTGACTTTGCTTCTCCTTTGCCTTCTGCCATGATTTTGAAGCCTCTCCAGCTATGTGAAACTGTGAGTTCGTTAAACTTCTTTTTCTTTATAAATTACACAGTCTTGAGTATTTCTTCATGGCAGTATAAAATGGACTAATACACATGGCAAAAGGGATTTTCCAGATGGCTTATTAATCAGACAGCTTTTTAAATAGACCTAATGTAATCACACAAGCCCTTTTAAAAAGTTGTTTCTAGCTGTTAGCAAAAAAGGGAGTCAAAGCAATTCCAAGTGTGAGAAAAATTTACCATGACTTTGTGAACTCTGATCTTAAGTAGGCCACAGCACAGGACCTGAGTATGGCCACTGAAAGCTGAGAAAAATTGCTGGCTGATAGCCAGCAATAAACCAAGAAACTTATTCTGGATTTTTGCCAACAATATGGATGAACTTATAAGCAAATATTTTCCCAGACCCTCTGTATAAGACTACAGCCTAGTGGACATCTTAATTTCAGTCTTGTGATGTCCTTAGAAAGATAATTCAGTCAAAAATGCCTGGGTTTGTGGCTTATAGAATTGTGAGATAATAAATAGGTGTAGTTTTAAGTCACTAAGTATGTGATAATTTGTTTTGCAGATATGCAAAACTGATACAAAAGGAAAGGTAAAGAAACACTTCATACCAGTTTCTGGTACCCTTTGCACCTGAGATTGTGTAATAGCATTGTTTTATTTCCATTTTGGGCGATGATATGGATTGGTTGTATTGCCACCCAAAATCACATCTTGAATTGTAATCCCCAGAATCCCCACGCGTCAAGGGAGAGACTAAGTGGAGGTAATTGAATCATGGAGGCAGTTTTCCCCATGCCATTCTCATGGTAAAAGTGAGTAATGAGATCTGACGGTTTTATAAATGTTTAGTAGCTCCTCCTGCATTCCTTCTCCTTCCTGATGCCTTGTGAGAAAGGTGCCTTGCTTTCCCTTTGCCTTTTGGAATTTTAGAAAGTTTCCTGAAGCCTCTCAAGCTATGCTGAACTGTGAGTCAATTCAACCTCTTTCCTTTATAAATTACCCAGTCTTGGGCAGTTTCTTATAGCAGTGTGAAAACTCACGAATAGAGGCTGTGACTGAATGTCCCTCAGATATTAAGGGGCATAATGAAAGAGTTATACATGCAAATTTGTTAGTTCTTAATATGAGAATTTAATGTACTGAAGCTTGGAATAATTTGTACAATCCAACAGAATATAATGCAATACAAATTTGAGATGCTGATGCTGGAAGACCTCAGCTAACTTTTCCTATATATTATTAACTCATTTAATTAGTCATGATATGTCTAGTAGTTTAAATTTTACCATTCCTTTAGAATGTGAAAATAAGGAAAATGAGAACCGAGCAGGAAAAAGCATTCTCCAGGCTCATGAACTTGTATTCATAAGAAAGTCATAAAATAATTCATGCACTATCGACTAAGGAAATTTGTATACTGTAATCAAATACTGAGTGATGTCAACAAGATAAAAAAAAAAAAAAATAGAATGTTCCAGCAAAGATCCCCTCAGAGAAACATCAATTTAATAATCAAGTATAGACAAAAATACATTCATGAGAATCCAGTTAAGAAGCTGTAGCATCCCAGAGAAGTCAAAGTCTAAGAACAGCCACACCGAAACAGATAAGTGGAACAGTTCCACTTTGCCCGTACCATGCCCTACCCCAATCTGGCACAGCTCCATGTAGAGAGAGATTACCTTGGCCTGTGATTTCTCCCATGAAATTGAGGGAACTAGAGAGAAAAATATGCATCCAGCATCCTTAGATTTATGGATTCCTACTCAAAAGGACTGCTTCTATCTCACCTCACCTAGAGCACTGAGGGAACCCAGCATAATTGGAATGAGTCAGGGAAGCTAAGAGCAAAGAGGGAGTATTTCTTGGAAAGTGGTGCAGCTCAGCCTATAGCACATATTTCAACAGCTAGTGTGGATCTCAATAGAGGACATTGATCTTAGCAGACAGCATGAGCCTCAGAAAACAGTACAATTATCAGCAACCAACATAGCTATCAGCTGATGATATAGATATCAGCAGCCAGTGTGACTCTCAGCAGCTGGTGCAGTTCTCAGAATATGGTAATACTCTCAGATGATGTCCCAGTTATCAGGATCTAACACAGATCTCAGCAGCTGATGCAGACTCAGCAGATGGCATGGATCCGAACATCTGTTGCAGTTCTCAGCTGACAGTGCACATCCTGGTAGATAGCACAGCTCATAGCATTTGTCACGGATCCCAGTGGACTGTGTGGTTCTCAGAAGCCAGTGCAGATTTTGCCAGACAGCATGGATTTCAGCAGATGGCACAGTTATTAACTTACCATGTACCTTTCAGCAGCTGACATAGATCCCAGAAGCTCACACAGATTTCAACAGATGAATCAAGGAGATAAGAAGCTACCAAAGGAACAAAAGAAATCTCCAGTAATCAATTCTAAAGGTATGGAAATCTGTGCATTGCCTGACAAAGAATTCAAAATAATTGTTTTAAAGAAGTTTCATAAGCTACAAGAGAAGGCAAATAGAAAACTAAACACAAATAAGAAAAATAATACACTAACAAAATAAGGATATAAACAAAGATATAGAGACCATTACTCGGGGGCGGAGCAAGATGGCCGAATAGGAACAGCTCCAGTCTCCAACTCCCAGCGCGAGCGACACAGAAGACCGGTGATTTCTGCATTTTCAACTGAGGTACTGGGGTCATCTCACTAGGGAGTGCCGGACAAT
>NW_016816500.1:32614-36771 GCF_001698545.2 Rhinopithecus bieti | reverse complement strand
AAAAAAAAAGATATAGAGACCATATAAAGAATGAGACACTCACTCCTGTGATCTCAGCACTTTGGGAGGCCAAGGGGGTGAATCACCTGAGGTCAGGAGTTCGAGACCAGCCTGGCCGACATGGTGAAACCCCATCTCTATTACAAATACAAAAATTAGCTGGACGTGGTGGTACATTCCTGTAATCCCAGCTACTTGGGAGGCTGAGGCAGAGGAATTGCTTGAACCCGGGAGGTGGAGGTTGCAGTGAGCTATTACACTACAGCCTGGGTGACAGAGCAAGACTCAGTCTCAAAAAAAAAAAAAAAAATAAAAGAATGAAACAGATTCTGAAACTGAAGAATAATGTAACCAAAGTGAAAAAATGTAATAGAGGGCATCGACAGGAGACTTCTTCAAACATAAGAAAGAATCAATAAGCTCAAAGACAGGTAATTTGAAATTATTCCACTAAAAGAGCAAATAGAAAGAAACAACAAAAATAATGAAGAAATCCTACAGGACTTATGGGACAGCATTAAGTAAACCAATATATACATTATGAGATTTACCAAAGGCAAAATGAAAGATAGGGGCAGAAAACTGTTTAAAGAAACAAAGGCCAAAATCTCCCCAAATCTGAGGAGGTAAGTGGCATCCGTATTTATATAGCCCAAAGGACCCTACGTAAAGTAAGTTCGAAGAAGACTACACTGAGACACATTATAATCAAATTTTCAAAAGTCAAAAACAAAGAGAATTTTAAAGGCAGCAAGAGCAAAACAACTCTCCACATGCAAGAGAGCCCGCATAGAACTATAAAGAGATTTCTCAGTAGAAATCTTGTAGCTCAGAAGAAAGGAGGAGTAATATATACAACGTGCTGGGAAAAAAAAAAAAAAAAAAAAAAAAAAAAAAAAAAAATGCTGCCTTATACTATTTTCAACAAAATTTCCCTTTAAGGAAAAAAAAAAAAAAAAAAAATGGCTTACCCAGGGAAATAAAAAACGAGGGACTTTAATACCATTAGACATGACTTAAATGCTAAAGGGAGTTATTGGGGTTGAAATGAAGGATAATAAAAAGCAACACAAAAGCATATGAAAGTATAAAGCTTACTACATAAAGGTAATTATACAGACAGAAATAATACTGTAACACTGTAATGGCAGTGAGCGAATTACTCAATTACAACATTAAGTCAAACGTATTAAAATAACTAACAACAAAATATTTTTAACAGATAAAATATTTTTAAAAAGTAAATTTCAACATCAATAATAAATTGTATGTGGGGTAAGTATAAGTGTAGATGCTACTTAAGTTATTAGTTTAAAATAAATTATCATATCTATTAAATATTTTATGTTTCATGGAAACCATGAGAAAATACCAAGAGATGACACATAAAACCAAAGAGAAAATATATAAGAATATTACTACCAAAAATTAACAACATATAAAAGAAAACAGTAAGAGATAAAAGAGAAACAAAATAGCTACAATACAAACAAAACTCAATTTACAAGATGTCAACAATAAGTCTTTCACTGTCGTTAACTGTGTTAAATATAAATGGATTAAACTAGCTAATTCAAAAATATAGAGTGGCAGAATGAATTAACAAATCTAGACCCAATAATGTGCTGTCTATAAAAATCTCACTTAGATTTAAAAAACTACATACAATGAAAGTGAAGGAAATGAAAATGATATTTCATGCAAATGGTAAACAAAAGACTACAGTTTTGGCCATACTTACATCAGGAAAAAAAAATGACATTAAGTTAAAAAGTGTAATGGGGGACAAAGAAAGACAGTATATGATGATAGGTCAATTCATCTGGAAGATACATCAATTATATGTGTGTATATGTATATATGTATACATATATATGTGTTTGTGTATATATATATATATATATCTCCATCATAAGAGTGCCTAAGTATATAAAACATGTATTAACAAAAGTAAAGGGAGAAATTGACAGCAATACAATAATAGTAGAGGACTTTAATATTCCACTTTCAACAATGGATGGAACATCAGAAAAGAAAATCAATGAGGAAAAAAAAAAGGAGACTTGAATACATTAACAAATGTACCTAACATATATAAAACATTCTATTCGACAGCAACAGAATACAGTTTTCTCAAGTGCACACAGAACGTTGTTTAGTATAGATGTTAGACCATGAAACAAGTCTTAACAAACTGAAGATTTAAATAATATGAAATATATTTTATGACCACAAGATATAAAATGAGATATATATTACAGAAGAAACATTGAAACACTTAGAAATATGTAGAAATTAAATTGGTCAAATAAGAAGTCATAATGGAAATCAGAAAATATATAAACATTCATGAAAGTGAAAGTATAACACACCAAAATTGTGAAATGCAACAATAGTTGTACCATAGGGAAGTTTGTAGTAATAAATGTCTACATTACAATAGTGTAAATAATTAAAATATACAACCTATGATTAAATCTCAGAGAAGTGAAAACAAAAAACAAAGAAGACAAGAAATAACAAAGATTAGAGCAGAAATAAAATGGAGACTAGACAAGCAATTTAAAACCAATAGAACTAAGGGTTGATTTTTGAAAATGATTAACTATACTGACAAAGCTTTAGCAAATTAGGAAAGAATAAGAAAAGACTCAAATAAATAAAATTAAAAATTAAAGGGAAGACCTTATAACTGATGGCGCAGAAATGTAAAGGATCATAAGAAGCTGCAATATACAACTGCATGCCAATACATTGGAGAATCTAGAAGAAATGCCTATGTTCCTAGAAACATAGAATATACTGAAATGGAATCAAGAAGAAATAGAAAATGTAAACAGACCAATGATAAATAAACAAAGATTTAATTGGTACCCAAAACCTCGTTAACAAACCTTAACAAACAAAAGCTCGGGATCAGATTACTTCACCGGTGAATTCTATCAAAGTTTTGAAGAAGAAATAAGGCCAATCCTTTTCAAATTCTTCCAAACATTTGGAGAGTGGGGAAGACTTCCAAAATCATTTTATGAAGCCAGAATTCCCCTGCCACCAAAATCAGACAAGGACAGTGCAATAAAAGAAAATTACAGGCCAATATCTTTGATGAACATAGATTGAAAAAGAATCAACAATATATTAGCAAACTGGATCCAACAGCACATCAAAAGAATCATACACCATGACCAATTAGGGGTTATCCTGAGATGCAAAGATTGTTCAATATATGCAAACCAATCACTGCCATACAATAACATTAGCTGTATGAAGAATACGTTTATGTAATTTTCTCATTGCTGGAGAAAAAGTGTTTGACAAAATCATCACCTTTTCACGATAAAAATTTCAACAAATTAGGAGTAGAAGAAAATTATATCAACCCTAATAAAGGCCATACATGAGAAGCCCAGAGCTAGTATCATACTTAAGAGTAAAACAACTGAAAGTGTTTTCTCTAAGATCATGAACAAGACAAAGGTATTCACTCTCATCACTTCTCTTCAGCATAGTACTGGAAGTACTAGCTAGAGCAATTAGGCAAGAAAAATAAATAAAAGCCATCCAAGTTGAACAGAAAGAAGTAAACTTCACTGTGTCAAGATTACATAATCTTATATATAGAAAACCCTAAAGATACCACAAATCACATTAAAACTATAAAATAAATTCAGTAAAGTTTCAGAAAACAAAATCAACATACATAAATTAATTTTTTCTATGCATAAGCTGTGAAATACTCATAAAGGAAATGAGTAAAATAGTACCACAGTCATTGTAGTACGTACAGCTACAAGGAGATAGTGCAGGGGCCAGTGAGAGCTATACTGGCCCTGGGTAACTCTGTCTCATTGAGGTAAATTAACTAAATATTGACAATGGGAATCTTAAGAAACTGAGAAATACAATTTGAAAATATGTTATTTTTGTGAAAACTTGCCAGGATAAGAACAAACAGAATCACCTAGCCATTTCAGTGAACTTCTCAGAATGTTCTAAGATGTGTTCAGAGAGGTGGAATAAACAAGAAAAAAATTAAAATGTGGCAGAGGTGAACAAGATCAACTGAAAGATAAATTAAGATCTATATGCCTTCTAAAAAGGAAAGAAAAAAAGTTTCAGGATCTCAATGAATCTAAGAGGCTTCTTTTGAACTAAAA
>NW_016816500.1:24536-29180 GCF_001698545.2 Rhinopithecus bieti | reverse complement strand
TAAAAGGGGAAAAGATTATAGAATGTTAAAATCTTAGAATATTTTAAAAGATTATCTAGCCTAACTTACTCATTGTATAGAGCTCCAGAGAGTTAAGTAAATGATTTACCAAAAGTAAGTACTAGAACTTCCTCACATCACTCAACTATCTTTTTAGTCCACATTAATTTATATACATAATTACTACTTAAAATATAAATTAAAAGTTAAGCTGTCACCTAATTTTAATTGAATTCTGTTTAAACTAAAAGCTCTGAAAAAAGACTCCTAAAAGAGTAAAACTTATGAAGAAAACTTACTTATGATATCAGATAAAGACTATTTTTTAGCAAGTTCTAAATCAGTAAAGGAGTTTTGAGATTTGGAGGATTTGTTGAACTATTATTTATTTATTTAAATTTTGTTTAAAAAATAAAATTAATAAGTCCAATTACATCCATCTATTGCTAATGGGTACTGGGAATATTCAACACACAGAGTTTATTCCTTAAAGCAGGACAGTTAGGGACACCATCAGTCTCATCATATTTGACCCCATGACCTCAAAATAATAACCATACACTATCCCTAAATGGAGCTTCATTTGGTTGTTCTGTGCATTGCTTTGGTCCCCTTTAAGGGAGTTTCTTTCTCTAGGGGTGGTATTCACATGATTTCATTCTCCTTACTTCTATTTAATATTAAAATGTAGTTCACTAACTATATTATACTACCACTCATTGGGCATCTAAGGCCAGTGCAAGGTCAAGAAATGTAATTGGCTAATTAACATTGTTTTCTTAAAGAACATATCACTTTTCATTCATTGTGGTTTTAAAGCAGTCAAGGAAGACTCACTAACTGTCATAACATTTGAACATTCCAGAGACAATTTAGCTACTGCCTAAATATATTTTTTTAAAATATCACCCCTAATACGACGGACATTAATTATTTCTCCATCAACAACTTCATGAAGATTGAGTCTTCATAGTGGTTTTCAATTTTTTATGATAGACAAAGTATTCTGATAAAGAGAGTCAGATGGCAGGCCCACCTATATTCTCTAGTCTGGCTCATTCAGTTTTATAGATTTGGCTTATTCTTGGTGTTTTAGTATGTTCCAAGCTTCTAAAGATTCACCAGGGCTCTGGCAATAACGGTTCTATAATGACCTGTAATTTTGTATTGTTTTGTTATCACTTCTCACTTGGGTCATGTTGCAATTATTAGAAATTTAGAACATCTTGAAGGTGACTAGTGGTTGCAATTTTATTGCGAAGGGAAGTTCAGCCATTCCTTCAATATAGTCCTCTCTCTCCTGTGTGAGTATTATTATTGGTTCTGTATTGCTTCTGAAGATCGTGGCTAGTAGTTGGGGAAGGGTAAATAGGAGGCTGCTATTTTGCATTATAAGATTTTCAGGAAAAATGAAATGATGCTACATATATGAAAATACGTTTTTGCTACAGCTATGAAAGTATAACAAATATTCTCACTGGATTGATAAGGGTACTGTATGGGATAATTCATATAAAATTATTAAAATATTTGTGGCATGGAGTAAGTGCTAAATAAATAGCCAAATTTGGGACTATCTTGGTGCAAGCTCTGTGTACATTCTTATATAAGCTTGTATAAAAGCACTGTGAGATATGAGATTAGGAGGGACTTGACAGCAGGAGTTTCACATGGCATAAGCACTTTCTTGGAACAACTGCACGGGGGCAGTATTTTCACTGGCCCCAGTTAGGAATGCTGAGTTGGTACCTGTATCACAAACAACATTCTATAAATACATGAGCATAATATACTCACATATAAACCTAAACACATCCAAAAGCATTTTTTATCTTAGCAAATGACACTGCCAACAATTAAACCGAGAAGCTAGACATGTAGAAATTATCCTAGAAAGCCCTTTCTCTTACTTCCATTCTCAATCTGTCTATTAATTCTGTGGATTTTATCTCTCACATATCACTGAAATGGACCTTTCCTCCATATCTCTACCACCACTGTAACCACCAAATCCCAAGACATCATTACCTTGATCAAAACTATAGTAAGAACTTTCTGAAATAGCGTTTCCACATCTACTTTTCCATACCCAATTATCCTTACAGAAGCTATACTTTTCTTTCCAGAAATACCTGTAAAGCTGTCACTCTTTTGCCTTAAAATCTTTGATAGAACTCAATTGTTTTTGGAATACAGAATAAAATTCTTAACATTTCTATAAGACCCTGCATGGTATGAACCCACTCTACCTCTCCAGCTCCATATTATATCAAGAAATGTATTTCCCTCTCTTATTAACCATAACTTTTACTTTGATTTCTCTAGTATGTCATTCCTTCATCCAAGGTAAAGTCTTTGCACATGCTTTTTCCTCTGCCTGGAATGTTCTTCTACACATTCTGGTCCTAAATAATTCCTACCTGTCCTTCATATTTCAGTTCCATTATCATTTCAGTGACTTGGCAAGTTGCCATTATTATATACTTTTCTGGCATGATCACACTTTGTTTGATAAAATACATTATTTAGACTGTTTTTCATTATCATCTATTATTTGTCAATATCTCACACTAATTATAAACTCCCACAGCACATGTCTGTTTTGCTCACTTTTGTTTTTCTACAGTACCTGACAATAGAAAGAGTTTAATAACTATTTGTTCAATGAATGAACATATAATTATACACAGGTATTTCACATTATATACTAAGGGTCTTCAAAAAGTTCATGAAAATGGGTATTATAAAATTTATCAGGAAATGCCACACTGTCTTCCACATGATTTAACTAATTTACATTCCCACCAACAGCATAGAAGTGTTTGTATTTCTCCACAGCCTCGCCAGCATCTGTTGTTTCTTTACTGTCTAGTAATCTTCATTCTAATTGGCGTGAGATGGTATCTCATTGCGGTTTTGATTTCCATTTCTCTAATAATCAGTGATGTTGAGATTTTTTCATATGTTTCTTGGCCACATAAAATCTTCTTTTCAGAAGTATCTGTACATGTCCTTTGCCCACTTTTAATGTGGTTTTTTTTTTTTTTTTTGGTAAATTTGTTTCAGTTCCTTGTAGATTCTGGATATTAGACCTTTGTCAGATAGATAGATTGCAAAAACTTTCTCCCATTCTGTAGATTGTCTGTTCACTCTGATGATATTTTCTTTTTGCCGTGCAGAAGCTCTTTATTCTAATTAGATCACATGTGTCATTTTACTTTTGTTGCAATTGCTTTTGATATTTTGTCATAAAATCTTTGCCCATGACTATGTCCTGAATAGTATTGCCTACATTTTCTTCCAGAGTTTTATAGTTTTGGGTTTTACATTTAAGTCTTTAGTCCATCTTAGTTCAACCATTGTGGAAGACAGTGTGGCAATTCCTCAAAGACCTAGAACAAGAAATACCATTTGACCCAGGAATCCCATTATTGGGTATATACCCAAAGGAATATATATCATTCTATTGTAAAGATACATGCACAAGTATGTTCATTGCAACGCTGTTCACAATAGCAGAGACATGGAATCAACCCAAATGCCCATCAATGATAGACTGGATAAGGAAAACATCATACATATACACCATGGAATACTATGCAGTCATAAAAAGGAACAAGATCTTGTCCTTTCAAGAACATGGGTGAAGCTGGAAACCATTATCCTCAAAAAGTAACACTGGAACAGAAAACCAAATACAGTGTGTTCTCACTTGTAAGTGGGAGCTGAACAATGAGAACACATGGACACAGTCAGAAGAACAGTATACACTGGGTCTTGTTGGGGGGTATTGGGACAGGGAGAACATCAGGAAAAATAGCTAATGCATGAGGGACTTAATACCTAGGTGATGGGTTGGTAGGTTTAGCAAATTACCATGGCATATGTTTACCTATAACAAACCTACATGTCCTGCACATGTATCCTAGAACTTTAAATTAAATTAAATGTAAAAAATTCTGCATGTATTTCAAATTATTTTTGCACCAAAATAAATTCACAGTAACTTGTTATATCAAGTCTGAACAGAATCTAGATTGAGGCACTAACAAAGATATGGCATTAGTTGAACAAGGTCCCCTATCAGAGCAACATAAATTACGCTAAAATTGAAGCAAGAACAAATATCAAATTTATAGTGAAGCTTGTGTTGAAGAATGCTAAAGTCAATGATGCTTTAATAAAAGTTTATAAGGATAATACTCCCAAAGAAATGATCAGTTTACAAATGGGTAATTCATGTTCTAGAAGGAATGAGATGATGGTAAAGGTGAAATCTGCTGCAGCAGATGGTGCATATAAATTTGTGACAAAAAAAAAAAATCATATTCAGGCCCTGAATGAAGAGGACCAATGCTTAAGAGCAGAAACAATAGTTAGGCTGGGCGCGGTGGCCCAAGCCTGTAATCCCAGCACTTTGGGAGGCCAAGACGGGCGGATCACGAGGTCAGGAGATCGAGACCATCCTGGCCAAAACGGTGAAACCCCGTCTCTACTAAAAAAAAAAATACAAAACCTAGCCGGGCGAGGTGGCGGGCGCCTGTAGTCCCAGCTACTCGGGAGGCTGAGGCAGGAGAATGGCGTGAATCCAGGAGGCGGAGCTTGCAGTGAGCTGAGATCCGGCCACTGCACTCCAGCCTGGGC
>NW_016816500.1:15177-23624 GCF_001698545.2 Rhinopithecus bieti | reverse complement strand
TCTAGTACTCTTGGGAAGAGTATAAGTCTCCCTTCTGCCCATGTCTACTCCCTCAATTCATCCTCCAATTATCATTTCAAAACAATGAAATGATCATTTATTTACATTTTTGAATTTATAAAGGATAAAAGCAGTCTTATAAAGTGTGAGAGACGAATAAATGTTTTTAAATGCTGAAATATTTACAAAAAGCTAAAATGAGAGAACATAAGTATATGAAATAACGAAGTTAATATAAAGTATTTGAGCTATATTTTAGCTCTGAAAGTCATGCCAGCCACAGTTGAAGACAAAATGAATTGGCTGACAGAAGGAAATGGGTCAGGTCAGCAGGAGGTGGAAATTTTCTCTGGAACTGAATTTTAAAAAGATAACTATTGTGTACATTTTACATAAGTGTTTTTGAATTACATAGGCTATGCTTTTAGTCGTATTCTTTATTAAAAGGTATGTGATTTTGACAAGATGTGATGTGTTCCCTAGGAATTGTTGACAAAGTTTCTTGAGAGTAGTCAGGCATCATAACATTTTCTAAGCCCTATAATTTAATAGTAAAATTGCAATTCTATTTTCTACTCTTTCTAGCTTTGATAAATATGTGCTGTGTATATTATGATATTATTGACCTATGGTTTTTCTATCATTTACATTAACCACCTATGATATTAATAATGATGTATTCTAAATCATGCCCGCAGAAGTCAACAGTGCACAATGAAAGCACATACTGTAGTTTACTTATTTACCCAGTAAAATGTTTCTTGACAAGATGGCCTTAGGTGCAGAACATCTCACTACCACAGGCCTTCAGGATGAGAGCTGGAGTTTGAAGGTAGAAAATAGCTGCCTTATGTCCATCTCAGGTACATCATTATATTCTTATGAAGTGAAACAATTCAATGATAGTTTTAAAAATCATCAGTCTCTAACTGGCAGAAATTGTTGGGGGTAATTGTAGCTTTTTTCCAAGTTATTAAAAACAAAGATGAAAACAGCCAGCAACACTGTATGCATCTTGAATTGCCATTGAGAACAAAAAAAAAGCCACAGGGTTTTGGAAGATTTCTAAAAAGCCATTTAAAAAGAGTATTTGACTGCATTGGCAAGCAGATATGTCATACGTTTAGCTTAATATTCCAATACAGATGATACTGTACAAACAGGAGTTGGAAGTCAATTCCATAACTGGGAAATGCAGTTATTGAAAGCCCTTGCTCCAAGGGATTTAAGGTTATATTCTAGGCAGACTAAATCGCCTGTGGATACTAACCTTGATGAACAAATAGAAATATGTAGTGACAAAAGATCTCACAATATCTTTAGCCATGGCCATAAAGTGCTATATAAGTTACATGAAGTTTTTACATAACATGCTGCAAGCATTGTATCGTGACTGTACTCTAGCAAAGAATGACAACAAAATCTCAAAATCAGATACATTTGGCAAACTTTGAGTCACTTTGCTTGCTTAATCTTGGGACATTCTGGCTGAAATAATTGTTTGCAAGAAATAATTACTAACATTGTACCAACTGAATTTGACCTGCAGATGTTTCTACTACTCTCTGTAGTGATGATTGATTAGTGTACAGATGATGTTTAACCTTCCAAAAGGAGAATGAAGGATGGCTATAGTAACTCAAATTGGTAACAAGCCTTTATTTTAGGTTTCAGGAGAATTAATATGAGTGAAGGATTTTGTTGAATTTATTTCATGTGGTTATTAGAAATGCCTGCTGACTTGAGATGCAGACTTTGAAACCACTAAATAAAATGGACTAGGCCAAATGAAAAGCTGCAAACTCTTATAATCTAAGGTAATTGATACAGCAGTATTTAAGACTGGATCTCAGTAAAACTGTGAGATTGCATTTGTCTCTCATAAATATCTCCCTTCTATTTTACTAATTTCTGCCTTCCTTTCTCCTGGTGAGTAGTTAACAATGAAGACAGTAAGTATTGAAGTCATCAGTTGCATTCATTTTCTATTGTTGCGTAACAAATTATCACAAATCATCAGATTAAGACCCACTTATTAGCTCAGAGTTTTGTAGTTCAGAAGTCCTGGCAGGCTTATCTGGATTCTCTGCTCAGGGTCTCACAAACTGAAATCAAGATGCTGGTTGGGGTGGGCTCTCATCTGGAGGCTGGGAAATCTGTTTCCAATCTCATTCAGATTGTTGGCTGCATTTGTTCCTCGAGGTTGTAGGTCTGAGGTCCCTGTTTTCTTGCTGGCTATGAGTAAAGGGCATCTCTCAACTCTTTAAGGCCACCTGCCTTCCTTTCATGGAACCTCAAACTAATAATCTAATATTATGGTTAAAAGCGTGGGGTTGTGGTGTGTGATAGTGATGATGATGAAAAAAAGTTGAGAATTTCTTTGCTGATTCTGCTTCAAGTTAGTAAACTTTGAGTATGAAGTTCTATTGCATCTCAGTCTTTTGACTTAAATAAGTGCAATTTGATGGTCTGAGTGTGCTACTCTTTATTCATAGCAGACACTAGTTTATCTAAAATTATAATTTGTAAAGATAAAAGTAAAAGGAGCTAATATTGTGAGCAAAGGATAAGGCTATCTTCACTTGGAAGAAGTTGAAATTGGGGCTTAGAGAAGTTATAGTTTGTCCAAGCTTAAACAGATCATAAGTTTCAAAGTGTATGAGCCCCTTTTTCTCTGGCTAAAAGGAAACCTCAGCTGAGGTGCCATGGAGATGAGTCTTGCCACAGTTTTGTGTGGTTACTTTTATTATGGAGAATCTGTTTACATCAGGGTTGCTATATACCCTTCATCATTACGATCTTAGTGTGCTGTGACCTATGACCTTAAGTGTAAAGGCATTAACCTCTAGGTTTAACAAAGATGAAGAGGAAGTAAAATTCTTTTGGAATGATTCCACTGAGAACTTCTGGCCACTTTCGGGCACTTTGGCGGTTGATCATATTGGTTATTTTTTATAATTGGCTTCACTCTTATGCACTCTGTAAGAATATGTGATAAGCTTCTACAATTAACATTTGTGTATAAGCCTATAAATTATGACTAGGGTATGTGATTATTATATTTGATTTCAAAATAGAACAAAATGTGGGTTGCAAGCAAGAGATTTTCATGTAAAAAAGGTGAGTAAAATTGGTTAAAAAAAATGAAAATTGGATTAAGGAAGATGCCATGAAAGAAATTGCCTAAGATAAAACTAACAGAAATATCAATGAAGAGACACAGAGTAAAAAAAAAGGGAAATTAGAGCAGGAAGAGAGAAAAAAAATACAAAAGCAATTTTTGCTGCTTTCTATGGAANAAGACTACATTGACATAGTTAAACTCCCAGGACCCTCAGTTATTTAAAGATGGACTAAATGGCAGATATCATTACCTACACAACTATCATGAACTTGATGGAGCTTATGTTGAAAAATAAAGTTTTTAGTTTTTTTTTTATACTTTATTCAAATTTTCAACAAATGTCTTGAAGCCCCCTCATATTTCAACTCTGAGTTCAAATTTACATTCTCTGAGATGCTTTTCCAGATTCTATTAGCAAAAGATTATAACATCTCCACTAGCTTTCTACATTGCTCTCCACCTCATTACCCTACTTTTTTTTCTGTTTAGCATTTATCCTTATTAGAAAGTATTTATCTATTTTCCTAGATATTTATTTTCTTTCCACCATAAGAATGCAAGATATTTGATAGTAAAGACTTTGGTTTTTCTAATTTACTACTGTATCATCAACACCTAGAACAATGCTTTACTCATATAGATTCTCAAAATTGTCAAATGAATGAGTCAATGCAACATATTTCACTAGATTTCTACTTATTTTCAGATGTCTGAACCAAAATAAAGCCTTCTTTAGAAATAAAAATTCTAAAACAATGTTTGTTTTATTTGCGAACATTGAGATCCCTATTCCCTAAACCTCGGTAAATTGAAATAATGGCAAAAAGCAGTATATGAAAAAAAAAAACTAAGAAAAAATACTAGATAACTGTTGGCAGTGACATTGAAAAGTCCAATTAGGCATGTGATTTTAGAATTTCACTTGTCTGAGCCCAAGAATAACTACAGAAATAGAAAAGATGATAGACCATGGGAAGTAAGTTCATGTGAACAATTGTTACAAAAATAAATGAAGTAATCAAATAATGTCTCTAAATGTCTAGATCTCTAAGGTATATTAGTTAAAACGCAGTAGGGTAGTTTCTAGTACTCTTGGGAAGAGTATAAGTCTCCCTTCTGCCCATGTCTACTCCCTCAATTCATCCTCCAATTATCATTTCAAAACAATGAAATGATCATTTATTTACATTTTGAATTTATAAAGGATAAAAGCAGTCTTATAAAGTGTGAGAGACGAATAAATGTTTTAAATGCTGAAATATTTACAAAAGCTAAAATGAGAGAACATAAGTATATGAAATAACGAAGTTAATATAAAGTATTTGAGCTATATTTTAGCTCTGAAAGTCATGCCAGCCACAGTTGAAGACAAAATGAATTGGCTGACAGAAGGAAATGGGTCAGGTCAGCAGGAGGTGGAAATTTTCTCTGGAACTGAATTTTAAAAGATAACTATTGTGTACATTTTACATAAGTGTTTTGAATTACATAGGCTATGCTTTTAGTCGTATTCTTTATTAAAAGGTATGTGATTTTGACAAGATGTGATGTGTTCCCTAGGAATTGTTGACAAAGTTTCTTGAGAGTAGTCAGGCATCATAACATTTTCTAAGCCCTATAATTTAATAGTAAAATTGCAATTCTATTTTCTACTCTTTCTAGCTTTGATAAATATGTGCTGTGTATATTATGATATTATTGACCTATGGTTTTCTATCATTTACATTAACCACCTATGATATTAATAATGATGTATTCTAAATCATGCCCGCAGAAGTCAACAGTGCACAATGAAAGCACATACTGTAGTTTACTTATTTACCCAGTAAAATGTTTCTTGACAAGATGGCCTTAGGTGCAGAACATCTCACTACCACAGGCCTTCAGGATGAGAGCTGGAGTTTGAAGGTAGAAAATAGCTGCCTTATGTCCATCTCAGGTACATCATTATATTCTTATGAAGTGAAACAATTCAATGATAGTTTTAAAATCATCAGTCTCTAACTGGCAGAAATTGTTGGGGTAATTGTAGCTTTTTTCCAAGTTATTAAAACAAAGATGAAAACAGCCAGCAACACTGTATGCATCTTGAATTGCCATTGAGAACAAAAAAAAAGCCACAGGGTTTTGGAAGATTTCTAAAAGCCATTTAAAAGAGTATTTGACTGCATTGGCAAGCAGATATGTCATACGTTTAGCTTAATATTCCAATACAGATGATACTGTACAAACAGGAGTTGGAAGTCAATTCCATAACTGGGAAATGCAGTTATTGAAAGCCCTTGCTCCAAGGGATTTAAGGTTATATTCTAGGCAGACTAAATCGCCTGTGGATACTAACCTTGATGAACAAATAGAAATATGTAGTGACAAAAGATCTCACAATATCTTTAGCCATGGCCATAAAGTGCTATATAAGTTACATGAAGTTTTACATAACATGCTGCAAGCATTGTATCGTGACTGTACTCTAGCAAAGAATGACAACAAAATCTCAAAATCAGATACATTTGGCAAACTTTGAGTCACTTTGCTTGCTTAATCTTGGGACATTCTGGCTGAAATAATTGTTTGCAAGAAATAATTACTAACATTGTACCAACTGAATTTGACCTGCAGATGTTTCTACTACTCTCTGTAGTGATGATTGATTAGTGTACAGATGATGTTTAACCTTCCAAAAGGAGAATGAAGGATGGCTATAGTAACTCAAATTGGTAACAAGCCTTTATTTTAGGTTTCAGGAGAATTAATATGAGTGAAGGATTTTGTTGAATTTATTTCATGTGGTTATTAGAAATGCCTGCTGACTTGAGATGCAGACTTTGAAACCACTAAATAAAATGGACTAGGCCAAATGAAAAGCTGCAAACTCTTATAATCTAAGGTAATTGATACAGCAGTATTTAAGACTGGATCTCAGTAAAACTGTGAGATTGCATTTGTCTCTCATAAATATCTCCCTTCTATTTTACTAATTTCTGCCTTCCTTTCTCCTGGTGAGTAGTTAACAATGAAGACAGTAAGTATTGAAGTCATCAGTTGCATTCATTTTCTATTGTTGCGTAACAAATTATCACAAATCATCAGATTAAGACCCACTTATTAGCTCAGAGTTTTGTAGTTCAGAAGTCCTGGCAGGCTTATCTGGATTCTCTGCTCAGGGTCTCACAAACTGAAATCAAGATGCTGGTTGGGGTGGGCTCTCATCTGGAGGCTGGGAAATCTGTTTCCAATCTCATTCAGATTGTTGGCTGCATTTGTTCCTCGAGGTTGTAGGTCTGAGGTCCCTGTTTTCTTGCTGGCTATGAGTAAAGGGCATCTCTCAACTCTTTAAGGCCACCTGCCTTCCTTTCATGGAACCTCAAACTAATAATCTAATATTATGGTTAAAAGCGTGGGGGTTGTGGTGTGTGATAGTGATGATGATGAAAAAAAGTTGAGAATTTCTTTGCTGATTCTGCTTCAAGTTAGTAAACTTTGAGTATGAAGTTCTATTGCATCTCAGTCTTTTGACTTAAATAAGTGCAATTTGATGGTCTGAGTGTGCTACTCTTTATTCATAGCAGACACTAGTTTATCTAAAAATTATAATTTGTAAAGATAAAAGTAAAAGGAGCTAATATTGTGAGCAAAGGATAAGGCTATCTTCACTTGGAAGAAGTTGAAATTGGGGCTTAGAGAAGTTATAGTTTGTCCAAGCTTAAACAGATCATAAGTTTCAAAGTGTATGAGCCCCTTTTTCTCTGGCTAAAAGGAAACCTCAGCTGAGGTGCCATGGAGATGAGTCTTGCCACAGTTTTGTGTGGTTACTTTTTATTATGGAGAATCTGTTTACATCAGGGTTGCTATATACCCTTCATCATTACGATCTTAGTGTGCTGTGACCTATGACCTTAAGTGTAAAGGCATTAACCTCTAGGTTTAACAAAGATGAAGAGGAAGTAAAATTCTTTTGGAATGATTCCACTGAGAACTTCTGGCCACTTTCGGGCACTTTGGCGGTTGATCATATTGGTTATTTTTTATAATTGGCTTCACTCTTATGCACTCTGTAAGAATATGTGATAAGCTTCTACAATTAACATTTGTGTATAAGCCTATAAATTATGACTAGGGTATGTGATTATTATATTTGATTTCAAAATAGAACAAAATGTGGGTTGCAAGCAAGAGATTTTTCATGTAAAAAAGGTGAGTAAAAATTGGTTAAAAAAAATGAAAAATTGGATTAAGGAAGATGCCATGAAAGAAATTGCCTAAGATAAAACTAACAGAAATATCAATGAAGAGACACAGAGTAAAAAAAAAGGGAAATTAGAGCAGGAAGAGAGAAAAAAAATACAAAAGCAATTTTTGCTGCTTTCTATGGAAATAGGTAAGTTATACTGTTGGCCCTGGCAATTTGTGGCTGATTTGACAGGGATGAAGGGTAAGATTGGACAGGTATTTTTAAAGTGGGGAGTTTTAGGTATGTGAAATAAAATGTTACAAGATGGATACATCAGAAAGTGGTTGTTTTCATTATTTAAGAATGATTTGCTATGCATAAACATTCACTGCAGGGCTCTTTTAATTATGATTTTCCCTAAATACATTTACATATCTGCTTACATCTTATTAACTACACAGAGCAACTGGGTTAAGAAGCAGAGAAGCAAAAAACTGAAGACTTAGGGGCATTTGCCTCTTAAAATTCATCCACTGTGGATAAATAAGATTTTCTTAAGAGCAGGGAGCATGCCATGTTTGTTATATCTAACACATAGTATGTGTTCAATAGATATTGAATAAATAAATGGAAATTTGATGAACAATGGCTACATTTAATAAATACATTTGCAATTGTACTCTATTTCCTGAAATGCATTTGACTTGGCCTATAAGAAAGTAAACATGTATAAATGAATAACTGGTGGTGACATAGTGCAATAGGCAGAATGATGGCCCCTCGAATGTACAAGTTATAATCCACAGCACCTGTGAATATGTAATGTCACTTCGCAAATGGAATTCAAGGTATAGGTAAAATTAACATTATTAATCACTTGACCATGTTAATAATTTGACCTATTATGCTGGACTATTCAAGAGAATCTAATGTAATCACAAGAACTCTTAAAAATGGAAAAGGAAGGTAAATTAGTCATTGTCAGAGTAATGAAGTGTGAGAAAGACTTGACTGGTGATGATTGGCTTTGAAGAGATAAGAAAGGTATAATAACCAAAGAATGTGAACGGCATCTAGAAATTGGAAAAATAAAGAAACTGAAATTTCCTCTAGAGCCCCCAGAAAAAAAAAAAAAAAAAAAAAAAAAAAAAA
>NW_016816500.1:11165-13898 GCF_001698545.2 Rhinopithecus bieti | reverse complement strand
CACACACACACACACACACACACACACACACATATGTACACAGATATATATGTATATATTTATCTGTATCCTATTGGTTTTGTCCTTCTGGATAACCCTGGCTAATAAACCTGTGAGACCCAGTTAGAGTATCTGATCCTTAGGACTGTAAGAAAATAAATGTGTATTGTTTTAAGCCATTAAGTTTGTGGTAATTTATTACAACCTCAGTAGAAACCTAATACACATAGAAACAAAATGTCCATTTCCAAAGGCTGATTTTCACATTTTAGTAATGTCTATGCACATGAACCAAATAATAATGAACTTTAAGTCTTATTTTATTTTTTTTGGAAAACTAGAGCAACACTAATACTACCACTCTAAAAGGTTTATTTGCTGCTGGTACTGAGCTACTTTCATACCTTGTTTTGATAGCCACGGCCTTCCTGAGGAGCCCCAGAAGTTCATTCATTTGCTCACTCATTCAACAGTGAATGACACTATTCTAAGTTGCCAAGATACAACAATGAGCCAGATATAGTGGTGCACACCTGTAGTTCCAGCTACTAAAAAAGCTGAGTTGGGAGAACTGCTTGAGTCCAGAAATTTGAAGCTGTAGTGAGGTATGATCATGCCACTGCATTCCAGCCTGGGTGACAGAGCAAGACTCCATCATGAAAATAAATTTTAAAAAGGCAATAAACAAAACAGTGTTTACTCTCATGGAGCTTACATCCTCGGGGAGAAAAAAATAAAAATGATCATTAATAAATGTAAGACAATATAATGTACTATCATAGATATTGTAAAGTAAATATAAAGAAAAGTAAGAAGAAGCATTAATGGAATAGGGCATATGTTTTAGATCAGATGGTGAGTGAAATGTTCTCTGAGAAGATGAACTTAGTCATATGAATGAAGTGAAAAAAGTGACTAATATGGATAATTAGATTTTATTATTTTGCAAGGCACAATGGCTTCTTGGGAGAAAGTAATATGATGTCTCAGGTCCAGGTGAAAGAAGTAGCTATGTATGGAGGAATGTTTATGATTGTTTCTTCCTTAAGCTTAAGATTCCCCACATACAACTTTATTTTTAATCTTTTCCTAGACAGACTTCTTCCACTATCATAAAACCTCACTTCCCCAGAAGAACAATATAGTGGTTTTTTTTTTCCCCCGAAGGAAAAGATGCAGTTGATTATGAGTGTGTCACTTTTGCCCTTTTGAGAAAGTGTTTGTTATAAAGTGCCCTAATTTTTATGTCATGTGCCATTAATATGCACTAGCCAGTTAAAATTCTCCATCTGAATTGAGGTGCTCCCAAACCTCTGAGCAACAAACTTTGGTGTCTCCTGGAATCTCCCACATTCAGCTAAAGAAAAGACTGCACAAATCCTAAGAATTTTCTCTAGAACTATGTAACTATACTACAATAACAAAAGAGAGTTTAAATATTTTTCAAAGATGAAAGGAAATGCAGGACTTCTGCATGGGAAAAAACCAAAAAAAAATCCCTCTGAAAAAAAAAAAAAAGTTGAGGGAGAAGAATCCAGTCCAAAGTGTGTTTTAAATTTAATAAGTTACCTCTCATTAATGTAATAAGCACTCACAGTTTCAAGTTAGGCCTTGATAATAACTTAACTTACATTTAATTGTACCCTTCTCCACTTCAATCTATTTCCCTGGGTCACTTACCATGAATCTCATTTTCATTGTTCCCTTGCTTTCTTTTTTGTTTAGCTTTGTTGCATTTAAATGTCTTCTGAATGTTGGTATAGATGTAAATATATAATTCTCTTTAATAGGGATAAAATTTGTATCACTTAATATTCGCTATTTTAACCACTTTAAAGTATACAATTCACTTATTTTTAGTATATTCACAGCGTACAAACATGACCGTCTAATCCTAGAATATTTTCATCAAAACATAAATGAGGCTGGGTGCAGTGGCTCACGCCTGTAATTCCAGCATTTTGGTAGGCCAAGACGGGTGGATCTCTTGAAGTCAGGAGTTCGAGACCAGTCTGGCCAACGTGGTGAAATGCTGTCTCTATGAAAAATACAAAAATTAGCCGGATGTGGTGGCACATGCTTGTAATCCCAGCTACTTGGGAGGCTAAGGCAGGAGAATTGCTTGAACTCAGGAGGTGGAGGTGGGGGAAAAAAAAAAAAAGCATAAGTGAACCATGTACCCAACCCAATAAGCAATCATTGCTCATTTGCCCCTCTCCCTCTAGTGCCTGAAAGTTATTAATCATCTTTTGTCTCTATAGATATGGATATTTTAAAACTGGTATCCTGTAATGTGTAACATTTTGTCTGGCTTCTTTCATTTAGTATAACGGTTTCATGTTTTAAAATGTAGCATGATTCAGTAATTCATTCAATTTTTTGGAAGAATAATATTATATTGTATGGATACCACATTTGTTTAGTTACTCATCAATTGAGGGACATCTGCGGTATTCCCACCTACTGGCTTTTGTTTATAATGCTACTTCTATGAACACGTGTGCATAAGTTTTCATGAGGACATTTGTTTTTATTTATTCTGGGTGTATAACCAGGAGTAGAATTGCTGGTTCATATGATAAGGTTATGTTTAACTTTTTGAGGACTTGTCATACAGTTTCCCAAAGTGGCTATATCATTTTATATTTATACCAGAAATATATGAGATTCTAATATTTCCATGCTTAACAATAATTGCCATTTTCCTTTTTTTTTTTTTTTTTTTTTTTTTTT
>NW_016816500.1:5345-10039 GCF_001698545.2 Rhinopithecus bieti | reverse complement strand
TTTTTTTTTCTGTTTTTTTTTTTTTTATTTTTTTTTTTTTTTTTTTTTTTTTTTTTTGGTTTTACAAGCTTATAGGTAAAAGGGACTTGCCTTATCTCAGATGAGTTTTGGACTTTGGGCCTGTGAGTTAATGCTAGAATGAATTAAGACTTTGGAAGATGGTTGGGAAGGCATACTTGTATTTTGCAATGTGAGAAGGACATGGGATTTAAAAGGGACTGGGGTAAAATAATATGGTTTGAATTTGTGCCCCCACAAAATCTCATGTTGAATTATAATCCCCCAATGTTGAAGGTGGGGCCTGATGGGAGGTGATTGGTTTGGGGGGGTGGATTTCTCAAAAAGCACCTTGCCTTTTGGTACTGACCTTGTGATAATGAGTGAGTTATTGTGCGAGCTGGTTATTTAGAAGTGTGTAGCGCATCTCACCTGTCACTCTTGCTCCTCCTGCTGCCATGTAAGACATGTCTGCTCTCCCTTGACTTTCAGTCATGACTGTAAGTTTTCTCAGGCCTTCCCAGAAGTTGAGCAGATGCCAGCCTTATGCTTCCTGTGCAGCCTCCAGAACCATGAGCCAAATAAAACTCTTTTTAAAATAAATTACCCAGTCTCAGGTATTTATTTATAACAATGCAACAACAGCCTAATACAACAGACAAGTGACACTATAAAGCAATAGTACAAACAAGTTTGTGTAAAAACCACCTAACAACATGATGACAGAATCACATCCACAAATATCAATATTAAGCTTAAATATAAATCAGCTAAATGCCTCAATTAAAAAACATAGAGTGGCAAGGTGGATAAAGAACAAAGACCCAATGGTATGCTGTCTTCAATGGATCCATCTCACATGCAATCACACCCACAAGCTCAAAGTAAAAGGATGGAGGAAAATCTACCAAGAAAATGGAAAACAAACAACAACAAAAAACAGGGGTTTCAATCCTAACTTCAAATAAAACAGCCTTTAAATCAACAAAGATCAAAACCAACAGAAGAAAGAATTCAATAATTATAAAGGGATCCATTCATCAAGAAGACCTAACTATCCCAAATAAGTATACACCAAACACAGAAGTACGCAGATTCATAAAAGAAGTTCTTAGAGACCAATGAAGAGACTTATATTTTTACACAGTAATAGTGGGAGGCTTCAACACCCAACTGATAGTATCAGACAGATCACGAAGGACAAAAATTAACCAAGATATCCAGGACCTGAACTAGGACAAAAATTAACAAAGATATCCAGGACATGAACTAAACACTTGACCAGATGGAAATAATAGATACCTACAGAGCTCCCCACCCCCAAACAACAGAATATACATTTCTCCCAGCAGGACATGGCACATAATCTAAAGTCAAACACACAGTTGGGCATAAAACAATACTCAGCAAATTTAAAAATAATAATAATAAAATAAAATCATACCAACAACACCCTCAGAAAACAGCACAACAAATATAAAATTCAAAACAAAGAAAACTTCTGAAAACCATACAGTTACATAACAATTTAACAACCTGCTCCTGAATGACTTTTGGGTAAATAATTAAGGGAGAAATCAAGAAGTTATTAGAAAATTAAAAGAACAAAAATATGACATCAGAATTTCTGGAACTCAGCTAAGGCAAGGCAGTATTAAGAGGTAATTTTCTTTGTTTTTTTGTTTGTTTTTTTGAGATGGATGCTCACTCTGTTTCCCAGGCTGGAGTGCAGTGGTGCGATCTCAGCTCACTGCAACCTCTGCATCCCTGGTTCAAGCGATTATCCTGCCTCAGCCTCCCAAGCAGCTGTGATCACAGGCGCACACCACCACAGCCAGCTAATGTTTGTATTTATATTAGAGATGGGGTTTCACAATATTGGCCAAGCTGGTCTCCCACTCCTGACCTCGTGATCTACCCACCTTAGCCTCCCAAAGTGCTGAGATTACAGGAAGAAGGAAATTTTTAGCACTAAATTCTCACATCAAAAAGCTAGTAGAATCTCAAATTTACAACTTACCATCACAACTAGAAGAACTAGAGAAGCAAGAGCAAAACAACCTTAAAGGTAGTAGTAGATAGGAAAAGAAACAAAATCAGAGTTGAACTGAAGGAAACTGAGAAACAAACATAAAAACATACAAGTGCAGTGGCTCACACATGTAATCCCACCTAGCATCTTGAGAGGCTAGGACAGGTGGATCACCTGAGGTCAGGAGTCTGACACCAGGCTGGCCAACATGGTGAAACCCCATCTCTACTAAAAATAGAAAAAAAAAATTGGCCAGGAGTGGGGTGTACACCTGTAATCCCAGCTACTCGGGAGGCTGAGGCAGGAAAATTGCTTGACCCTGGAATGGGCAGGTTGCAGTAAGACGACATCACACAACTGCGCTCCAGCCTGGGAGACAGAGTGAGACTCTGTCTCAAAAACGAAACAAAACAAAACATACAAAACATCACCAAATTCATAAGTCATTCTTTGAAAAAAAATAAGATAGATATACCACTAACTAGATGAATATAGAAAAAGGAGAGAAGATCCAAATAAACATATTTAGAAATGACAAAGAGGATGTTACCACCGAGCCTAAGCAAATGCAAATAATTGTCAGAGACTGCTATGAACACCTCTATGCACACAACCTAGAACATCTGAAAAACTGGATACATTCCTAGACACATACACCCTCCCAAGACTGAACAAGAAAGAAGCGGAATCTTTGAACAGGCCAATAATGTGCTTCACAATTGAATCAGTAATAGTGTACCAACAACAACAACCAAAAAAAAAAAAAAAAAAAAAAAAAAAAACCAAAATAAATTCACAGCAAAATTCTACCAGATGTACAAAAAAAAGCTGGTATGATTTCTACTGAAAGTATTCAAAAAAATTGAGAAGGAAGGCCTCCTTTTCAAGTCATTCTATGAAGCCAGTGTCATCCTGATACCAAAACTTAGGAGACGCACACACACACACTTAAGGGCAATAACCTTTATAAACACGGATGCAAACATTCTCAATGAAATACAAGCAAACCAATTCAGCAGCACATCAAAAGGTGAATCCACCACAATTAAGCAGGATTTATACCTGGGATACAAAGTTGGTCCAACATAGGACTGTAAATTATCATTAAATTTGATTCATCATGTAAAAATAAAGACCAGGACCACATGATTATCTCAATAGAAACAGAGAAGGCTTTTGATAAAATTCAACATCCCTTCATGTTGAAAACCCTTAATAAAGTGAATATTGAAGTAACATACTTCAGAATAATAAAAGCCATCTATGAGAAACCCACAGCAAATCTCATACTGAATAGTCAAAATCTGAAAACCTTCCCCTTGAAAACCAGCACAAAGTAAGGAAGTCCTCAACTATTTAACATAATATTTGAGGTTCTGGGAAGAGAAATCAGGCAGGAGAAAGAGACAAAAGGCTTACAAACAGGAAGAGGGTAAGGCCAACTATTCCTATTTGCAGATGACATGATTCTATGTCTAGAAAACACTATAATCTCTTACCCAAAACTCCTTGAACTGATAAATAACTTCAGCAGAATTTAATAATATAAAATAAAAATGCATGAATTAGTAGCATTCCTCTGCACCACAACATCCAAATTGAGAGACAAATTCAGAAGGTGATCCACTTACAACTGCCATGAAAATAATAACATACCTAGGAATAGAGCTAACCAGGGAGGTGAAAGAATTCTACAACAAAATTTACAAAACATTGCTCAAAAAATCAGAGATGACACAAACGTATTTTAAAAACTTCCACGCTAATGAATAGCAAAAATTAATATTGTTAAAATGGTCATACCACTGAAAGCAACTACAAATTTAATGCTTTCTGTATCAGATTACTGATGACATTCTTTACATAACTAGAAAAAAAAACTATTTGAAAATTCATATGGAAGCAAAAAGGACCCCAAATCACCAAGACAATGCTAAGAAAAAAGAACAAAGCTGGAAGCATCATGTTACCCATATTTAAACAATACTACAGGACTGCAGTAACCAAAAGAGGATGCTGCTGGTACAGAAACAGACACATAAACAAATGTGATACAATAGAGAGCCCAGAAATAATGCTGCACACCTACAGTTACCTGATCTTTTACTAAACAGGTGAAAGCAAGCAATAGAGAAAGAATTTTCTGTTGAACAAATGGTGCTGTGATAACTGACTAGCCATATGAAGAAGAAAGAATCTGAATTCCTTCCTTACACTATATAGAAAAAATGAAATCAAGATGAATGGATGCTTGATGGAGATGATAATAAAAAATATCAATCAGGTACTATGCTTAGTACCTATGTGATAAAATATTCTGTACCCCAAACTCCCATGACATAAATTTACTAATGTGAAAAACCTGCACATGTACCCCTGAACATAAAGGTTGAAAAAAGAAAAAAAAGAAAAAAACAACAACATGCCCTACACTAATTCTTTAGGACCTATTTCCCCTTTCAAAATGAAACATTTTACTTTTTGATAAATATCTCTCAATTTTCCCCCACTCCCCAGAAACTAGAAAGCACCCTTCTAGTCTCTGAATCTATGAGTATGACTTTTTTGTGTTCCACACATAAGTTCAATATTTTTGTCTCTCTGACTGGTTCAATTCACTTCACTTAAGGTCTTTCAGGTTCATCTTTTTTTTTTTTTTTTTTTT
>NW_016816500.1:0-1828 GCF_001698545.2 Rhinopithecus bieti | reverse complement strand
GTCATTGTAAAAGATACTTAATATGATTTAAATGTTCTTCAATTTATTAAATATTGGTTGTGGACCAACATAAGAAGTATCATGAGGAATGTTTTAGTGTAGTTGAGAAAAGTATGTTAGGGTGGTGCAAGATGATCAAATAGAAGGCTTTACCGATCAACCCCTTGCATGAACACCAACTTTTAACAACTATCCACACAAAAATCTTCTCCATAAAACCAAAATTTAGTTGAGCAATAACAATATCTGACTTTAAATTTATGTCATTGAAAGAAGCACTGAAGAGGAAGAAAAGATTGTCTTCAATTGCCAGTGCCTCCACTCTTCTTTCCCCCAGCAGTGGCTTCATGGCAAGGAGAATTTGTGGAGAATAATTGGTAAAGGGAGAACTAAGCGATGGGGAAAGGTTGCATTGAAATCACTGCTGTGCTGTTACAGAAGAAAACAAAACCATGTTGAAATCAGACTGTAGCCACACACAGAGGGTGCATTTGAACCAGCATAGGTAAGGGGACGGTCTGAACTTGAGTTATGGCAAACCCTGCCACCATGAGTTAAAGTGTCCTTGGGTCCTCTGTGAAGATAAATGGCAGTCTAGGATACAAGGACTGCAATTCTTAGGCAACGTTTGATGTGCTGGGCTTACAGAAAGTGGACTGGGGCAGTGTGTTACCTAGTGAGACACGAGCTGGATTGAATGGTGAATGGGGTAGCGCCTGCACCACCCCTCCTCCAATCGAAGGAAGTGCAGTTCACAGCAATTAAAGTGATTCATTTCTTCTTCTTGAGGAAAGGAGAAAGAAGAGTAAAGAAGATTTTATCTTGCATCTTGGATATCAGCTCAGCCACAGTATGATAGGGCACCAGAGTCATGAGGTTCCCATCCTAGGGTCAAGCTTCCAGATGATATTTTTAAACAAACTCTGAGCCAGAAGGCAACATGTTTCATTGAAGGAAAGAGCCCAGTTCTGGAAGGATACATCACTAGCTGACTAAAAAGCCCCAGGGAGCTAAATAATCAACAGTGATACGTAGGTACTACACCATGGGCCTTGCATGAGGCTGAGATGTGCTGGTTTCAGGTACCAGCTCAACCACAGTGGACTACAGTACAAATTGGGCTTTTGGGGTTTCTGAGACAAGTCCCAGGGTCGTAGACATCATTTCTGGACCTGTCCTGGGAAACAGGGGCCTTGAAGGGTGACTCTGAGGCCTGGCAACATTCACCACAATCTGATTGAAGAGGACTTGGGTCTTAAGCAAGCACTGGCAGAAAAATGAAAGAACTGTTCGTGGGCCAATGGTGGTGATGGCCATGGAGAGAAGCTTCTTTGTTTTAGAAGGGGAGGAAAGAGCTGGAATGGCATCTTGTGGTTTGAATGCCAGGTTCGCCACAGTAGAATAGAACACCTTTAAGGTTTTATACTCCAATCTCTGGCATCCAGACAGCATCTCTGGACCCACCGAGGGCCTGGAGGAACTTGTCACACTGAAAAGAAGTACATAAAACTGACTGGCTTTGCAGTCTGCTAATTGTAGAGACCTCGGTCCTTGAGTGAACACAGAAGGTAGCAGGTAGTGGTTAGAGTGGGCTGTGGTTGAATCCCTGTGATGTGCTGGCTTCAGGTATGATCCAGGGTAGATTCAGTAGTTGTGGACACAGGTGTACTAGTGTCAATTCACCCCCATCTCCAGGCAGCTCAGTACAGGGAGAAACATGCCATTTGTATCCAAGACCACCAAGAGGATACCTCTAAAAGCCTGCAAGAACCACAGTGTCGGGGGGCGGAGCAAGATGGCCGAATAGGAACAGCTCCAGTCTCCAACT
>NW_016816499.1:0-1197 GCF_001698545.2 Rhinopithecus bieti | reverse complement strand
CTACATAGGAAATTCAAAGGCGTCCACAAAAAAGCTCCTGGAAGTAATATGGTAATATAGCAAAGCCATAGAATCCAAAAAAGTTATATTTCAATATATTTTCAATGAATATTGGAAATAAAAGATAAGTAACATTATGCCACCAAAATTGAATTCTAGTGTATCAAATAAAAAATGTGCAAGAATTCTGGAAGTAACAAATATTGAGGACAGAAATAAAAGAAAACCTAATTAAATAAAGAGGTATTCCATCTTCATAGAACAGGAGACAATGTTTTACTTGTTTTTTTTTTTTTTTTTAATTACATGTATATTAGAGACAGGGTATCGTTCTGTCACCTAACTGGAGTGCCATGATGGAATCACAGCTCACTGCAACCTTGAACTCCTGGGCTCAAACAACACTCCCCCATCAAACTTCCAAGCATCAAGGAGTATAGGCATGTGGCACTGGGCCCAGCTAAGTTGTTTTTCTGTTTTGTTTTGTTTCTCATTTTTGTAGAGAGGAAGTCTTGCCATGCTGATCTCAAACTCCTGGGCTCAAGCAATCCTCCCTGTTCAGTCTCCCAAAGTGTTGATATTACAGATATGAGCCACAGTGCCCAGCCTGGAGACAATATTAGTAAGATATCAATGTTCCTAAAAATTGATCTACAGAGTCTACAATACCTCAAAGATCCATTAGAGTTTATTGTAAATATCAACAAATTTATTCTAAAATTTTGACAGAAAGTCAAGGGAATGAGAATAGCGAAAATAACTTTAAAAACAAACAACAAAGTTTGTGCACTCACAATACCTGGTTTCAAGACTACCTAGTAAAAGCTACCATATTAAGACAATGTGGAACTGGCAAAAGTGTTGATAAATGGATCAATGAAATTGAATAGGATCCAGAAAGAAACCCACATGTATATGTTCAAGTGATTTTTCCTACACAGGCAATTCAACAAATTTTGGTGGAATAATCAGCTACCAAAAAAGTGAATCCTAACCAAATTTTAAGTTTTATACAAAATGTTAACTCAAAATTGTTGATAGATGTAAGTGTAAAATGTACAATTATAAAATTTTAGGGAAAAAAGGAGAAAATCTTCAAGAACTACAGTTAGGCAAAGTTTTTTTTTTTATACAAAACACCAAAACCATAATCCATGAAAGAAAAAAAAATCATAATTTATAAAATTAAAATATTTG
>NW_016816498.1:5136-7834 GCF_001698545.2 Rhinopithecus bieti | reverse complement strand
ATGTGAATAGACACTTCTCTAAAGAAGACATTTGTGCAGTGGACAAACATATGAAAAAAAAGCTCATCATCACTGGTCATTAGAGAAATGCAAATCAAAACCACAGTGAGATACCATCTCACACCAGTTAGAATGGTGATCATTAAAAAGTCAGGAAACAACAGATGCTGGAGAGGATGTGGAGAAATAGGAACACTTTTACACTGTTGGTGGGCATGTAAATTAGTTCAACCATTGTGGAAGACAGTGTGGCAATTCCTCAAGGATCTAGAACCAGAAATACCATTTGACCCAGCAATCCCATTACTGGGTATATACCCAAAGGATAATAAATCATTCCGTTATAAAGACACATGCATACGTATGTTTATTGCAACACTATGCCCAATAGCAAAGACTTGGAACCAACCCAAGTGCCCATCATTGATAAACTGGATAAAGAAAATGTGGCACATACACACCATGGAATACTATGCAACCATAAAAAAAGGATCAGTTTGCGGGGTGCAGTAGCTCACGCCTGTAATCACAGCACTTTGGGAGAGAGAGGTGGGTTGATTGCCTGAGCTCAGAAGTTCGAGACCAGCCTGGGCAACATGGTGAAACGCTGTCTCTACTAAAAATACAAAAAATTAGCCAGGTGTGGCAGCATGTGCCTGTAATCCCAGCTATTTGAGAGGCTGAGACTGGAGAATCGTTTCAACTCGGGAAGCAGAGATTGCAGTGAGCCAAGATCGTGCAACTGCACTCCAGCCTGGGCAACAGAGCGAGACTCCGTCTAAAAATAAAAAAAAATAAAAAAAAAAAAATGAGTTTATGTCCTTTGCAGGGACATGGATGAAGCTGGAAACCATCATTCTCAGCAAACTAACACAGGAAAAGAAAACCAAACACCACAGATTCTCACTCATAAGTGGGAGTTGAACAATGAAAACACACGGACACACAGAAGGGAACATCACACACCAGGTCCTTTCGGGGGGTAGGGGACCAGGGGAAGGATAGCATTATGTAGATGACGGGTTGATGGGTGCAGCAAACCACCATGACGTGTATACCTATTTAACAAACCTGCACATTCTGCACATGTATCCCAAAACTTAAAGTATAATTTAAAAAAAAGAAAGAAAAATAACTTTTAATAAAGTTTGAGGGTATTAATATGTAGATAAAATAGAAGGATTAGCAAACCAAATAAACATAGCTGATGCAACTATAAGTGGGGGGGGAACCTCTTCAGATGAATTAATCAAAAAGATATCAACTAGATGAAATAGTGTTCCCTTATAAACAGAATGGGAAAGCCAAGAAGAGAAACAGTCTCACTCAGTGATTCTCTGCGTTCAGTATTGTCCCCTAGGGGACATTCGGTAATTTCCAGGGACAATTTTGTTGTCAAATTTGTAGTGGGAAGTTGCTACTGGCATCTAATGGATAGAAACCAAGGATACTACTAAACATCCTGCAGTGCTCAGGACAGCACCCAACAAGAATGATCTGGCCTGAAATGTCTGAGAAACCCTGGCTAACTTAAAAATCAGTTTACAAATAAATTGAATACAGAAGCAGATACTAGAAAATCAAAGTCAGAGACCTTGTATGGCACAGAGCTGATTGCCTTATAATTTTTTAATTGAAAGAACTTGGGAAGTTACTGCCCTGGAAAGATACACCAACATTTATTCACAGCATATTCTCTGGACAGAAGTATTTGTTTAAGGTCGTGAGCGTCTGGGATTACCTAACCTGTTCTACAATAGAAAATCTAATCATGACATACCCTGGAGCAGGAGATAATACGTTTATCCCTAGTCAAAATCAGAATACAGTTTCCCCCATGAGAAAAAAAATAAATAAATAAATGCTAGCTAGGTAAAATTTAAATAGGGCTATTCATGTTAGCTTTCAGATCACGATATGACTTAAGTAATCCGGCAATTTCCTAAGTATGTTCTTCAGATCACCAGTTCTGAAAGATAGCCTATAGAAGAAAGAGGTTATATCGTTAAATAAGATTGGGAAGTTTTACATATTTTAGGCCCCTCTTGGAGATTAATACATTCACATTCACATACTACATCTTTGAAAGTTTTGTTGAATTTGGGTTAATTTACTGTTTCCCAAATGTGTTTGTATATTAAATCCCTTTTTTGGTCACATAATACTTAACCTGCTTCCCAATGGAAATAATGTTTTATGGAATGTATTTTGGAAAATATTGTAAAAGACTTTTGCAGCTCTTCTGAAAGACCCAACTACCAATGATACGATTTCTTTGTGTCTTAGGTTCCAAACAGCTGACTTTCAGATAAGCATATAGAACAACCTCTGTTCTCAATATTTAAGCCTGCCCAGCAGTTGGATTATTGAATGTCATCTTCATTCTTCATTCTTATCTTGTAGAAAAGCCATATGTAAACTACTTTCTAGAGTAAATCTTGTTTATGATGAAAGTTCAAACGAAAGTAAGAAAAACTGTCTGGAAAGATCATTACATGGTGTTCTATACTTCAAGCCACTTGTGGAATTACTGCTATCACTGCAAAATAATTTGCCAGAAATCATGGAAGAAGTAGACCCTTGGAGATAGAAAATGTCAGGTGTAATATTCAGTGTTCAAAAAGAGATAAGTAAAAATTAAACACTGAATAATCACTGGAGACATTAGAGCAAATAATTAAAACAGTATACAACCATT
>NW_016816498.1:0-3993 GCF_001698545.2 Rhinopithecus bieti | reverse complement strand
AAAAAAAAAAAAAAAACAACTTTGGTCTGTCTTAAGTTTTTCATCTCTACCTTTCTTGCTGGCTTCACTAACAAGTTATGGTCTCAGGAAAATAGGTGAAAGGAATTGTAAAGTTTACAAGATGTCATTTATTTTCAAATAATATTCAACTAGTTACCTTATTATCTTTTTTTACTTTTCATGAGAGTGACTGTCTTCCATATGCTCATAGCATTTGCAAGACACACTACTTTACTAAAATTTTTTAAAACTAGACTGCTTTAATTTGCAGTTCTTTAACTTGAGAACTGCATGCTTTTAACCAATAATATTTACATGCCTCTGTCATCTTTGTTGTTCACATTTATATCAATGCTGAGCACAGCAAAGAGACAAGTATTTTAGCCTAGCTCATTTTATACCAACCAGAGCCTTCAGAGGACCCAGAACTCTTTTGTCACTTAAACAGTATTTAAATCATCTAAATCCTTTCTCATTCCTCCCACAACCCTCTAATGTAAAGAAATTGTCTCTATGCACGGAGACAACATTTCAACTATTTCAACTGTTTCAACACATTTCCGAACTCCAACGTGTATGTATAGCTTGTTCCCTCTTCTGGTGGAATACTTACAAAAGGTAATTTGGTTCAAAATATAATTAGCCTTGGAATTAAGTGTTAAAAGTGCCACATAATTTTTGACACAGTTCAGTATGTTCTCCTTTAGCAATTCTTTCATGTTATTCCCCGTTTAAGGTATATATCACTTTTAGAAAGCAGTAGGAAAATACACAACCACAATGGAGCTTATTCTTGGAAATGATTTTTTTTTTAACTTTTATTTTAAGTTTAGAGGTACAAGCGTGGAATTGTTACATGGGTAAACCTGTGTCATGGGGTTAGTTGTACAGATTATTTTATTACTCAGGTGTTTAGACTAGTACCCGTTAGTTGTTTTTCTTGATCCTCTCCCTCTTCCCACCTTCCACCCTCCAAAAGGCCCCAATGCATGTGGTTCCCCTCTGTGTATTCATGTGTTCTCATCATTTAGCTCCCACTTGTAAGTGAGAACATGCAGCATTTGGTTTTCTGTTCCTGTGCTAGTTTGCTAAGGATAATGGCCTCCAGCTCCATCCATGTCCCTGCAAGAACATAATCTTGTTCTTTTTTATGACTACATAGTATTCCATGGTTTGTATGTGCCACATTTTCTTTAGTCTATCATTGATGAGCATTTATGTTGATTCCATGTCTTTGTTATTGTGAATAGTGCTGCAATGAACATACACATACATATGTCTTTATAATAGAGTGACTTCTATTCCTGTCGGTATATACCCAGTAATAGGATTGCTGGGTCCAATAGTATTTCTGTCTTTAGGTCTTTGAGGAATTACCACACTGTCTTCCACAATGGCTAAACCAATTTATACTCCACCAACAGTGTATAAGAGTTCCTTTTTTTCCACAACCTCGCCAACATCTGTTTTTCCTTTTTTTTTTTTTCCTTTTTAGTAATAGCCATTCTGACAGGTGTGAGATGATGCCTCACTATGGTTTTGATTTGCATTTCCCTAATGATTAGCGATGTTGAGCTTTTTTCCATATGATTGTTGGCAGCATGTATGTCTTCTTTTGAAAAGTGTCTGTTCATGTCCTTTGCCCACTTTTTTTATGGGGTTATTTTGGAAATGAGATTTTAACTGGTTTTGTTCTGCATCAGTGAAACCGAAGAGATTTTAAGTTAATCAGTACAGGGTTTATATTTGATTTGTATTATTTATAAGTCATTAAAGGTAATCCTTAAATAATCCTCACATTGAAATGTTTACAAACCAATTTCTTCAACCTCTTTTATCCAGAAATGAAATTTTTAACACATGGCTATAAAGATCAGATTGTTCATTCTTACTTATTTTACTGGATCCAGATATGTTACCATTATCCTTTAAAATTACTGACTTTCCATTTAATTCAGTTTTACTGCCTCTTTAAATGTGTGATTCTCTACCTTAAATAACCCCAGGATGTTTTCCTAGAAATTCAGTCAGCCATCTGAAAGTAATTTTTCTGTCTGGTATGTGGGGTTTTTGATGGGTATATGTGACAAGCATATAGCTTAACTTTACTTACTATACTCATTTTCATCAAAATATTGGCTAAAATATTCAGAACAGATGTGTATATGCGTATACTTTTTCTGAGACTCTAGAGAAGCTTTGTTGTGAGCCTTAAAGGGCACGTCAGACTTATGGAGAAATTTCTTTGACATTTTTTTTAAACCTTTGACAACTGTAAGAGAAGATTGCTTCTCAGGTGCTGTTTATTACTCCGAAACATAATGACTTTAGCATGTTTTAGAGAGTTTTAAAAGCGATACAAATGAAAAAGACAGCAATTCAGTGGTGTTTCAACAGACAGCTTAACATGGGAATGTTTGTAGATAAGAAATCAAGAGACAGAACTAGTTCTGACTTGATTGCCAAACAGTTCTGTAAAGCTCAATTTGTCAGAAAAATGAAGAGAATTGGTGAGGGTAACATACTTGCCTTAGAAGGAAGAAAGAGGGAGGAAAATAAGGAAATGGAAAATTAGAAGGAAGGAAAGGGAAAGAAACTATGAAAATAGAAACTAATGATATAGCTTGGATCCTTTTTGGTCTAGTGTCTGAGGAAAGTCCCCTATTTACTTTCTTAACATGCAATCAGTTAAATATTGAGTAGTTACTGTGTTTAAGGTACTGTGCTAAGTGTGGGAGATACCACAGTAGACGGTAGAAAAGTCTGTCTTCCCCCATGAAATTTACAGTCTAGAAGGATGACAGAATTCAAGTAACTAAATTAAGAAATACTTATGTGACTGTAATTGTCATGCTACAGAGAAGAACTTTGAGAGGAAATGAGACAAACACAGAGAATCCTGACCTAGAATGAGAGGCCAAGGATTGTATCCCTAAGGAAATGACATTTTTGCTTAGCTCTGAAGGATGCATGTGAATTTATGATAAGAAGAGACGAAAGCCAGAAGACAGAGTCCTAGGGTGCCGGGTAAGGAAAGTGTTTCAAGGAAGGAGTAATAATCGGTGCTAATGCTACAGATACGTTAGAAAAGTCAAGGACTCTGAGAATTGTCTATTGGATTTAGCAATATGGAGGCCCTAAAAACCTTGACAATAGCAGTTTTGATGGAATAGTGGGGGCAAGAGCTTAATCGGAGAAGATTCAAGAGAGAAGAGGAGGAGAAGAATTGGGGGCTACAAATACAAAGAAGCTTTCTACAAGGTTTTCTGTAAAGGGGAACAAAAAATAAGGTGGTAGCTGGGTAGAGGTTTGTGGGGTGAGGAGAGTTACTTTTTAAAAAACGATTGGAGAAATTACAGCATGTTTATATGCTAATAGGAATGACTGAGTAGAAAGAGAAAAGTTGATGATGCAGGAGAAAGAAGGGAGGATTGCTCAAGGCATGCCCTTGAGTAGGTCAGAGGGAATAGGATCCAATGAGCAACCCAGTAATTTGAGATCTCCCTAATGTCACAATACAGCATAATAAGTATTATATATATGCTAAAGGCACCAGGAAAAAGCTTAGGGAGCTCAACAGAGTGAGCAGTTAACTCTGCCAAAGGGGATTGTAGCATTTGTGATATCACCTAAAATCCTTCGTTATCTGGGGTAAAAATTAGTTTATTTTCAAGCAATTGTTGTACACTAACATTCAAGCATAGCAATTTTGTATTAAAATACAGTAATTAGGATATATCATTATATAGCACTTCATCATTGTCTATATTCTTAAAATTGTGTTTTGTGTTCCATTTGCTTACTTGCAGCTGAATATAGCCCATAATTCTTAAAAAGCTGCTTGCTATTAATATAATAATATTCAGACAAAATCCAAAAAATATTTATCCTTTTTTCTGTGTGCCTCTATAAAAATATTTATCTTTTACCTTTACCACATTTATTAGAATACAGTAAGAAATACAGCACAAAATTCCTGCCTCTATGGAGGCA
>NW_016816497.1:0-1873 GCF_001698545.2 Rhinopithecus bieti | reverse complement strand
GCGGTGAGTGGAAATCACACCACTGCACCCAAGCCTGGGCGACAGGGCAAGACTCCATCTCAAAGAAAAAAAAAAAAAATTTGGAAAAAAATTTAATTGGCTTCATGCTGTTTTTACTGGGGCTTATTGTTTGGAAAATTAAGTATTTTCTATCAAAGAATAAAGGTTTTTGCCTTTTTTTTGAAGTCCTTGAGTTATCACTTTGGTTAAATCAATGACTTATTTTACAATGGCCTATGATCCTATTTTGTGATATCAAGTGTTTTAAACCTTTGATATTTGACGAACTTTCTAAAATCAAATTATAACTTGTGTCTTTTTCTGACTCAATTAATCTTTTAAGATATTAGGGTCCCTAAAGTCCAAAAATGACATATTTGGCTTATTTGGTATAAAACTTATACAGGAAGCATTGTTTAATATAAAATGGTGTTTGGTTTTCTTGGGGGCTGTATTTGTAAAAATTTGTTATTGGTATGTGTTCCAAAATTATGGGAAACTCCTATAATTCTGATATGACTTAGTGTATGTTATCAGTAATAATTATAATTGTTATGTTAAATTATTGTGTGCCACAGAGATGACAAATTTCCTTGTCAACTGGGTCTTTGACTATGACTGCCCTAAAACTTTTTGTCATCCACGGACAATTGTTGTCTTGTTTTGGTCCTCTTTAGAAGGTGGTTTTATTTATTTCATTTATTTTTATTTTTAGTTTTTTGAGATGGAGTCTCTGTCGCACAGGCTGGAGTGCAGTGGCGCGATCTCGGCTCACTGCAAGCTCTGCCTCCTGGGTTCATGCCATTCTCCTGCCTCAGCCTCCTGAGTAGCTGGGACTACAGGCACCCGCCACCACACCTGGCTAATGTTTTGTATTTTTAATAGAGACAGGGTTTCACCATGTTAGCCAGAATGGTCTCGATCTCCTGACCTTGAGATCCGCCTGCCTCGGCCTCCCAAAGTGCTGGGATTACAGGAGTGAGCCACTGCACCCGGCCTTTCTTTTTAATTTTTTGAGACAGGGTCTCACTCTGTTGCCCAGACTGGAGTGCAGTGGTATGATCTTGGCTCACTGCAACCCCCACCTCCTGGGTTCAAGCAACTGTCCTGCCTTAACCTCCCACATAGCTAGGATTACAGGCATGCACCATCACACCCAGATAGAAGGTGGTTTCATAATCAGCTATAAAACTCTAACAGGTGCTCTTGAATGCAGGTTTCTGATAACTTTGGAGATTGTGACATCAGAATAGAGGGAACACTTTCAGGACTCCTGGAGAGCTGAACTGTTCATGAATATCAAGCAGAACAGGAATGAACTGCAGGGACTGAACTAATAGAAGACTGAGTAATCTTTTTGACTTTTTGCTTAAAACATTTGTTGGCCGGGCGCAGTGGCTCAAGCCTGTAATCCCAGCACTTTGGGAGGCCAAGACGGGCGGATCACGAGGTCAGGAGATCGAGACCATCCTGGCTAACATGGCGAAACCCCATCTCTACTAAAAAATACAAAAAACTAGCCGGGCGAGGTGGCGGGCGCCTGTAGTCCCAGCTACTCGGGAGGCTGAGGCAGGAGAATGGCGTGAACCTGGGAGGCGGAGCTTGCAGTGAGCTGAGATCCGGCCACTGCACTCCAGCCCGGGCGACAGAGCGAGACTCCGTCTCAAAAAAAAAAAAAAATTTGTTTTGTTTTCAGAGTCAAGGAAACTTTTATTTTGAGCTACTGACAGCTTTTAACAATTCAGTATACTCCTGTGAACAAAATTTGGAGCATTTTGTTTCTCTCTACCTAATTCTCCAGAATTTGGAAACTATTTGTGAGTACTTTTAACTTATGGCAATATGGTTATTTGCATACGTTCAATAAGAATCT
>NW_016816496.1:0-693 GCF_001698545.2 Rhinopithecus bieti | reverse complement strand
GAAGGAAAGGAAGGAAGGGAGAGAGGAAGGAAGGAAGGGAGGGAGGGAAGGAAAAGAGAGAAAGACCCAGGCTCTGGAAAGGCTGAGGTTCAAACCTCAGGTCTGCCCTGAGTTAGCTGTGTGACTTTTGACAAGTGACTTCCCTGCTCTGTGCCTCAGTTTCCCCATCTAGAAAATGGGGGACAATAACAGTTGCCACCTCAGAGGGTGGTAAAGATTAAATGAGTTGGCTGAGCGTGGTGGCTCAAGCCTGTAATCCTGGCACTTTGGGAGGCCGAGACGGGCGGATCATGAGGTCAGGAGATCGAGACCATCCTGGCTAACATGGTGAAACCCTGTCTCTACTAAAAAATACAAAAAACTAGCTGGGCGCGGTGGCGGGCACCTGTAGTCACAGCTACTTGGGAGGCTGAGTGAGGAGAATGGCATAAACCTGGGAGGCAGAGCTTGCAGTGAGCTGAGATCTGGCCACTGCACTCCAGCCTGGGTGACAGAGCGAGACTCCATCTCAAAAAAAAAAAAAAAGATTAAATGAGTTAAATATTTGGTGGGTGTCTGAAATAGCTCTCTGAGGGCCTGAGACTATGCCCCAAGTCAAGGGGGAGACAATCCTCTGTTGGGGAAGAGGAAACCAGGCTGCTGCCCCAACTTTTCCCTCCTCCAGTAGGCAGCATTCTCCCCACCATGGGAGGG
>NW_016816495.1:0-300 GCF_001698545.2 Rhinopithecus bieti | reverse complement strand
GCAGGGACAAGTCACTTTCATTTTCTCACTCCCAGGGACCAGAACCCAGCACTCTGACTCCAGGACGCAGTACCACACCTTGCTGGTGTCCTGGGATGTCATGAGTGCTCATAGTGTCATGGTACCTTGGCATTCATTTTTTGTGGTGTAAATTTATTTGCCTACCATCAGAGGCAGGCCTTGCTTACCATGGCTGTTTTCAATACTGTATCTGGTTCAAGTGGCTCCAGTTGGTGGCCAGAGATAAGATCTTAGAGGCATCTTTCCTGCTTGGTGTACTGGGCTACTCTCTCTCTATCT
>NW_016816494.1:0-294 GCF_001698545.2 Rhinopithecus bieti | reverse complement strand
TGTGTGTGTGTGTGTGTGTGTGTGTCTGTGTGTGTGTGTGTCTGTGTGTGTGTGTGTGTGTGTGTGTGTGTCTGTGTGTGTGTCTGTGTGTGTATGTCTGTGTGTGTTTGTGTCTGTGTGTGTGTCTGTGTGTGTCTGTGTGTGTGTGTCTGTCTGTGTGTGTGTCTGTGTGTGTCTGTGTGTGTGTGTGTGTGTCTGTGTGTGTGTGTGTGTGTGTGTGTGTGTGTGTGTGTGTGTGTGTGTGTGTGTGTGTCTCTGTGTGTGTGTCTGTGTGTGTCTCTGTGTCTGTGTGTG
>NW_016816493.1:0-2789 GCF_001698545.2 Rhinopithecus bieti | reverse complement strand
AATTTTATATAATAATAATATAGGTGACCTCTTAATGCTCACCTATTAGTTCTAGACTTTTTTTTGAAGTTTTCTTGAATTGTCCATATATGTCCTTGAAGGCAGTATATACTTTTTTTTTTTTTTTTTTTTTGAGACAGAGTCTTGTTGTGTCACCCAGGCTGGAGTACAGTGGTGCAGTCTTGGCTCAGTGCAACCTCCGCCTCCTGGGTTCAAGCAGTTCCCTGCCTCAGTCTCCCAAGTAGCTGGGATTACAGGTGCCCGCCACCACACCTGGCTAAGTTTTTTGGATTTTTAGTAGAGACGGGGTTTCACCATCTCGGCCAGGCTGGTCTTGAACTCCTGACCTCTTGATCCACCCCTCCTTGACCTCCCAAAGTGCTGGGATTACAGATGTGAGCCACCCCACCCGGCCACAATATATTCTTTATAGATGTTGGGTGGAATGTTCTATAAACATCAGTCAGGTCAAGTTGGTTGATAGTGTTGTTCATGTTTCCTGTATCCATACTGATTTCCGATCTATAACACTGCATATTTATTTTCCTTGCTTTTTCTTTTTGGCACTTGCCACCTGTATTTAATGTTGACTAGAAGTAGAGAAAGCAGACATCCTTGCATTGGACCCAACATTGGGGAAAAGCATTCAGACTTTGATAATTAAGTATAATACTAACTGTAGATTTTTTTGTAGATACCATTTATAAGATGGAAATTCTCTCCTATTCCTAGTTTACGGAGAATTTTTGTCATAAAGGGTATTGAATTTTCTCAGATGGTTTTTGGCATCTATTGAGATGATCATATGATTTTCCTCTTTCCTCTTAACATGGTAAAATAATCTGATTCTCAAATGTTAAACAAATCTTGCATTCCTAGGATAAATCTTACTTAGCTACGCATTTTATGCATATTGTGAGTTTTACTAAGTGGGCATTGTTTTATTTCATTGTGGTCAGAGTACATGTTTGTATGATTTCTGTTCTTTTGAATTTATCAAAAGTTGTTTTATCATCCTGTACATCGATGAATGTTCCATGTGTGCTTAAAGAGAATGTGTATTCTGTAGTTGTTTGAATGGCATATTCTAGAAAATTGAGATCTGTTTAGTTAGTGATGTTCTTCAAGTCTCTCATATCCATATTGATTATATAAAAATCATAATATTAATTAATGTGAATGGCTTTTTTTGTTGTTGTTGTTGTTTTGAAACAGAGTCTCGCTCTGTCGCCCAGGGTGGAGTACAGTGACGCAATCTCCGCTCACGGCAACCTCTGCCTCCCGGGTTTATGTGATTCTCCTGAATGTGTATGGTGTTTTGAAATCGAATTATTATTTTGGATTTTTCTTTTTTCTTTCAGTTCTGTCAGTTTTTGATTTACTAGTTTGAAGCTTTCTTTTGGGGCAAATATACCCTTTAAGATTATTATATCGTCTCTCAATTGTTTGATTCTTTTAAGTTTATACAATTATCTTCATTATTCCTGGAAATATTCCATGTCGTAAAGTATTCTTTTTCTGATTTTAATATAAGCACTCTGGCTTTCTTTTGATTAGAGTTTTTATGTTACATATTTTTTCTAGCCCTTCACTATTAACCTGTCTGTATCTTTATGTTTAAGTTGTGTAAATAGCTACATCTTGCTCGTTTATCCATTCTATCTTGCTTTTTTATCCATTCTATCTGCCTCTTAACTGGAATGTTAGATCATTTACATTTAATGTAATTATAGATCAAGTTGGATTGAAGTCTACCATCTTACTTTTTCTATTTGTCTTGCCTGTTTTTTCTTGTATTTTTCCTGCTTTCTTTTGATTAACTGATTTTTTTTATGATTTTGTCTCCCCAATTATCTTATTAGCTATAACTCTTATTTTCTTAAGGGTTACTTTAAAGTGAAAAGTAGGCCGGCCATGGTGGCTCACACCTGTAATCCCAGCACTTTGGGAGGCGAGGTGGGCGGGTCACCTGAGGTCAGGAGTTTGAGACCAGCCTGACCAACATGGAGAAACCCCGTCTCTACTAAAAATACAAAATTAGACAGGCGTGGTGGTGCACACCTGTAGTCCCAGCCACTCGGGAGGCTGAGGCAGGAGAATCGCTCGAACCTGGGAGGTGGAGGTTGCAGTGAGCAGAGATTGTGCCACTGCACTCCAGCCTGAGGGACAGAGCAAAACTCCTTTCCAAAAAGAAAAGAAAAGAAAAACAGAAATCTGAACTCTCTTTGTACAAACAACCGTGTGCCTAAGGCTTTTGTGCACTTGTAGCATGGGAGGAACACAGATCCTTGACAAGTCGCTTCCTCTCTGTCTTCCCATCTGTAAAATGGGAATATGGGCCAAGCACGGTGGCTCACACCTGTAATCCCAGCACTTTGGGAGGCTGAGGCAGGTGGATCACCTGAGGTCGGGAGTTTGAGAACATCCTGACCAACGTGGAGAAACCCCATCTCTACGAAAATACAAAATTAGCCGGGCATGGTGGCACATGCCTGTAATCCCAGCTACTCAGGAGGCTGAGGCAGGAAAATCTCTTGAACCCGGAAGGCGAAGGTTGCAGTGAGCTGAGATCGCTCCATTGCATTCTACCCTGGGTAACAAGAGCAAAACTCCATCTCAAAAAAAAAAAAAGGGAAAAGTAACCATCTTTAACTTATTTTATGCCTTCAAATAATATGCCATTTCATATACAATATAAGAATCTTATAATACATTGTCACTTTCTCCCTCATTTTCTTTGTGCATTTGTAATGATTTTACTTCTACCTATATTATAACGCTATAATACA
>NW_016816492.1:0-292 GCF_001698545.2 Rhinopithecus bieti | reverse complement strand
CACACCCAACACACACACACCCCCAACACACACACACCAACACACACACACACCCCACACACACACCCAACACACACACACACCCAACACACACACACACACCCAACACACACCCCCAACACACACACACCACACACACACAGTGCACACACACCCAACACACACACACAGTCACACACACACAATGCACACACAGACACACACCCCCAACACACACACCCCAACACACACACACAATGCACACACACACACCCAACACACACCCAACACACACACACCCCCAACACACACA
>NW_016816491.1:0-1198 GCF_001698545.2 Rhinopithecus bieti | reverse complement strand
TAATTAAGCTTAATATTCTAATTAAGCTAATATTCTAATTAGCTTCTTTTAAGATTTTCTATTATAACAATATGAACAAAACTTAAGAATTACTAGACATGGGATCTGTGATATCTTTGTTATAATAACTCCACAGGAAATCACATTTCAGTGATTCTTACTGGTATTACATTTAGAATGCTTTACATTTCATAGTTCTAAAAATAATACAATGCTGTTCCTTAGTAAAACATCAAACTCTGTAACTCTATACATTATGTGTTTAGTAGCTTAATTTGCTATAATTTTGACAAAATACTGGAGAATGAGAAAAGAAAGTTTGCAAGGCCTTAGCTTTGCTCTAGAAATTAGTAGGCTATTAAATTTTTAAAATTTTAGTTCAGTTTAAAATTAGTATTGAGCTTAAAGCTCAAAGATTATTAAGAAAAAAGCCAAAAAGTCCATAGTCATCAACAATATATTAACACTACAATAAAAAAGAAACCAGTATCCATTCTGCAATAGTAAGTTTGATAAAGTGGTAACATCTAGATATTATAGGGAGACAGTTTTTCAAAAGTCTCTCACGTATTGAAACATTTTCAAAGGCATTAACAGCTAACTTGTTCCATACTTTCTTTGCAAGCATGTTTGTACAAATTGCAGAAATAGAGATATTTCTTCCTAGAACAGATTTATTTTCCAGTAAGATGGGGACATCTCTCTCCCTGGATTAGGCTTACTTGGCATTCCAGAGTTATCTCTTGAGTAGCAGATGGGCTGATTTGCCTGTATAAGGCCAGGGTTTCCTACTATCAAGGTTCTTTTTAAAGAACCCTACTGCCTAGCAACAACTAACCCTAATTGCATCTCTCCATGGAAATTGGAATTCAGAAAAAACCGAGTGCTACATTTTTGTTCTTGCTACTGCTATGGTTGTAATAAATGGTCTTTTCTCTGACCCTGTAGTCTCAGATCTTCCACCAGTATCTATGATACTGTGTCAGGTTGACTTATTTGCATACAAGTAAGATATAGTTTCACATCCTGCCAAGTTTCTGACTTCACAGATATGAAATAAGGCAACCATATCACCAGATCTTAACTTCAGCAAAGACACACAAGTGAATTCTGAATTCAGAAAGAAAAAAAAAAAAATCTTAAAGTTTCCTTCTGCATGCAGAGAATGAGAACATGAGGGAGATTCTGATTCGGATTA
>NW_016816490.1:0-1874 GCF_001698545.2 Rhinopithecus bieti | reverse complement strand
TGTGATGAATATTTTGTTGGGTATAGAGTTCCAGGTTGGCAACCGTTTTCCTTCCAGCACTTCAAAGACGTCATTCATTATCTTCTAGCTTCTGTGGTTTCTGGGAAAGTCAGCCATCAGTGTTGTTCTTCTGAATGTTAAGAATTTTTTCTCTGGCTGCTTTTAAGGTTTTTTTTGTTGTTCTTTTGAGACAGAGTCTTGCTCTCTCACCCAGGCTGGAGTGCAATGGCGCAGTCTCAGCTCACTGCAACCTCCACCTCCCAGGTTCAAGTGATTCTTCTGCCTCAGCCTCCTGAGTAGCTGGGATTACAGGAACCCACCATCATGCCTGGCTAATTTTTGTACTTTTGTAGAGACCAGGTTTCACCATGTTGGCCAGGCTGGTCTCGATCTCCTGACTTCGTGATCCACCCGTCTCGGCCTCCCAAAGTGCTGGGATTACAGGCTTGAGCCACCGCGCCCGGCCTGTGTTTTTCGTATTCAACAGTTTGACTATAATGTACTAGATTGTTTTGTTTTTGTTGTTTTATTGTTTTGTGTGGTATTCGTTCTGCTTAGGGTTCACTGAGCTTCCTGAATCTGTGGGTTGATATCTTTCATCAGTTTTGGGAAACTCTCAGCTATCTCTTCAGCTATTGCTTCTGCTCCATTTTTTCTCCCTTCCTCTTCTGGAACTCCAGTTACACATACGTTAAGCATTTTCACTATGTTCCACATGTCTCTTTGCCTTTTTCCTCATTCTTTTCAATTTTTCTCTAAGCCCTGGCATGAATATTTTCCATGAGCTGGTTTTCCAGTTTGCTCATCCTACCTTCTGTTGTGTCCAGACTGCCTTTAGACTCTCCAAATAATTCTTCATTTCATATATTGTATTTTCAGTTCCAAAATTTCCACTTCTTTTTTTTTTTTTTTTTTAAGAGAGAGTCTTGCTCTGTCACCCAGGCTGCGACCTGGGTGCGACCTCAGCTCACTGCAGCCTCTGCCTCCCGGGTTCATCCCGAGTAACTGGGATCACAGGTGCGTGCCATCACACCCAGCTAAATTTTGTATTTTTAGTAGAAATGGGGTTTCACCATGTTAGCCAGGCTGGTCTCAAACTCCTGACCTCAGGTGATCTGCTCGTCTCAGCCTCCCGAAGTGCTGGGATTATAGGCGTGAGCCACCGTTCTCAGCCCACTTCTTTTTTATACATTCAAATTCTCTTGAAAGTCTCCCATCTTTTAATCTATTTTATCCATCATTTCCTCAATTTTCTTGCATATGTTACATATGTCTTCAAGTCCTTGCCTGATAACTGCAATATCTGTTTTTTCTGGCTGGTTTTAGTCATTGGGCCCTTGTATTTAACCTACCCTGTAATTTCCCAGTAGATGCTAGATATGGCAAATCAAAGAAGCAGGCCACACTTTAGACATAGGCATCTGTTTCCAAAGACACTTAAGTTTGTCTTTTATAATGGTGGTGGTTTGCTTTTGTCTCTGCTAAGTAGATTCTGGAGAATTCCTTTGATCCCGTGAAGGCTTCATTTTAACTTTTAGGGCTGGTCTGATTCTGTTTTTGGTTTTACTCCTGGGGAATGAGTGAAGGGCAGGAAGTAAGCTTCAGGGGGATGTGGTCCCTCTTCAGGAGGATGCGGTCCCTCTTCAGGGGGGTGCGGTCCCTCCTCAGGAGGATGTGGTCCCTCCTCGGGGGGATGTGGTCCCTCTTCGGGGGGATGTGGTCCCTCTTGGGGGGGATGCAGTCCCTCTTAAGAAGGATGTGGTCCCTCTTTGGGGGGATGCGGTCCCTCTTCAGGAGGATGGATCCCTCTTCAGAAGGATGTGGTCCCTCTTCAGGGGGATGCAGTCCCTCTTCAGGAGGATGTGATCCCTCTT
>NW_016816489.1:0-1795 GCF_001698545.2 Rhinopithecus bieti | reverse complement strand
CATATTTACTTTTCCACCATCAGCCTCAATGCACTCCCAAATATTCCTTCTCAGACACCACAAAAACAGTGATGACAAACTGCTCAATCAACAAAATGGTTTATCTCTCTGAGGTGAATACAGACATCACACAACAGTTTATCAAAACCCTTCTCTCCAGTTTTATCTGAAGATATTTCCTTTTCACCATCAGCCTCTATGAGCTCCCGAATATCCCTTTGCAGATTCCCAAAAAACAGTGCTACCAAACTGCTGAGTGAAAAGAAAGGTATAACTCTGTGAGATGAATTCACCCATCACGAAGCAGTTTCTCATAAAGCTTCTTTCTATTTTTTATCTGAGGACTTTTCTTTTTTCAGCATAGGCCTCAAGGTGCTCGCAAATATCCCTTTGCAAATTCCGGGAGAGCAGTTTAAGCAAACTTCTCCATGGAAAGAAAGGTGTAAGTCAGTGAGATGAACTCATACATCACCAATAACTTTCTCAGAAAGCTTCTTTCTAGTTTTATCTGAGGATATTTCCCTAGTCTCCAAAGGCTTCAACACGATCCAAAATATCCCTTCTCAGATTCCACAAAACAGTGCTACCAAACTGATACATGAAAATCATCGTGTAACTCTGTGAGATGAATTAACACATCACAGAACAGTTTCTCAGAAATATTCTTTCTAGTTTTATCTGAGGATATTGGCTTAATCACTATAGGCCTCAATGAGCTCCCAAATATTCCTTTACAGATTCCACGAAAACAGTGTTAGCAAACTGATCCATGAAAAGAAAGGTGTAATTGTGTGAGATGAATTAACACATCACCAACAACTTCCTCAGAAAGCTTGTTTCTGGTTTTATCTGAGCATATTTCCCTTTCCACCATAGGGTTCAATGTGCTCCCAAATATCCCTTCTCAGACACCACAAAACAGTGATGCCAAAGTGGTCCCTCAATAGAAAGGTTTACATCTATGAAATGAATGCACACATCACTAAGTAGTTTCTCAGAAATCTCTCCAGTTTTAACTGAAGATATTTCTTTTTTTGCCATTGGAGTCTAATTGTTCCCAAATATTCCTTTGTAGATTACACAAAACATTGTTACCAAACTGCTCCAGAAAAGAAAAGTGTAAATCTGTGAGATGAGTTCACACATCATGAAGAAGTTTATCAGAATGCTTCTCTCTAGTTTTAATCTGAGGATATTTCCTTTGTCACCATAGGCTTCAATGGGCTCTGAATTATCAGACTGCAGACTCCAAGAAAACAGTGTAAGAAAACTGCTAAATGCAAAGAACAGTGTAACTCTGTGAGACGAATTCACCAATCACAAAGCAGGTTATCAGAAAGTTTCTTTCTAATTTTATGTAAGGATATTTCCTTTTCAATTTAGAACTCAAGGTGCTCCCAAACATCCCTTGCAGATTCCAGGAAAACAGTGTTAGCAAACTTCTCCATGAAAAGAAAGCTGTAACTCTTTGAGGTGAATTCACACATCATGAAGAAGTTTCTCAGAAAGCTTCTTTCTAGTTTTATTAGAGGATATATCCATTCTCAGCATAGGCTTCAATGCGATCCAAAATTTCCCTTCTCAGACTCCCCAAAAACAGTGCTAACAAACTGCTCCATGAAAATGAAGGTGTACCTCTGTGACATCAATTCACAAATCACAAAGAAGTTTTCTAGAAATCTTCTTTATAGCCTTTATCTGAAGATATTTCCTTTTTCACTGTAGGCTTCAATGCAATCCAAAATATCCCTTCTCAGATTCCCCAAAAACAGTGCTACCAAACTGCTCCATGTAA
>NW_016816488.1:0-2387 GCF_001698545.2 Rhinopithecus bieti | reverse complement strand
TACATAGAAATTCCAAAATTTTCTAGAAAAGAAAGTTAGAAATAAGTGAGTTTATTATATGCTATTTTAATTTTCAATTATACCAAAATAAAAGTAGGAGAGGGAGAATGAAGTACTGATATATCCTGCAAATGTTGATGAATGTTGAAAACATTATACTATGTGAAAGAACCATATACTGTATAATTCTATTCATGTAAAATGTCTTATTCATTCTTTCTAATTATTTTTATAAACATTAACCATCCTCACCTGCCCCTAAGGATACTACTATTCCTAGCTTACTGATAACCATACTTCTGCCTTCTAAGTCCATGAGTTCAATTGTTTTGATGTTTAGATCACACAAATAAGGGAGAACATATGATATTTGTCTTTCTGAGGTTGCCTGATTTCACTTAACATAATTATCACCAGTTCTATCCATGTTGTTGCAAATGAGTGGATCTCATTCTTTTTTTATGGCTGAAGAGTATTCCATTGTGTATATGTACCACATTTTCTTTATCCATTCATCTGTTTATGGACACTTAGGATGCTTCCAACTATTGTAAACAGTGCTACAACAAACATGGGAATGCAGATATCTCTTCTATATACTGTTTTTCTTTCTTGTGGGTATATACTTAGCAGTGAGATTGCTGGATCATATGGTAGCTATGTTTTTAGTCTTTTGAGGAAACAAGGAAACACCAAACTATTTTTCATAGTGATTGTACTAGCTTACATTTCCTCCAGCAGTGTATGAGGGTTCCCTTTCTCCACATTCTGGCCAGCATTCGTTATTTCCTGTCTTTTGGGTAAAAAGCATTTTAACTGCGGTGAAATGATATATCACTGCAGTTTTGGTTTGCATTTCTCTTATGAAAAGTGATGTTGAGAACCTTTTCATATACTTGTTTGCTACTTGTGTGTCTTCTTTTGAGAAATATCTATTCAAATATTTAGCCCATTTTTGATAGGATTATTAGATTTTTTTCTATAGAGTTGTTTCAGATCCTTATGTATTCTGATTATTAACCCCTTGTCTGATAGGCAGTATGCAAATATTTTCTCCCAGTCTGTGAATTGGCTCTTCATATTATAGACTGTTTGCATTGCTGCACAGAAGCTTTTTAACTTGATGTGATCCCATTTGTCCATTTTTGCTTTGGTTGTCTATGCTTGAGGAGACAAGAAATATTGCCCATACCAATGTCCTGCAGAGTCCCAATGTTTTCTTATAGTAGTCTCATAGTTTGAGGTCTTAGATGTAAATCTTTAATTCATTTTTATTTGTATATGGTGACAGATAGGTATCTAGCTTCATTCTTCTGCTTATGAATATACAGTTTTTCCAGCCTCATTTATTGAAAATACTGTCTTTTCCAGTATGTTCTTGACACGTTTGTCAAAACTGAGTTCATTGTAGGTGTGTGGCTTTGTTCTTGGGCTCTCTATTCTGTTTCATTGGTCTATGTGTCTGTTTTTATGCCAGTACCATGCTGTATTTTACTATTGCCTTTATATTACTATAGCTGTTATATTACTACAGCCTTGTAATATAATTTGAAGTCAGGTAATGTGATTCCTCCAGTTTTGTTCTTTATGTTCTTCATATAGAATATAAAATATAAAGAATATAAAACTTCATTCAGTTTTGTTATTTATATAGAATCTGTGCGCTATAATCTATAAATATTGATGAAAGAAATAAATAAGATCTATTTAAATAGATAGATAGACTGTGCTCATGAATTAGAAGACTCATCATTGGTAAAAGGTCAGTTTTGCCCAAATGGATCTATAGATGATTGAATATAAATAAATCAAAATCCAAGCAAGAATATTAGTAGATATCAAGAAAAAGCTAATTCTAAACTATATATGGAAAGGCAAACAATGAGTAGCAAAGTTTTGAGAAAGCAGAATGAAATCAAAGAACTCAAACTACTTAATTAAAAAAATAACAAGAACTTGGAAGAAGAATAGTTACAGAATAATAAGACAGAGACAATACATGCTTACATAATCAATTATTTTTTTACAGATTCAAAGGCAATTCAATGGATAGAAAAAATAATTATTTAAATAAATAGTGTAACAATTGAATACCTACGTGCAAAGAAACAAAAAAGAGAACACATTTCAGACCTTATACAATTAACTCACTATTAATAATCTGAATACAAAACCTAAAACTATAAAGCTTATACAGAAAAATATAGGAGAAAATCCCATAGACCTTGGTGAAGATTTGTTAATATAACACAAAACATAATATAATCCATAAAAGAAAATCATTTGTAAAGTTGACTTTATTGAAGTTAAAAACTTCCACTCTGTGAAATACACTGTTGAGAAAATGAAAAGACAAGTTACATATTGGAAAAAATTCTGCAAAACTT
>NW_016816487.1:0-1142 GCF_001698545.2 Rhinopithecus bieti | reverse complement strand
AGAACTCTCTGAGAAACTATTTTGTGATGGGTGAATTTATCTAACAGTGTTTATACTGTTCTTTTCATTGACAAGTTTGCTAACAATGCTTTCTTGTAATCTGCAATGGGATATTTCAGAGCACATTGAAGCTTATGGTGACAAAGGAAATATCCTCAGACAAAACTAGAAAGATTTCTGAGAAACTGCTTTGTAATTTGTGAATTCCTTTCACAGAGTTACATGATTCTTTTCATGGAGCAGTTTGGTAGCAAAGTTTTAGGGAAAACTCAGAAGGGATATTTTGGATCGGATTGAAGCCGATGGTGACAAAGGAAATACATTCATATAAAAAGTAGAAAGATGTTTTCTGAGAAACTGCTTTGAGATGTTCTCACAGAGTTACACAATTCTTTTCATGGATCCGTTTGGTAGTACTATTTTTGGTGAATCTGAGAAGGTATACTTTGGCTCGTATTGAAGCCTATAGTGAAAAAGGAAAAATCCTCAGCTAAAAACTAGAGAGAAGCTTTCTGAGAAACTGTTTTGTGATGTTTGAGTTAATCTCACAGAGATACGCCATTCTTTTCATTGAGCAGTTTGATAACACTATTTTCGTGGAATCTGCAAAGTTTTATTGGGCAGCGCATTGTGGAATATAATAAATAAGGAAATATCCTCAGATAAAAACTACAAAGAAACTTTCTGCGATACTGCTTTGTGATGTGTGAATTCATCTCACAGAGTTACACATTTCTTTTCATGGGGGAGTTTGCTAACACACTTCTTGTGGAATCTACAAAGGGATATTTGGGAATGCATTGAGGCCTATAGTGAAAAAGGAAATATTCTCATAGGAAAACCAAAAGAAAACTTTCTGAGAAACTGCTTTGTGATGTGTGAATTCTTCTCATAGAGTTACACCATTTTTTTCTTTCAGCAGTGAGATAACACTTTTTTGTGGAATCTGCCTTAGAATATTTGGGAGCACATTGAAGCCTAACATGACAAAAGAAATATCCTCATAGAAAAATCCAGAAAGAAGCTTTCTGAGAAACTGCTTTGTGATGTGAGAATTCATTTGACTGAGTTACACTATTCCTTTCAATGAGGAGTTTGTTAAAACTGTTTTCTTAGAATATGCAATGACATATTCCAGAGCA
>NW_016816486.1:0-1328 GCF_001698545.2 Rhinopithecus bieti | reverse complement strand
GCAGTGTCTCCTTTTGTCATCCAGGCTGGAGTGCAGTGGTGCAAACATGGCTCACTGTAGCCTTGACCTCCTGGGCTCAAGCAGTCCTTCTGCCTCAGCTTTCCAAGTAGCTGGGATTACAGGATAGCTAGCGGCCAGGAAAAATATAATGAAAAATGCAAAACAATGAAATTATAAAACCTGCCAAATATTTCTTAGAACTAGAAAAGAGCACCCTGCTGGCTTTAGTAGAAAAGTACAAATATGTGCTGGAATGTAAGAAAAGTGATGCATGAACTATTGGCCTTAAGCAATATACTTGCAGGCGCTGGCCCACAAATACAACTCTCAGCCGAGCTGTCCCTGCCAGATTTCAAACAGCTGAAGAAGTGCTGGGAGAACATCAAGGCTCGGACCAAAACAATTATGGCCCATGAAAGGAGAGAGAAGGTGAAAGGCAGCGTCCGCCCCTCCTGAGTACCCATGTCCAGCTCTACTTCCTGCAAAGCCCCAGCCGCACCCCAGGAGGAGCCCGAATACCACCCGACGCCAGGGCCCAAGAATCATTTGCTGTTTCAAATACAGAACTGCGCAATGATGAGAAAGAGTTCATACGTTTTCCAGTACGTTAAGAGGACCTCTCAACCTGAACCCTGGTGTTCAGCTGTCAGAATAACAGCCAATAAAACCTACAGGAGCAAAACCTCTCAGGAAGGTGCTTTAAAGAAGATGCATGAGGAAGAATACCATCAACAAATGTCCATTTGACAACTGCAACTGATGCAAATGAATGAGGTACATTGTGGCCAAAATCCAGCAGATGGAGCGAGAGTGTGAGATGGCAGAGGAGGAACACAGGATAAAAACGGAAGTTCTCAATAAAAAGAAGATGTATTGGGAAAGAAAACTACAAAGTTTTACCAAGGAATGACCTGTTTCCTCTTTCCCAATTCACCCTAAGACTTTGGGGGTGGCTCTCTTTTAATTAATCTGTGTTGGCAAAGAATGTCTGGAACATGGACTTGCGGTCAGTAACCTGTAACACAGCTACAAATAGGAAAATTCAAGTGGTAATGAGAGGTGACAACGTGCTAGCAGCCCTTGCTCTCGGCACCTCCTCAGCCTCGGGGGTCCACTCTGGCGGCGCTTGAGGAGCCCTTCAGCCCGCCACTGCACTGTGGTAGCCTCTCTCTGGGCTGGCCAAGGCTAGGAGCTGGCCCCCTCTGCTTGCCGGGAGGTGTGGAGGAAGAGGTGTGGGCGGGAACCCGGGTTGCATGCAGCGCTCACAGGCCAGCATGAGTTCCAGCGGGTGCGGGTGCAGGCTCCATGGCCCGCACACGGAGCGGCTG
>NW_016816485.1:0-842 GCF_001698545.2 Rhinopithecus bieti | reverse complement strand
TCCCAGGTTCAAGTCATTCTCCTGACTCAGCCTCCTGAGTAGCTGGGTTTACAGGTGCCTGCCACCATGCCTGGCTAACCTTTGTGTTTTTAGTAGAGACAGGGTTTCACCATGTTGGCCAGGCTGGTCTTGAACTCCTGACCTCAGGTGATCTGCCCGCCTCGGCCTCCCAAAGTGCTGGGATTACAGGCGTGAGTCATCGTGCCCAGCCCTATTAATCAATTTTAAACATCATTTATATATTTCCTATTATGGCAAAAAGGATAGACTCTCTTATGCTGCCATCCCCCTTTCTCCTCTTCTATCATCCCAATGTGATTAGATTACAATTTTGGTTAAATCTATATTCAGCATTTTCATTCATATGCTATGCGAATATTATTCATATGGAAGCATCAATGATTATTTTCCTTCTACGTTTAGTTTTTCCTGAAGTTAATAAATGACCTTGCTTTTTCATTTTCTTACTTTTCTCTTTGCTTTTTGCTAGTTCTTCCTACTACTTCCAACAGCCTCTCAGTACAGGGTTCCATAATTTACATCAGGTAAATTTTTTTAGACATTTCTCCTTCTTTGGGCAGTTTTCCCTCTTAGAGCCGCTATTTGGTTGTCATGCTGGCCTTTGCTTTTCTACTGTATTTAGAAGTTGCTTTGCCTTTTTCCAAGACTGGATTCTGATTTCCTGGATATGACGGCTCCCACTTTCCTGGTACATGCCCTTGCTCTGGTTGAGTACATCCTTCAGGAGTTTGATCTGGTTAAAAAGCTGGTTCTACAATAGCAGGCATGGTGATGACAGCTCTTAGCTACCTGTCTTTTGTGCCAGGCTGCTTGCATTTGAA
>NW_016816483.1:0-1538 GCF_001698545.2 Rhinopithecus bieti | reverse complement strand
AAAGAATGCGTGAAAGTCAATTTGTTTCACAACCTCACCAGTACTTGGTATGGTCAGTCTTTTAATTTTAGCTGTTCTAGAAGTTGTGTAGCAGTATCTCAGTGTGGTTTTAACTTGCCTTTCTATAATGTTGAGCAGTTTTTTATTTGCTTAATGGCTATTGCCGTATCTCCATTTTGACTTTTTGTTCATGTTTTTTAGCCATTTGGTGGTGGGGAGGGTGTTTATCTTATTACTAAGCTTTAAGAATTCTTTATATATTCTTGATACAAGTCCTATAACAGATATATATATCTCATGTTTTCTTCCAGTGTATGGTTTGCCTTTCTATTTTCTTAATTGTGTCTTTCAAAGAGAATAAGTTTTAATTATTATCAAGTTTATTTTATCAAGTTTTCTTTTATGGTTTATACATTTTGTGTGCTTTATAAGAAATATGTGCTTAATTCAATAATGCAGTTTATTTGTATGTTTTCTTCTAGAAGTTCTGTGGTTTTAGTTTTTATATTTAATTATGTGATGCATTTTAAGCTAATTTTTGGATATGGTGTGAGATAAAGGTTGATGCTGATTATTTCTGAATAGGGATGTCTGGTAGGTCCAGCATCATTTGTTGAAAAGACTATCCTTTCCCCAGTTGAATTTCCAAGGCAGTTTTTTTGAAAATCAAGCAGGTAGTATGTGTGGATTTATTTTTTGACTCTCTCTTCTATTCCATTCATCCAAATGTCTGCTCTTTTTGTTTTGTGTTGTTTGTTTGAGATGAAGTTTCGCTCTTGTCGCCTAGGCTGGTGTGCAGTGGCTCCATCTTGGCTCACTGCAACCTCTGCCTCCCTGGTTCAAGCGATTCTCACTCCTCAGCCTCCTGAGTAGCTGGGATTATAGGCGCCCACCACCACGCCCAGCTAATTTGCCTGCTTTTAATTAATGTACATTTATAGTAAGTCTTGAAATCAGATAGTTTAAGTCCTCTAACCTTCATTTTGTTTATTTGCTTAATTTTTAAATTGTTTTGAAATGTCTATGTCATTTTATTTCCCTATATATTACAGATTCGGCTTGTCAGTTTCTACAAAAAAGTCTGCTGGAGTTTTTATTAGGATTGTATTGAATCTATAAATCGACTTTGGAAGAACTCTAAATTGATCAATTTTTATCAATTTAGAGGCATAGGGATGATATATCTCTCAATTTATATGGGTTTTCTTCCATTTCTATTGGCAATGTTTTATGGTTTCCTGTGTGCTGGTCTTGCTCATATTTTGTTAAACTTATTCCTAAGTATGCCATGTTTTTGGATACTGTTGAAATTGGATTATTTTAAAATCCAATTTCCAAATTTTCATTTCAAAATAGTTTTATATTGCCTTTCTAATCTATTATCTTTCTAATTTCACTTATTGTTTCTACTACCATTTTATAGATGTTTCAGAATATTCTAAAACATACACATCCATGTCATGTGCTAATAAAGCCAGTTTTACATTTTCATTTTCAGTGGGTATGCATTCCATTGCTTTCTTTACAATGACTAGAAT
>NW_016816482.1:0-1536 GCF_001698545.2 Rhinopithecus bieti | reverse complement strand
ATTAATATATAATCTTTATATATTTAAAGATTAATAATGGAATGTTATGGGCCAGGCACAGTGGCTCACACCTGTAATCCCAGTACTTTGGGAAGCCAAGGAGGACAGATCACTTGAGGTCAGGAGTTTGAGACCAGCCTGACCAACATGGTGAAACCCCATCTCTACTAAAATACAAGAATTAGCCGGGTATAGTGGTGGGAGCCTGTCATCCCAGATACTCGGGAGGCTGAGGCAGGAGAACTGCTTGAACCTGGGAGGCAGAGGTTGCAGTGAGCCGGGATGGCACCCCTGCACTCCAGCCCGCGAGACAGAGCAAGACTCTATCTCAAAAAAGAAGAAGAATGGAATGTTATGAACACCACCATTATGCCAATAGCAGAGAAAAGTTAGATGAAATGGATACATTACTTGAAAATACTATCAAAATTAACAAGTAGAAATAAAAAATCTGAATAACTTATTTATTAAGGAAATTATAATCAAAGAAGTGAACAAAATAATTAAAAGGAAATAAGCCTTCAGATCTTGACTGCAACACTGATGAAGTTTACCATACATTTAGTGAAAATAAAATCATGGCTGAGCGCAATGGCTCACACTTGTAATCCCAGCACTTTGGGAGGCTGAGGTGGGTGGATCACCTGAGGTCAGGAGTTCGAGACCAGCCTGGCCAACGCAGTGAAGCCCTGTCTCCACTAAAATACAAAAAATTAGCTGGGCGTGGTGGCAGACACCTGTAATTTCAGCTACCAGGGAGGCTAAGGCAGGAGAATCGCTTGAACGTGGGAGACAGAGGTTGCAGTGAGCCGAGATCACACCATTGCACTCCAGCCTGGGCAACAAGAGCAAAAAAACTCCGTCTCAATAAATAAATAAATAAATAAAATAAAAAAAGAAGAAGCAGAGAAAAGAACAAGAACAAGAAAACTTGCAGGGTCATTCTTTCATTCTTTCTCAAGAACATAGGCTTGACAAAGCCCTCAACAAAATGTTAGCAAATTAAACCCTGCTTAATGGTGTCTAAGTGGGTGTATCCCAGAAATATAAAGTTAGTTTAACGCTGAAAAATCAATCAATGCAATTCAACACATTAATAGATTAAAGGACAGATAAATATACACTGATATCAAAATATTCATAAGTGCATTTGCAAAAGCTGAATACCTGTTCAAGAGAAACTCTTCAAAAATTTGGCATAGAAAAAATACTTAATCATGTAGAAGTTATCTACAGAATTCCCACAGTTAACATCACACTTTTGGGTGAAATATTCAAATACCAGAAATAAGGCAAATATATTCTCCATCACTGTTTCTGTTTGAAATTTTTCTGGAGGTTCTAGTCAATAGAATAGGGCAAGAAAAAGGAATAAAAGACATAAATATCAGGAGAAAAGAAGTGAAGGCTTTGTTATTTACAGTGGACATTATGACATACATAGAAATTTCTGTGAAATCTACCAATAGTCTAGAAAAAAAGTAATTTCAGCAACATCAGAGAATAAAAGACCAATAGACCAATATAGAATTTTTT
>NW_016816481.1:0-241 GCF_001698545.2 Rhinopithecus bieti | reverse complement strand
GGAAATTTAAAATTACTTTTTTTTTTTTTGAGATAGAGTCTTGCTCTGTCGCCCAGGCTGGAGTACAGTGGCGCAATCTCAGCTCACTGCAAGCTCCACCTCCCGGGTTCATGCCGTTCTCCCGCCTCAGTCCCCGGAGTAGCTGGGACTACAGGCACCTGCCACCATGCCTGGCTACTTTTTATGTATTTTTAGTAGAGACAGGGTTTCACCGTGTTAGCCAGGATGGTCTTGATCTCCT
>NW_016816480.1:0-471 GCF_001698545.2 Rhinopithecus bieti | reverse complement strand
AAGATGGTTGTGCACAATACATGCAGCCACCACCCAAAAATGAACGGCTACAGTATTAAACCTTTTTCTGAGATATCCCTGAAGGACAGCAGTGAAGGGACATCTTCTCAGTGGACAGAACTTCAAGGGGAAATGGCAAGACATGCGATGACATACTTGTTCATGGGCCATAGCCAGTGGTTTGGTTGGATGATCAGGAACTCAGAAGAAGCATTATCAGTAAATAGGTGGCAAAGTAGTTTGAGAGAGACTTATATAGATGGGTCTCTGTGAGTGCTCAAAAACTGCGAGGATATTTATATTTCCTGTGAGTGCTCAACAATGGTGACCCCAAAAGAGGAGAAATTCAATAAGCAAATGGGTAGAATAAACCATCCTCTGGATACCACTCAGTCTCTCTCCCAAGTCACTCCTGCCATCGCCCAGTGGACCCATAATCAAAGTGGCCACTATGGCAGGGATGCATAGATA
>NW_016816479.1:0-1810 GCF_001698545.2 Rhinopithecus bieti | reverse complement strand
CAACTCGTCATTTACATTAGGTATTTCTCCTAATGCTCTCACTCCCCCAGCTCCCCAACCCCCGACAGGCCCCAATGTGTGATGTTCCCTGCCCTGTGTCCATGTGTTCTCGTTGTTTAACTCCTACCAATGAGTGAGAACATGCAACGTTTGGTTTTCTGTCCCTGTGATAGTTAGCTGAGAATGATGGTTTCCAGCTTCATCCATGTCCCTGTGAAGGACATGAACTCATCCTTTTTTATGGCTGCATAGTATTCCATGGTACTACACACACTTCTTCACTTTGCACTCTTTGGGAAAAGGTCACTGTGTAACATGATGCAGTTATTCTTCGTACAGACAAAAGTGCATTCACTCCTTTCCAAAGAAAGAAAACCAAAAGTCTCGTAAGTTGTTGCATGCAGATCCAAATCCAGGGATAATGGTTCATCCTAGTTTAGCAGGGATTTTGAATAAGGACATGTGGGAAAATATCCGAAAAAGAGGTCTAGGGAAGTGGTATGTGGACTTCTCGGGATTGATCCAAAGCATGAGACTTAGTGTTAAATGTGAATTCTCACCAATAAGCTCTTAGTAATCAGGTGAGCAGTATTACCTACTCATTGGAGGTCAAGAAGACTCTTTTCTCAGCTATTCCTGCACTTGCTAGATGGGCATCTATACAAAGTGATATGGTGGCGTGAACAGAGGTTATGTATGGCCTTAACAAAAGGCTGTCACAAAGGCTGATATGACTACCCCTACTGCTGAGTGCGCAACTTTCCAACACTACCCTGAGTTTCTGATATGTACCAATCCAAACAGCACCAGCCCAGTACCTGGCAGTAAATTAATTACATTGGGCCCATGACATCATGGAGGGGTTTGTTGACTTAATGATTTGTCAGCAATAAGTGAATATTCTAGGTATGGATTTGCCTTCCCTACACATAATATTTCTGTCTTATCACCACCTGTGATCCTACAGAATGCCTCATTCACTGTTGTGAAATTTCAGTGTGGGATGACAAAAAAAAATATGTATATGTTAGCCAAATGAACTGTGGTGAATATTTGTCTTGTTGGTATACTGATTGCACCCATTTTCCTTTTAGGATAATACAGTTTCCAATTGTAGTAAATAGGATTTTAGGATGGCCCACAAGATCCCCACCCTCTGGTGTACATAGACTTTTTGGCAGTTATTCAGTAAAACACTAATCTAGATACTGTTGTGAAAGGATTTTGTGCATGTAATTAACATCCAAAATCAGTTGACCTTAAAATCATGTGGGCCTGACCTACTCAAGTAAGACTTTCGAGGGTACTGCACTCATCTTGGGAAGAGAGATTTGAAGATTGAGAGGGATGGACATTCTCCATTCCTAGATTTGAAGATGGAGATGCTACATTCATACAAAGAATACGGGTGGCCTCTATGAGCTTGATGAGGCCTCCAGCTGATAGCCAGTAAAGAAATGAGGATCTCAGAACTATAGCTGCAAGTACAAGAGTTCTGCCAATAATCTGAATGAGACTGGAAGGCATCAGAAAGAAAGGCAGCCCTGCTGACATCTTGATTTCCATTTTGCCTGAACAGAGAACCTAGACAAGGCATACCACATCTTCTGTCCTATAATAACTTGGAGATAATAAATGGGTGTTGTTTTAGCAACTCAGTCTGTGGTTGTTTGCTATGCATTAATAGAAAACCAATATGTAGTCTTTGTGGAATGACACGTCTAGATGTTTTCCTCCCCCTGTTGACAAGGAGTAAATCAGATTATTTCTCTCTGGTTCCAATATTGCCAAGGGACAGGAATGCAACCTA
>NW_016816478.1:0-2671 GCF_001698545.2 Rhinopithecus bieti | reverse complement strand
TACCTACAAAGAAACATCACCACATTCTACTGACTTTATCTGATTTTGCAGCTTTCTTCCCACTAGCTTGTCAGTTTTTCTCTCATGTATTTTTTACTTTTTTTTTTAAAAGAGTAAGAAATGTACCTTTATCTTCTCTCTAAAAAGCATGTAGAAAGTAACAGAAAGAGGAGGTCTTTATAAATATTTGTTGGATTGAAGTTAGATTCTGTGAGACATTCACATAGGCATGTTAACCTATGGATTTCATAATCCAGCTCCCTGTGATTTGGGGAATCATTTTGAATTTCATTTGTGTATGCTGGAACTGTTATTTAAACTTGTTCTACTTTTCTGAGTGTCCCAACTTACTGAACCAACTTTCCACTAAACTAATGAAGGATACAACAAACATCATGTTTCTCCCCTACCTCTCTTGTCTCTTTCCTTCCACCCTCAGTCCTCTTCTCAGACACTAAATTTCAGATTAAAATTTGTCTCACCTCTGCTTCAATTTCTCGTAAAGAAAACTATATCAACCACCTCCAGAAAAAGCAGAGGTCACTGAAATGAGTTTGAATTTCAGACAAAGAACAAACATATTATTAGCAAGAATAACTCCCATGCATTATTTAGAACATATGACACTATACAAAACTATCCATTGTTTAATGAAATTAAAATCTAACTGGATGTCCTGTTTTTGCATTTGTAGAAATTCCTATTCTATTTCTTGCCCCATTTTTTTTTCCCAGAGTTTCCCTGTTTATGCTGTGTCTTCACTTTATTCTGTTTCCCTCTCTGCACCATTTCAAACCTCCATAACTCTGTTTTGCTGCTGCTATACAGTTCCTTTCATGCTTCCACAAACACATTTTGCATTCTGTTATGTGTGTTCATTTGTGAAGCACTCTAAACTCCTCCCAAATTGAAATCCAGTAGGAGGATGCCAGAAGTCAGGAAATCTGATTTTAACTTTTGGAAGGCATTAATTATTGATTTAATTTATTCAGTAAGTGTCGGCTATTAAGTATCTATTCCTCCTTGACTGAATTTTGGTTGATTATGTCTTTCAAAGGAATTTATTTGTTTCATCTAGATCAGCAGTCCCCAGCCATTTTAGCACCAGAGACTGGTTTTATAGAAGACAATTTTTCAATGGGCCAGGTCTGGGTTAGCGATGGTTTTGGAATGATTCAAGCACATTACATTTATTGTGCACCTTATTTCTATTATTATTACATTGTAGTATACAATGAAATAATTATACAACTCACCATAATGTAGAACCAGTGGAAACCCTGAGCTTGGTTTCCTACAACTAGACAGACCACTTCTGGGGTGATGGGAGACAGTGACAGATCATCAGGCATTAGATTCATACAAGCAGCATGCAACCTAGATCCGTCACATGCACAGTTTGCAATAGGATTTGTTTTCCTATGAGAATCTAATGCTGCTGATGATCTGACAGAAGATGGAGTTCAGGCAGTAATGCCAGCAATAGGAAGTTGCTATAAATACAGAGGAAGCTTTGATCATTTACCTGCCATTCACCTCCTGCTCTCAGAGGCAGGGGCCCGAATCCTGCTCTCAGAGGCAGGGGCAGAATAAGTCTAATTTAAAGTAGTGAAATAAAGAAGAGACTTATTTTTTTTCCCTTTCATGGAAATTACAGATGAATTGGAAAGGCAGACAATAAACAATTAATTTAAAGCGTTATGAGCAATTTGCAGACAAAATATAAAAAGTTGTGAAGAATATAATAGCTGAACTAGTTTATATTCCCACCAGAAGCCACTGTGGAAAGCAGTTTGGAGATTTTTCAGAGGACTTAGAAAAGAATATCATTTGACCCAGCAATTCCATTACTGGGTATATACCCAAAGTAAAATAAATCATATGAAAAAGATATATGAATATTTTCATTCATTGAAGTACAGCTCACCATACAAAGGAAATGGAATCAACTTAGATGTCCATCAGTGAGAGACTAGATAAAGAAAATTTGGTACATATGAATCATGGAATATTATGCAACCATAAAAAATAATGAAACCATGTTCTTTGCAGCAACACAGATACAACTGGAGCCCATTATCCTAAGCAAATTAACATGGAAAGAGAAAATAAAATGCCACATTTTTATTTATAAGTGGGGGCTAAACGTTGAGCACACATGGAAACAAAAAAAGGGAATAATAGGTTTTGGAGTATATTTGAGGGTGGGAGGTGGGATGAGGGAGAAAAATGATAAACCACCCACTGAATACTATGCTAATTATCTGCCTGGAGAAATAATTTGTACACCAGATTCCTCTGACAGTCAGTTTACTCATACAGCAAACCTGCACATGTACCCTGAACCTAAAATAAAAGCTGAAAGAAAATAAACAGATAAAAAGAAACATATCACTCCACCCCTGAAAAAAACACAAAATAGAAAGTGTATTGGAGAATGTGCGGTCAGTTAAGTTATTCTTGTGGATAATAATTAAACATCATCATCCCTTTCCATCAACATGGTGAATTATTTCACTGTCTGGGAGATGAAAGAGTTTAGAGTTTCAAATGAAGGTGTGTGTGACGTGGATCCAGTTGCCAGACTCGATTGACAAAATGAAGACCATAACTAAAAAAATGAGGGGAGTGAAGGATTAAAAAGTACATATTAGCTACAATGTACATTATT
>NW_016816477.1:0-2359 GCF_001698545.2 Rhinopithecus bieti | reverse complement strand
CAACTGCTCTTTCAAAATAAATGTTTGACTCTGCGAGATGAATCCACATATCACAAAGCAGTTTCATAGGTAGCTTCTTTCTAGTTCTTATCTGGGGATACTCTGTTTTTCTCCATAGGCCACAATGGGCTCCAAAATGTCTCTGCACTGATTCTACAAAAAGCAGGTTCCCAACCTGCTGAATAAAGGGAAAGGTTTAACTCAGGGCAATGAATCCCTATATCACAAAGCAGTTTTGCAGATGGTTTCTTTCTAGTTGTTATGTGGGGATATTCAGTTTTCTCCCCATAGGCCTCAATGTACTCCCAAATGCTCCCTGGCAGACTCTGCCAGAAGAATACTTTTAACCTGCTGAATAAGAAAAGTGGTTTACCTCTGTGAGATCAATCCACATATCACAAAGTAGTTTCACAGATAGCTTCTTTGTAGTTATTATCAGGGGATATTCAGTTTTTTCCCACAGGCCACAATGGGTACTTAAGTGTCCCTTCACAGATTCTACGAAAAGAGTTTTTCCAACCTGTTGAATCAAAAGAAAGGTTTAACTCTGTGAGTTGAATCTACCCATCACAAAGCTATGGGGATATTTGTTTTTTCCCCATGGGCCTCTTTGGACTCCCAAATGTCCTTTTGCAGATTCTACAAAAAGAGTGTTTCAAACCTGCCAAAGCACAGAAAGTTTTAACTCAGTGAGATGAATTGAAATATCAGAAAGCAGTTTCATAGATAGTTTCTTTCTAGTTTTTATCTGTGGATATTCATTTTTTCCCCCAGAGGCCACAATGGGCTCCCAAATAATCCTTTGCAGATTCTATGAGAAGTGTATTTCCAACCTGCTGAATCAAAAGAATGGTTCAACTCTCTGTGATGTATTCACACATAGCAAACATAAAGCCGTTTCTCAGATAGCTTCTTTGTAGTTTTTATCTGGAAATATTCACGTTTTTCCCATAGGCCACAATGGCCTCCCAATGTCCCTTTCCAGATCCTATAAAAGGAGTCTTTCCAAACTGCTGCATCTAAAGAAAGTTTTAAACCTGTGAAATGAATTCACACATCACAAAGCAGTTTCACAGATAGCTTCTTTCTATTTTTTATCTGGGGATATTCCATTTTTCCCCGTAGGCTTCAAAGGGCTTTCTAATGTCCCTGTGCAGATACTACAAAAAGAATGTTTCCAATACGGTGAATAAAATAATGTTTTACATCTGTTAGATGAATCTACACATCACAAAGCAGCTTCACAGATAGCTTCTTTTCATTTTAATTGGGGTATTCAGTTTTACCCCATAGGCCACAACGGTTTGCCAAATGTCCCTTTACAGATTCAACCAAAAGAGTGTTTCCACCCTGCTGAATCAAAAGAAAGGTATAACTCTGTGCCATGAATCCACACAACACAAAGCAGTTTCAAAGATAGATTCCTTCAAGTTTTTATCTGGGAATATTCAGTTTTCCCCATATGCCTTGAAGGGCTCTCAAATGTCCCTTCACAGATTCTATGAAAAATGTATTTTCAACCTGGTGAATCAAAAGAGAGGTTTAACTCTGTGAGATGAATGCACACATCACAAAGCAGTTTTACAGATAGCTTCCTTCTCATTTTTATGTGGGGATATAAAATTTTTTCCCATGGGCTCCAAAGAGCTCCCAAATATCCCTTTGGAGATTATACAAAAGAGTGTTTCCAACCAGCTGAATCAAACGAAAACCTTCACTCTGTGAGATAAATTTTCACTTCACAAGCCTGTTTCACAGATAGATTCTTTCTAGTTTTTTTCCTGTGGATTTTCAGTTTTTCCTCGTAGGCCACAATGTACTCTCAAATGTCCCCTCACATTTTCTACAAATAGTGTGTTTACAATGTGCTGAATTAAAAGAACAGTTTAACTGTCTGTGATGAATCCACACATCACAAAGCAGTTTCTCAGGTGGCTTCTTTCTAGTTTTTATGTGGGGATATTCACTATTTCCCCTTAGGCCACAATGGGCTCAAAATATCCCTTCACAGATTCTATTAAAGGAGTTTTTTCAACCTGCAGAATCAAAAGAAAGGTTGAACTCTGCAAGATGAGTTCACACATAACAAAGCAGATTCACAGATAGCTTCTTTCTAGTTTTTATCTGAGGATATTAGGTTTTTCCTTATAGGTCTCATTGGGCTCCCAAATGTCCCTTAGCAGATTCTACAAAAAGAGTGTTTCCAATCTATTGAATCAAAACAAAGGTTTACCTCTGTGAGAATAATTCACACATCACCAAGCATTTTTACGTATAGTTTCTTTCTAGTTTTTATGTTGAGATAGTTGATGTTTCCCCATTGGCTTCAATGGGCTCCCAAATATGTCTTGGTAGATTC
>NW_016816476.1:0-2775 GCF_001698545.2 Rhinopithecus bieti | reverse complement strand
ACCATATTAGCCGGGATCCTGACCTCCTGATCCGCCCGTCTCGGCCTCCCAAAGTGCTGGGATTACAGGCTTGAGCCACCGCGCCCGGCCTTAATGTAACTTTTGTATTTCCACCCATTTGTCCCTGTGCTTCGGGGGAATTGGCTCTGCTTTCTAGTTCATTAATTTGCTCTTGTTATTTTTTTAAGGAATTCATTTTTATATAAGGTACTCTTTTTTTTTTTACACTTTTATATAACATATAAAAAACATTCATTGTCTATTTTATGTCTGAAAATTCCACTCTCCTGTCTTTGCAGGTCTGGCTGTGCTGTCTGTTTTCTGCTGGCTTTCATTCAGGATGCCTTATCTGCAGCATCCTGTGATTTTGTGGGTTTGTGATATTTTTTACTAGAAGCTCATGTTCCTTGGAGCTTTATCGGTGGAGAGAGTTTGAGGCTAAATCAAAGGTGTGTTCTAGCATAGATAATGCAGTTGTTTTGGCCCTGAGCTCAGAGGTACTACCAGCTCAGCGCACCCTTTTTTTTTCTTTTTTTTTTTTTGAGACGGAGTCTCGGCTCACTTCAAGCTCCAAGCTCCGCCTCCCAGGTTCATGCCATTCTCCTGCCTCAGCCTCCGGAGCAGCTGGGACCACAGGTGCCCGCCACCATGCCGGGCTAATTTTTGTATTTTTAGTAGAGACAGGGTTTCACCGTGTTAACCGGGATGGTCTCGATCTCCTGACCTCGTGATCCGCCTGCCTCGGCCTCCCAAAGTCCTGGGATTACAGGTGTGAGCCACTATACCCGGCCTTTTTTTTTTTTGGTGGGGTGGGGGGCAAGCTGGAGTACAATGGCGCGATTTCGGCTCACTGCAACCTCTGCCTCCCAGGTTCAAGTGATTCTCCTGCCTCAGCCTCCCAAGTAGCTGGGATTACAGGCGCCCACCACCACATCTAGCTAATTTTGTATTTTTAGTAGAGACGGGGTTTCACCATGTTGGCCAGGCTAGTCTCAAACTCCTGACCTCAGGTGATCCTCCCTCCTCGGCCTCCCAAAGTGTTGGGATTACAGGTGTAAGCCACCACACCCAGCCTAGGGCCTCTTTGAGAACGTGGTTTGAGAGGTTTTTAGACCTGATGTAGCATGAGAATTCAAACTACAAACCTGCATGAAGGAAGGCTTGTAGTTGGCATCTCAGGGACAATTATGTTCTCTTCCAACTAGTGCCAGTTTCCCCTAACACTGAGTGCAATCTTTTGGGATTCCAGCTGTTTGCAGGGAGACCTCCTATTCAGAACCCCCAACGTAGACACTCCCCAGGCTAACCCCCTGTCACCTGGGCCCCACAAGTCCATCCTAACAGAAGCACAGCATCACTAAGATTTGGCGTGTGTCCCTAGGGGGAAAGTGGAACACCATCTTACCTTTCTGGAGTCCTGCTTTCACTTTGGTTTTGACCTCTCAGACTGTTTTCCTTTCTTACCAACTCAGTGAGACAGTTACCAACATAAAATTTAAAAATAAGTTTTATCCAACAGCTTGAGTCATCATCAGGTGGGTTGTTCAGTGTTCTTCAAGCATTGGAAACCGAAGTCCAAAAGCCGGGCTCGTGAAGTTACTGAAAGGCAATGGTGACAGCTAGTGGCAGGGAACACAGGTACTCTTGTGCTATGTCAAGTAATTCAGCATTGGGCAGTAGAAAGCTAGAATGAAGGTTTTGGTTGACGTTTTCTTTGACAGGTGGTTTTGTCAGGAAATGCATCAGCTGCTACTAACAGAGACCAAGATGGTAGTTATGTCTTTCCTAATGACACAAGTCCAGAGAGGACAGTCAAGGGTAGGATACAGGGGCTCTACGACATCTTCGGGAATATTGTCCTTACTGCTTTGTCTCTGTATATAAATGCCTCATGGCCCACGTAGGCTGCAGTCGCACCCACACTTCCATCAGAAAGTAGAAGGAAGGGGGTTAAGCCCACAAAGGGCACATGACAGTCGTCTGTCCCTTGTGGCAGCTTGCCCAGAGCTGAACTCCCAGCCGACCACCCACAGCTCAAGAGAGGCCGGGGTTTACTCTTTCAGCTGGTCCCATTGCCACTGGAGCAGGGGGGCTAGAATCCTGGATACTGGTGGGCAACCAGCAGCCTCTGCCACAGGACCTTAACACTGTTACTACGTGAAGGCCCATGTCCAGGGAGAAGCGGAAGTCAAGATGGATGATTACTGGAGCAAAGAATGGGGTAGAGAATGTGGTCAAAAGCAGAGAGGGAGGGAGGGGACTTGGAAATAGGCACATCTTCACTTGACACTGACAGCCACCTGTCTCCAAGGTTATATCTGTGAGTACAGTTGGTTTCTATAAGCAGGACAAAAGCACTTCCTTTTTTTTTTTGAGACAAAATTTCACTCTTGTTGCCCAGGCTGGAGTGCAGTGGTGCAATCTTGGTTCGCGGCAATCTCTGCCTCCCAGATTCAAGCAATTCTCCTGCCTCAGCCTCCCAAGTAGCTGGGATTATAGTGTGCCACCATGCCCGGCTAATTATTTAGTAGAGATGGGGTTTCACCATGTTGGTCAGGCTGGCCTGGAACTCCTGACCTCAGGTGATCCACCAGCCTCAGCCTCCCAAAGTGCTGGGATTACAGGTGTGAACCACCAAACCCGGCCCCTTTCATGGGAGCATGTTTCTCAGGCAGGCGCTGCAGTCACAACACTTGTTGCCTGCCATACCTAAAAAGTAGTTGGTCAAGATTTGGGATTACATGAGAAGGTTGAGTTTAAAGCTAGAGGTAATGC
>NW_016816475.1:0-1713 GCF_001698545.2 Rhinopithecus bieti | reverse complement strand
GGAGGAGGAGGAGAGAAAACAGAAAAAAAGAAAAACAAAAAGAATCCGAGGGCTTTCTAAATTGTCTGGCCTGCTGCTTTGTCTCTGATATCACTGAAAAGTATGGGCACACTGAGGAAAGTATGGGCCTGCTATAATATACCTTTTAAAATGGAAAACTGGTGTCCTTTTAAGTACACTTATAGTTACATTTCCTTTCAAAACATTTTTTAGAGGTCTGAAGACACAGAAATATTTTCTAAAAACCCACTTATTTCAATGCTTACACACGAATTTTAATGTTACTAAACAACCTGGCCAATCCCTTAGAGTTCACTTTAATTGCTGCTTTTGAACCATGTATTTAGCTATTTTACATTGCATCAAGAGTCCTAAAAGTTGTTTATCAGGAGATTTTTAAATCCATATCTAATGGTGGTGTGGGAGCCTGCTAAACTAAAATTAAAATACGTTGTATAAAATATGCTCTAAGTAGAGTAATTTATTGTCCATATTGGGACATTTCTGAGAGAGAAAGGGAGGCATTATTAATTATTATGCTGGGGAAAAAAATGAAAGTAGACCAGGACTTCTACGTTGTTGCATAGCTAGATGTAGACATGAATTATGGAAACAGAATTCTCAACTAGACAACAAATTATATTTCTTCCTATGTGTACAGAAAATCTGACAAGTCTAATTTTTTTGTGAAGTCATCCCTGAAGGATGAGTTGAAATGCAGAGAGAAATGCAATTTTAATCATCATTAAGAAACTATGCATTCAGTGGCATTCAATCAAACTCACTTTCTCTAAAGACTTTTCTAATCAGCAAAATACAGGTTGAGTTTCAAGAGAATATCAGGCTTCTTAAAGCTAAAGGTAATACTGCTTATCTGTAGCTATTTTCTTGCATTATTATACCATGGGAGGAAATAGAAAGGCAGTTTCTTGTCAAAGTTTTTGTAAGTCAGGTTTTTTAAAAAATTACTCTGCCTTATACTGTGAAGTAAATAACATTGTGAAGTAGCTGAAATATTTCCTTAGGTCTTTCCCATATACTTTCCGGAATCCTTCTTGCCTTCTGCCAGTTCAGCCATAATTCAGTTCAACTGCCTACTGCCAGTCTTCCTCCACTTCTAATCCACTGACACCCTTGTGCATGCTGGCCCAGTTGGCGCACTGTGAACAACTATCTCATGTTCCAGGTTATCTGGAATGTACAAGTCTGTCTGGCCCTTAACTCAAATCTAAGTCTTCCTGCCTCTAACAAGAGCAGATGTTATTTTCTATCCTGACCTCCATACCGTGTTCCCTGGGCATCCCAGGAGGAGTTGCCCAAAGCAGCAGTCTTTCCCCTTTTTTTTTTTTTTTTCTTTTTTTGAGACAGAGTCTTGCTCTGTGTCCAGGCTGGAGTACAGTGGCATGATGATCTCTGCTCACTGCAGTCTCCACCTCCCATGTTCAAGCAATTCTCCTGTCTCAGCCTCCGGAGTAGCTGGGATTACAGGTGTCTGCCACCACGCCCAGCTAATTTTTGTATTTTTAGTAGAGACAGGGTTTCACCATGTTGGTTGGGCTGGTCTTGAACTCCTGACCTCAGGTGATCCACCTGCCTCAGCCTTCCAAAGTGCTGAGATTACAGGAGTGAGCCACCACACCTGGCCTACCCCAAAGCAGTCTTTTCTAACTCTAACACAGAGAACTGGACTAAGTTGTTGTTGTTGTTGTTTTT
>NW_016816474.1:0-296 GCF_001698545.2 Rhinopithecus bieti | reverse complement strand
AACAAAGGGTGGGTATAGCTGAAGGAGCCAGGGAGCAGACAGTATATGCGTCAGGTGGGAGGAATAAAATAGATTTTGGAAGTTACGAGAACTGTAGAGAGTGAGTTGAGCATAGTTTGTGATTTTGAGGGCCTCTAAAAGTATTAGGGTGGCAGCGACCACACGCAGACATGAGGGCTAGTAGGCTAAAACAGTAAGGTCAAGTTGTTTGGATAAAAAGGCTACAGGGCACAGTCCTGGCTCTTGTGTAAGAATTCTGACTGCACTAACCATGCCTAGGAAGGAAAGGAGTTGTT
>NW_016816473.1:0-294 GCF_001698545.2 Rhinopithecus bieti | reverse complement strand
GATGGTGGAGGTGATGGAGGTTGTGGTGGTGGTGGTAGTAGTGATGGTGATGGTGGTGATGGTGGTTGGTGGTGGTGGTGGTCATGGTGGAGGTGATGGAGGTTGTGGTGGTGGTGGTGGTAGTGATGGTGATGGTGGTGGTAGTGGTGGTGGTCATGGTGGAGGTGATGGAGGTTGTGGTGGTGGTGGTGGTAGTGATGGTGATGGTGGTGGTGGTGGTGGTGGTCATGGTGGAGGTGATGGAGGTTGTGGTGGTGGTGGTAGTGATGGTGATGGTGGTGGTAGTGGTGGTGG
>NW_016816472.1:0-307 GCF_001698545.2 Rhinopithecus bieti | reverse complement strand
AGAAGACAAGAAATAACTAAGATCAGAGCAGAACTGAAGGAGATAGAGACACGAAAAACCCTTCAAAAATCAATGAATCCAGGAGCTGGTTTTTTGAAAAGATCGACAAAATAGACCACTAGCAAGACTAATAAGAAAAGAGAGAAGAATCAAATAGACACCGTAAAAAAATGATGAAGGGGATATCACCACTGATCCCACAGAAATATGAATTATCATCAGAGAATACTATAAACACCTCTGTGCAAATAAACTAGAAAATCAAGAAGAAATGGATACATTGCTGAAAACATACACCTTTCCAAGA
>NW_016816471.1:0-1530 GCF_001698545.2 Rhinopithecus bieti | reverse complement strand
ACGTTCTCCAGACATGGCAATGTTGATGTGGAAAAAATGGACAAAATATTTTGCGCCCTGCTGTGGAGGCAAAATTTATTAGAAGCCTGTTTTTTAACTATACATTTTAGTAATTCACCCCATTTTCTTAAATGAGAAAACATCATAGAAAGAAATTTCTTATGTGGTTTATATAAATGAAGCATAATTCTAAAGTAAGACTTATTTTTTACACAAATCCACAGAACTTGAAATTTTGTTTTGTTTTGAGACAAAGTCTCAATTCTCTCGCCCAGGCTGGAGTGCAGTGGTGTAATCACAACTCACTGCAACCTCCGCCTCTCGGGTTCAAGTGGTCCTCCCACCTCAGCCTCTCAAGTAGCTGGGACTATGGACATATACCACCGGTCCTGGCTCATTTTGTATTTTTTGTAGATGTGAGGTTTCGCTATGTTTGCCAGGCTGGTCTTGAACCCCTGGACTCAAGTGATCTGCCTGACTTGACCTCCCAAAGTGCTGGCATTTCAGTCATGAGCCATGGCACCTGGTTAGAACTTGCGTATGCTTTTCAAATAGTCGTTTTGAATAGCCAGACATTTATTATATCAGTATTATTGTTGCTTAACTTACTGTCAGATTTATTTTGGAACCATTAAAATCTTTTAATATCCTCTTTGGCTGCAAATATCTATCTCGTAAGGCCATGTATCTTTAAAATCCAAGACTGATGAAGATAGTATTTTATTTTATTTCTTACATAGGGTGCTGCTCTAAAATTTTGAGATTACTTTGTGATTTATAGAAAAAAAGGATTTCTAAAACATGTTCTAAAAGTGTTTGTGGGCTGAGTGCCATGGCTTACATTTATAATCTCCAGCACTTTGGGAAGGCTGAGGCGGGTGGATCACTTGAGGTCAGGAGTTTGAGACCAGCCTGGCCAATATGGTGAAACCTCGTCTCTGCTAAAAAATACAAAAATTAGCCGGGCATGGTGGGGCACACTTGTAATCCTAGCTACTTAGGAGGCTGAGGCAGAAGAATCACTTGAACCCAGGAGGCGGAGGTTGCAGTAAGCCAAGATCGTGTCAGTGCACTCCAACCCGGATGACAGAACAAGACTCGCTCTCAAAATAAAATAAAATAAATAAATAAATGAACAAATAAATAAATAAATGTGTTTGTAGGGGGCATCATTGTTGAAATAATTCTTCTGTTTTGCAGGGTAACTACTTTGAAGAGAAACAGTTATTTGGATGTCTAATTATTTCAGTAGTCAACAGTACATTTCATTGTATACATAATCAGTATTCTTTTTACCTCATTCAGCATAATATGATATGGATTCCAAATGAATGCCTTTAAGCTTTTAAAAATATTGTTTAACAAAATGTTAAAATGTACAACAGTGCGGCTTAGAGACCTACTGTGTATTTTTGAAATAGAATGATTGAAAATATTGTTTCATTTTCTTTTACACAATGGCTTAAATCTTAAGGGGCATAATTGTATTTACTCCTTTTGTCATAGGGAAATTTTCTTATAGAAATATGT
>NW_016816470.1:0-2520 GCF_001698545.2 Rhinopithecus bieti | reverse complement strand
TTTGCTAATAAGGAAGAAGGGGTCTGCCTCAGAGCAGAAGAGACTTGCTCAAGATGTCCAGGTGGTCAGAGGTGGATCTGTGGATCTGAGCCCTAAGACAGGCCTGGTCCTGTTATTCCCCTCTCTTTATTATCCCCATTTCTTTTTGTTTGTTTTTTGTTTTGTTTTGTTTTTGAGACGGAGTCTCACTATGTCACCCAGGCTGGAATGCATTGGTGCAACCTCAGCTCACTGCAACCTCTGCCTCGCAGGTTCAAGCTATTCTTCTGCCTCAGCCTCCCAAGTAGCTGAGATTATAGGTGCCCACCACCATGCCTGGCTAATTTTTGTATTTTTAGTAGAGACGGGGTTTCACCACGTTGGCCAGACTGGTCTCAAACTCTTGACCTCAGGTGATCCGCCTACCTTGGCCTCCCAAAGTGCTGGGATTACAGGTGTGAGCCACTGCGCCCAGTCTATTATCCCCATTTCATAGAGGAGAAATTTGAGGCTCATATTATAGAATCTAGGAGCCTTCTTACCAACCCCAGGAGTCTGTGTAAATAATGTTAGTAATTCTCACACTGAACACTTTATGTGCCCCCACATATCATCCCATCACCTATGAGGTCAGATGTTTTTTATTTATTTTTATTTATTTATTTATTTATTTATTTTGAGACAGAATCTCACTCTGTCATCTAGGCAGGAGTTCAGTGGTACGATCTCGGCTCACTGCAACCTTCACCTCCCAGGTTCAAGTGATTCTCCTGCCTCAGCCTCCTGAGTAGCTGGGATTACATGTGCCTGCCACCATGCCCGGCTAATTTTTGTTTTTTTCATAGGGACGGGGCTTCACCATGTTGCCCAGGCTGGTCTCGAACTTCTGACCTCAAGTGATCTGCCCGCCTCACCTCCCAAAGTGCTGGGATTACAGGCATGAGCACCGTGGCCAGCCATCAGATGCTATTAATATTTCCATTTTACAGAGGAAGACACAGAGACACAGAGAATAAGAAGTTTGCCTGAGGTTACACAGTCTGAAAGTGGTGACGCTGGTATTTGAACCCTGCCTAGTATTCCAGGATCCCATCATGCCAGGTCAAGCGGGAAGCCCAGACTGGTGAGTCAAAGAAGAGGTGGGGCAGCCCCCAGGCCAAACAGAGAGAGTTGAGCAGCAACAGGCGAAGGCCAGCTGTTTGAGAGGCCCACTGGCTGGGAATGGGGCTGGGGCCAGGCCAGCTGGCAGGCCCAGCTGAACCTGCAACATGAGCCCAGGAGCCATCACTACCCACCCACCGTGCCTCTCGAGTTCCCAGTCTCCTATTCAGCCCCCTCCAGGAGCCTGAAGTACAGATTCAGGTTTGATGGGCAACAAGTGCTCCCAGGACAGCTCAGCAAACCACACACACTAACAGCCCAGAAGCACCTCAAAGAGTTTTTGGTCCAACCCTCCAAAAATGCTCATTTTCCAGACAGGGAAACTGAGGCATGCATAAAATGTTTTGTTTTTGTCTGTCTTATTCACTGCTTCGTCCCATCGCCCAAAACAATGCTTGGCATGTAGTGGGTACTCAATAAATATTTGTAGAATGAATGACTGACTGACTCACGAAATGAATGTGTTTTTTCCAAGGCACTTAGCATTGCACAGGGGCAAAGGCTCATACAATAGAAAGCTGGCTGTCGGGAACAAGCCTCTTCTCCTCCAACCCCTCATGTCAAATGGGAAGACTGGGGGGTCAGAGTAAAGAGTCCACAATCAAGGATATACCCTCACAAGGAAAACAGGCTCTCGTAGGCACACAACGTTTAATCCATTCCCCCAATACCCGGACACACACACACGCATGCCTCACTTTAGTTACAAGGGCAGCAGAACCTATTAGGCCTGTTTAGGCATAGATGGGGATGGGGGAATTTACTGGCAGGATCCCTGTGTAACCCAAGGGTAGGAAACTCAGCCAGTGTTCCCAAACGGGCCAGAAACAAATTCACAAACTTTGTTGTTGTTGTTGTTGTTTTTTAATGACATTGTGGGCAGGTGCGGTGGCTCATGCCTGTAATCCCAGCACTTTGGGAGGCCAAGGTGGGTGGATCACGAGGTCAGGAGTTTAAGACCAGCCTGGCCAAGATGGTGAAACTCAGTCTCTAATAAAAATACAAACATTGGCTTGGCGTGGTGGTGGGTGCCTGTAATCCCAGCTACTTGGGAGGCTGAGGCAGGGAATTGCTTGAACCCGGGAGGCGAAGGAGTGAGCCGAGATCACGCCACTGCATTCCAGCCTAGGTGACAGCATGAGACTCTGTCTCAAAAAAAAAAAAAAAAAAAAAAAAAAGACATTACAGGTTGGATGCGGTGGCTCACGCCTGTAATCCCAGCACTTTGGGAGGCCAAGGCAGGAGGATCACCTGAGGTCAGGAATTGGAGACCAGCCTGGCGAACATTGTGAAACCACGTCTCTACTAAAATACAAAATTAGCTGGGCGTGGTGGCGGGCGCCTGTAATCCCAGCTACTTGGTAGACTGAGACAGGAGAA
>NW_016816469.1:0-2769 GCF_001698545.2 Rhinopithecus bieti | reverse complement strand
GCCTCTTTCGCAGGGATGGTGGCGCCGCGGCGGCCGCGGAGCCCGGGGACCCCGCCCAGGTGAGCGGGGCTGGCCGTGCAGCCCGTCGTCCCCGCCGCCTCCCCACCCCACGCCGAGGTTCCCGTGGCGAGGGCGGGCACTGGGCGCGGGGCGACAGGGTCGTGCCGAGGACCGTCGGCTCGGCTCCGGTGCTGGAAGCGTAGACTTCGGCCCCAATCCTCTGGCCCGGTTCGCGGAGGGAAGGGGCCAGCAGGCTGCTTGCCCCCTCGTCAGGGGCTCCCCTGCTCCTTCTCTAGAGAGCCCGCAAGCCCCGGGGTCGCCGGCGTCCAGACCTGCCCGCGCCAGAGCTGTGGACCGAGCTGACCGGCCTGATCGGTAGGTGCGGGCTGGGAGCCCCGCTGTGCGAGGGCGGTGCCGGGACCTCCCTGGGAGGGCGGAGGCCTGGTTCTAGCACGTGACCCGAAATGCCTCCCGCTCCCCTCCATGACCGGCAGGCAGCTCCGAGCCTGAAAATGGGTCGGAAAGCGGAGCCGAGGGCCGCGCAGCAGCTGTGTCCCTGGAGGAGGCCCTCCTGCGCCTCGCCGAGTTCCTCTCCGTCCAGCTGGGGGCGGAAGAGAGCTGCGGGAGCCCGGCCGACCTGGGCCAGGTGAGCTCGGCGGAGGGGCTGCTGGCAGCTGTCACCTGCCAGGCCTTCTTGGCTCTCACAGCCCTGCTCCGATTTTTATCTCCTTCACAGTCTGGCGAGGTCCCCCCACTGTTGACAGTGACCAGTCAGCTCTTGGCCCTTCTGGCATGGCTTCGGAGCCCCAGGGGGAGGCAGGCCCTGCTCCAGGGAACTCAGCCAGCCCCTCGGGTCCGGCCCCCCACTCCAGATGGTGAGTAAAGGGCAGTAAGTTGAAGACGGACTCTGGAGGGAGCAAATCCCAGTAGAACCTGGGCGGCCTGGAGTTCGGAGTCCTGTTCCGGAGGATTTGGACCAGAGACCTCTTTCTTCAGTGCTAACTGGGCCCACCCTACTCCAGGATCCACATCCCAAGAAGAAAGCACTTCCCACCTCGCCGCAGTCCCAGGGGAGCCACTGGGGGATGAGGCCCAGGGACAGCAGCCCCTCCAGTTGGAGGACGACCAGAGAGAGTGGCAGCGGCTGGAACAGCTCATCCTCGGACAGGTGAGGCCTCAGGAGCCAGAAGGGATCGGGGGCTGGGGCGCCAGAAAAACGAGGTCCACCCTGTCTCTTGTACTTCTCCCCAGCTGGAGGAGCTGAAGCAGCAGCTGGAACAGCAGGAGGAGGAGCTGGGTCGACTGCGCCTGGGCGTGGTGAGGCTGCGGGGAGGGTTGGGGGAGGACCTGGCAGGCCTGGGCATGGAAGGGGGTGCTTCGGGTGAGTGCCGAGGCTCCCTCTCCACCAGGGGGCGACAGACTCAGAGAAAAGGGTTCAGCATCTCACTCTGGAGAACGAGGCCCTGAAGCAGAGCCTGAGCCTCATGCGGGACCTTCTGCTGCACTGGGGTCCCGGCCCCCCTACCAGGGCTCCGCAGGTACCCTGCTCCCGAGCTGCAGCCGTTCCTGCAGCCTGGGGCTCCTGCACACCTGGCATGCAGCCACAGTGCCCGAGCCTCCTCGGGACCTCCTGGGATGGTTTGTGCAGGGCAGCCCCATCAGGCTGATGCCTGTGGGAGGACCCCCTCTCTCCGTGGCCCCTATGAGTAGCTGATCCCAGGAGAGCAGAGGAACCGTGGGAAGGAGTTCTGCGTGGAGTTGGGAGGCATGGATTCACAGCCAGCTCTGCCCACCTCTTGACTTGACTTTCCCATCTGTGAAATGGTACCGCAGACCGTCCCTCTCTGAGTCCCTCCTGGCCCCCACCCTCCCGCAGGAGGAGGCGGAGGCATTGGTGGAGCTTCAGGGCCGGCTTCAGGAGGCCCAGGACACCACAGAAGCCCTCCGAGCCCAGGTGGGCATGGGGCCCAGGGATCCGTGGCTCGGGGGTGAGGAGGGCTGGGGTACTGGGAGGAGCTTATCTGAGGCAGGGCCTGGTAAGTGCCTGTTTCCTCAGTGACAGGGGTGGGGTTGGGCGGGGCAGCTGGGGGTGCAGGAGGTGCAGCTGCAGGGCCTTCAAGGGGCCCTCCAGCAGCTCCAGCAGGAGACGGAGCAGAACTGCAGGCGAGAGTTACTGCAGATGCATGGGCAGCTGGCAGGTAAGGGCTGGGGCTGGGGCTCACGGGAGGCCCTGGAGACTGGGCCTTCCCTTCCAACAGACTTCCCTCTCCAGGACTTCGGGCACGGATGGCCAGCCTGCGTCAGGGCTGCGGCGATCTCCGAGGATTGGTCAGCACCTTTACCCAGAGCTGTCAGGGTTCGCTGAGTGAGGCCCGGGGCCAGGTCAGGACCCCTCACCGCCTAGCCCCTCCTCTCTGGGCAGCCTATTCACTGTTCTTTTGACGGGGGTGCTCCTGGGGAGTTGGCTGTACTAATAAGTGGGGCTCTGGAACCCAAACAGCTTCTGTGTGACCCAGGCTGGGACTTCGCTTCTGGGTCTGGTTTTCATCATGTGCATACTTGGGTGACAGTAAACTCTTTTTTTTTTCAATTTTAATAATAAATTTTATTTATTCTAATAGATCTCTTTTTTTTTTTTGAGACGGAGTCTCGCTGTGTCGCCCAGGCTGGAGTGCAGTGGTGCGATCTCGGCTCGCTGCAAGCTCTGCCTCCTGGGTTCACGCCATTCTCCTGCCTCAGCCTCCAAGTAGCTGGGACTACAGGCGCGCC
>NW_016816468.1:84112-88013 GCF_001698545.2 Rhinopithecus bieti | reverse complement strand
GTTGGAGACTGGAGCTGTTCCTATTCGGGCATCTTGCTCCGCCCCCCAATAGTTTTCGAGATAGTCTTTCTTAAACATTAAGCAAATGCCAGACATTGTGCTAATTATTTTAGCTGTATTCATTTAATCTTCATACCAAGGTTTTGAGGTAGGCACTATTATTGTTCCCATTTTATAGATAAGAAAATTGAAGTACAGAAGGTAAAGTAACTTGCCTGAAGTCACACATCTACTAAATGGTAAAGCATGGGATTGAATCCAGCTCCAGAGCCCATTCACTGAGCTACTACATTAGGCTGCCTTATTTCTGTTTCATTTCTAGTGTGTCTCTGCACTTAAATTTCTTGGATGGGCAGTGTTGGGGCTCAGAAAACAATACCCCAAAAGTAAGGCCTAAGGAGCAGCCTCAGATACAAAAGTTTTTCTTTAACCTTCTGCTATCTTCCTTTCTCACAGTTCCATTCTCCCTTGAGGCTTGCCATAGAAACCAGAATCACCCTTCTTCAAAGCAGGTCTTGGAAACCAGAACCCATGTTCCCCCAAGCCAGCTGTAAAACCTAAAAATATTACTTTAATTTGCCCTCTGACTTTCTGTGGCAAAACCAGCCATAAAGAAATTATCTGACCTAACTTGTCTGCCTGTAGCTCATAAGACCCCTCCATTCCAGAGAGGGTCCTACCCCATGCCCAGAAGGAAGAACCATGTGCTCAGAGAGGTCAAGAAGAATCTAGACAGACAGGACATGCTGGGTTTCCCCACTCAACCTATTCATTAGATCATACGCTTTTTGTCCAATCATGTTTCTACACAGCTGTCCATACTTTCTTGAACCTAAGCATAAAATTATCAGTTCCCCTGCATCTTTTGGTCTTCATTCTAAAGGATCCCATGTACATATGTTAAATAAATGTATATATCTTTTCTCCTATTATCTGCTTTTTGCAAGTTGATTTCTCAGTGAAACTTCAGAGCAGCTACCAAGTTACTTAGGGAAACAGCCTTCAATGAAAATCTCCCTGTGATGCAATTAACCCTCTGAGATAGGCAATACTACACATATGGAAAGTTAAGTTCAGAAAGGGTAAGTAACTGTTTAAGGTCATAAAGCCATTAAGTGTTGGGCTTAGAACCCAAACCAACTCTTCATGATTCCAGAGCCCCCAAAATTTAACCATTGGGCTATACTGCCACTTTTCTGATTTTTCTACACTGACAGATTCAAACTGCCTATCATACATTTTTCCATCACCACATTTGACTATCATATCATAACTAAACATTTATTGTGCAAAGAAAACTTTGCCTCAGGATCATAAAGTCATAAGCAGTTATTCTCATTTTTTAAAGCTATGCTTCTTTTTAAGTCATTCTGAGAGAGATTAGGTCATTCTATAAGGAAGGACTAATGGAAGACTAAGGAGACTAATGAAAGCATTTTGTCTGAAGGGCTCACTGCATGCCTTCCTCTATGTATAATTATGGGAGTATTGACTCACTATTAGTAGGGCAGAAGCTCAGGAGTTCTTTCTCCAATAATAGAAATAGAAAGCTTATATACATCTAGTTACTTTGGGGGTGGTTAATCTAAATTCCTTTTGTAAAATAACCCAGGAGAAAGAGTACAGATTATAGTCATGAATCAGAATTACACTTTAGCCCACATAAAAATTAAATCCATGGCTCTGACCAAAGTAAGTTAGGGAAAAGTCACAAGTCATATAGTATCCTCAACAAAGTTATTTTTTTCTAAGCAGGCCACATGTCAGATCTCTGAGCATAAGAAATGGAATTAGAAATAGAATATAAATTAAAGAGGTTCTATGGAATTGGCTACAGGGAACCGTAAAAATATTATCTTTAAACTTAAATTTTAACTAGCATGGAATGAAATATTTTAGAAGTCTTCCTAAGCAGAATTTTTGCCCCAAAAATGTATATATGCTGGGATTGACTCTATGTATTTTATTAAATTATCAAAACACATATGATGTCAGTAAGGTACAAAGGGAAAAGGCTAGGAACCAAGAAAAAAAAATGAAGGGGGTGGAATGTGTCCCAGAATGAAACAGAAGGCGATAAAGCATAGGGTGAAGAAAGCATTAAACAATTAGCTCTGGGAAAAGGGGGCTAAGTTTAAGAGCATTCACAAAATTGTGTCCATGGACTTTATCTTATACTATATCTTAAATCACAGAACTAAACAGTACTAACTTTCACTCTAACATAAAAACATTACATGTATAAACGTATTCATATGCATTAAAAAACATAAAATTATTTTAAAGCAGCATGACTAGGCTTTTATGCCATTTGTCTCTCATAAATTTACAAATTATTTTATATCTTCAGAAGGTCATTGGCTTTCGCTCAGTGTTTTCTGCCCTGTATCTCCTATGTCATCTACATACTCTTCACCAGAGTTTGTCCAGAGTTAGTTGGTTCTTTGAAGATGGAAGGGTACCACAGTCCAAGGAATTCAGGCACCCGCAAGAAGCTGAAAAAGATGAAGAAACGAATTCTCCCCTAGAGTTTCCAGAAAAGAATACAGCCCTGCCCACATTTTGTTTTTTTTCTCAGTGATACCCATTTTGGACTCCTGGTTTCCAGTGCTGTAAGTTAATAAATGTATGTTGTGTTAACCACCAAGATTGTTGTAATTTGTTACAACAGCAATAGGAAACAAACATAATCCCCTTTCCCTATCCCAATTATTTGCTTTCTTAGATTTTTCTTTTTTCTCCACTATTGAACTCCTACATCTTCAACAGAGAATACTAGCAACTCCATGTCTCATCTTTGTTATGCAAGCACAGGCTGCCAAGACCAAAGAATGTATTCTTCACATACTGCTCCCTGCTCCGCACTTGCCATTTATTTGCAGCAATTCAAAGATCTGATGAAGTTAATTTGTGGCTTCAAGTGACATCTGTCCCTTTCATTTATACCATCTTCCTACTTCCCTATATTGCTGTCCTCCCCTATTATTGTCCTCTCTTCCTCCTGGGCTGCTTCAGAGGGCATAAGAACCAAAAAGAACTCATTAAGAATATTTCTTGGCTCTCACTTTCTTTGATGTAGAGATAAGGCAAGGACATTCTTGTATAATGCAGACTGCCACACAAAGGAGCAGAATTTGACAGAAAAAAATAGATGTTTCATCTAAATCCATGCCTCCATACAGGTTTATCAGTAGAAAGACAACTGAGGGAGGGTGACAATAGAATCATTGTCAAAAATTCTACTGTCTTTTAATAAGAAAAGAAATGGTAGTGGGAATCTAAAGGTCTTCCTCTATGTTACATTGCTTTGTACAATAAGGTGGCAGGTCTCATTAAATCAGTCAAATATCCATTGAATGGCTAAGCTGCATGCCTGCAATTTTGCTCATCTCTAACATGATAAAATGTAAGTATGGTTATAGTCCCTTTCCCAAGGGAGTTTCAAATCCTGTTAGGGAAACAAAATCAATAAATACTAAATATTCAGAAACTAATTCAATACAACAAATCATCAACAGGCAGATCATATGTTTCTTATTCATAGTGGGGATGTACTATATAGTTCAGAGAAAGGTCAGATTAGTAACGGCCAGAGTAAGTGGAGAAAACTTCTTAAATAGGTAACCGGGTAAGAAAGCCAGTTTTTCTTTGCCATTGACTTGATTCCTTCAACACAAATGGTATTTGTGAAGGCGGATAAAGACGTCTACAGAAGTGCATTCCTGGGTCAGGGCTAGCCTATCTGAGTGCAGCTCCTCTTTCCCTGTTACTGAGAACAGGGTCCTTACGCCTGGTACCCCTGCTCAGAAAGATGGCTAGGATAACTGAATAAAAGAGATGGAACAAATGGAAAAAGGCAATAGGGGAAAAAAACAGAGTCTAAATAAAGAAAAGCTAGAAA
>NW_016816468.1:63657-82529 GCF_001698545.2 Rhinopithecus bieti | reverse complement strand
AAAAAAAAAAAAAAAAAAAAAAAAAAAAACAGAACCATCTTGTCTACATTCTTCACTAAGACCCCATCAGGAAGTCCCTGGTAACACTCTCATTGTTGTCATAGTAGGGATGACAGCATGGTCTCCATAAACATCATGACACAGAGTAGCTCTCTTTTTGTTGCATTACAGGGAAGATCTATGGGTCAGATGCATTCTTTCAAAACCCAAGCATAATCATGAGATGGTAATATAGCATAAGTAAGTCCCCATTTTATGTCATTGACAGAAATATAGACACTGTCATATTGTAAGCACTAATAGTGTAGGGACTCTGTATGCAGACCATCAGCAAGGTTTCCAGGGGTCTAGGATCACAGGCTGAAAAGTACTGAATTTAGTATGTTTAGTAATTCTGAATTCCTTCTTCAGGGGGTGCTGTTTGATGAGCAGAATGTTTGTAGGTTGAAATGAAATTCAAAGCCCTTTAGTGCATTTCAAGCTTCTCAGCAGGCCATTTGCATTGCCCTTCCTGCCATCATAGTAAACACTGCATTTTTCCTCCCCAAACTCATTAACCTATGGGAGACAAGAGACATTTCTTATTAGTACAATTGCAGAACTATTATACTGTATTGTACCTCAGACAGAAAAGAGGGCCAGAATGGCACCAAGATTATATCTGAGCATAGGGCTCAGGTTCCTGCCACAAACAGCATTCAGTCTCTCAGTGATCAAATCCTTCACTGCCTGTCTGCTCTTCATTCAAAACTGTAACCAGAGACAGCAGACCTTCAGTGAACTTCTAGACAAGGTCATCATTCTTCCCTTACCCAGTACACATTGTGGGACCCAGACACTGCTTCTTCTGAGTCACTCCTGATGATTCACTAAGACCCCATACACTATGATAACAGACTTAGATGAAAGTCTATTGTCCTTTGTTTCTAAAATAACTGTATCAGGTGTGTTCTTCGTCCACACCTCCCAGACATCTCCCAGACTTTGCTCCCTTAATCACCTGGTTCCTCCTTACTCTGCCTTGCAAAATGTGTCCCTCTTTCAAAACAGAAAAAAAAAAAAAGAGGGGGGAAAATACCCTTTGGCTTGATTCTGCTGCCATTTTAGAGATCAATTACTTTTCTCCTTCCATTCAATGCCAAACATTATGAAAGAAATTATTTCAACACCTTCATCCTCTCAGCAGCACTTTCCCCTTAATCTCTTATCCTCTGGCTTCTGTAATCACCAAAGCACTGCAATTATTCCTTCATGGGTCACATGTGACCTGCTTTATTTCACTGTCTTTATTCTTGAACTCTGTAGTTTTACCTGATGTTGATCATCCCTCTTTTCTGACTCTTCCTCGTTTGTTTGTTTTGGTCACTATGCAATTCGGGTTTTTTTTTTCCTGTTACTTTTCTAGGCAGTTATTATTTGTCTCTCTACTGATTCTTTTTCTCACACTTACAGATAGGCATTATTTAAATTTCTGTCTCCAGTCCTCTGTTATTTTTGTCTCTAGCATTTTCTCCCTGAGGAGTGGAAAGCTATAATAAAGCCAGGGTGGCAAATTCAAATGCTTGCAAGGCCCAGGCAGATAATGTAAATAAATCTAATATGTAAATATGTAAATGTAAATAAAGAAAAAAAATGGGTGGGTATAAGATACAATTAGGAATAGTGGATACTGGGTATAAACTATAGTCAACACAAATTTCTAAGGGAAGAACTGCTGTTCAGCCTCAGACAATTAATGCCATGTGTATGTAAGTTGGCTAAATGTTGCCACCTCTTCCAATTTCTCATCAGAAACCCGAAGTCTGGATTTTTGTTAACTCTCCAAATTTTTCAATGTTAGCCACTGATTCAGTTTTTCAGAATGTTGTAAGCTGTATCAGTTAGGACAGGCTAGGTTATGCTGCATTGACACATGACCCTGAGATCTTAGCTTACAACAAAAGATTTTTTATTATGCATATCATCTCCCATCATAGGTAAGTTGTGTCTCTGTTCCATATCATGTTTAGTCTGGGGCTCAAGCTGACAGAGCTACTTCTATCTAGAATATTGATGATCTCATGATAGAAGGAAAAGAAAATTTGGTGGATTATACACTTAAAATTTTGCCTTAATGCTCATCTCAAAAATAATGCATATTACTTCTGCTTACATTTCATTGACCAAAGTAAGCCATGAGGCTAAGGTTGATGTTAAGGGGAAGGTGGAGCAGAGAGAGGCAGCAAGTATTTGTGAATGGTAATATAACCCTACTGGCCAAACATAACTGTCGGTGGTCCATTACCAGTTTGCAACTTCTCATTTTCAGGTAAAAGTAAGGAACTGAGACTCAAAAGATCTGATTTAGCATCACCTCTCAGAAACTATGTGAAGCCCTGGGCAATTTATATCATCTATTGGTCTTGTCTGTAAAATGAGGGACCTCAAGTACATGACTTTTAAGATCCCTTTTCAGACCTAATGTCCTGAGTGTGTGAAAAGCTCTGTGAAGGTAGACCACGCTTGATGCTGAACCTCAGAACTGCTCTCACCCAAGTCCCAGTCCTACATTTTCCAAAGATTGCTTCACATTTCTACTTAGATATCTAACAGCCAGCATGCAACAACTAATCGAAACTACTCTTTCCTCCAACATTGATTTTCTTCTGGCCAGTATCTCTGGAATCATCTTTACCTCTTTTCTCTCTCCAGTCCCCTATCTCCAGCAAGATTGTCTTCTTACTTTTTCTTATATCCATCCTCTCCTTTCAAGCCTGATAACTATCAAGATTAATCATGCTCCCTATCTACTTGCACTTGAATGGCTGACTTGGCTTGCTAACTTGGCTCTTGCGACTCCTGTTCCTAATGTTTTCCAGTTGTCGTGTTACTACCTACTAACCTCCATCCACCTAAACCCATAACCTCAACCCTGCTCAAAAGTCTTCAATAACTCCTCACTCCCTTCAGGGGAAAGTCTAAAGTCCTTTGTCTGCCATTCAAGTGGCCTTCCACAACTGACTGTATAAATCTGCCTCTTAATTTCCCTGATCCTTGGTGTCCCCATTTATGAAATGGGCATAATAATAACCTACTCTACCTATGTCAGAGGATTATGATAGTATGAAAAATGGTGATATAAAATCTAAAGGAGGCAAGATAAAACTATTGTTTAAGCAACTCACAGTTTCTACCACTGTAAATGCAAATAAATTAATGGAGTTTTATTTGGCCAAAATAAAGTTTCAGGAATGATTTTCCTAATAAGTAAACATCCAATAATTTGCTTGCAGAGTGAGAGGTTAAACAAAATAACCAGTCTTAAAGATTCCTTTCAACTCTGAGATTTAATTGTTGCCTCATAACTACTGCCTACATTAGAAAACTAGAGTGAAAATAACTTGTGAAAATGACAGCAATACCTAGCAGTTAATGCCATGAGTTCTGGAATCATCCAACATTGGTCCAAATCTTGACTTCCCCACTTATTGGCTGTATGAAGTTAGATAATTGGATTAACACATAAGTGCTGTTTTTATTTAAAAATGCTTTGTTCATGAAGAAAAAAAGGGAAGAAAACCAAAAGTCCATTTATATTATATAGTGGCTTTAAAAAAAAGATAAAGAGCCCAATGTATTAACATAGAAAAAAATCTCCAAGACATATTGTTATGTGAGAGGGAAAACAGATACTATATACTATAGTGTAATTCTATTTTTGTACATATATTTATTTATAGATAGATGGGAAAAGATCTGGAAGGATGCATGACAAAGAGTTAACCGTGATCATCTGGGGGGTTGGGACTAATGGTGGGCTTGTGGAAAATGGAACAGGGATTTTTACTTCTTATACATTGCTGTACTAATTAAAATTTTACAAGTTTGCATTATTTTATATTGAGCATTTTCAAAGGAAAAAAACTCTCCTGTCTAAGAGATGTTTTGTTCTCATTTGAAGCCAAGGTCTTACTACTTCTGAATAAAGATAAACCCTATTCCAAAGCATCACCAGAGCACTGCAAGGGTAGACCTCAAACAGGCCTATCCCACTAATTGATGTTTCCTGGAAAGTGAGTTTCCCCTCACCTGGTATTCCCATAAATACTTAAGAATGTGAAAGAGTTGTGGTCATTTATTTGACCTTGGTGAGTAGGTAGATTTGTAGTCAGAGTCTGCAAAATAGTTGGGAAGTATCAGGAAAGGATTAAAATATAGTAAAAATGGCAAAAGGACCTTCTAGACCCTAACAAAATCCTTATTTCAAGCAAGTGCTGTCACCCGCAGCTGCATATTCCCAAGCAAAATTGCAGAAACCTGAGCGCCATGCTTTCACCAGGAAGCATGGTACCCTATCTGCTGCTATTCATACCATCCCTCTAGTTTCTAATCCTTTGTTATAAAAGAAACATCACCTCAAACTGTATCTTTTGGCATCTTTCTGCCATCTTATCACTATCCTGTTTTGACAAATACACAGAAATACAAGCAGCCAACAGCATTTACAGAGGACTACCCTGGACCAGGCACTATGCTAACCCCTTTACGTGGATTATCTCAGTTAATCCTCTCAATGGCCACATGCAACAGGTAATATCATTTCAATTTTACAGTTAAAGAAGTAAGGCTCACAGAGGTCATCTCCTTGGTAAATAGTGGAGTCAACTGCCATGTAATACGGAGCATTGTCCAAAGGGATTGAATCAAAATTAGGTAAAGTTTTAGGGCACAGAAGTCTGGATCATGGGACTCACTCTCCAGCACAAGTAGGATACTGCACAGGGATGGCGGGGAGTGGAGTGGGAAGCTACAGAGTCTGAGGGACTACTGAGTATCTGATATGAGGGCGGCAAAACTGTGTGGTAGTAATGAAAGTGATAAAAATCATAGTCTAATAATAATAGATTATATTTATTGAGTGTCTACTTCCTACTAAACACATCATATGCACCATCTCATTAAATTCTCCCAATATATTCAAGTGAGGCAATAGCCCAGAAAGGTAGCATAGATCATCCCTATTACCAATGATAAAGCCAAGATTCAAACAATGAATTTGCCTGATCCCAGAGTCTGTAAACTTTGTGGATATTTTGCCTGTTGTAATTATCATGGCCCCCTTAATATCCAGCATCTTAGCTGTATTCAGACCATCTCACCTTTCATTGCACAGGGCAAGTTTTACCATTAGTTAATAAAAGTATTAACATTCTGCTTCTCAGAATCATGCCACTTTTTCCCCAGAGCCTGCCCTCCTTCCAGCCATGTACCTAGTTATCAATGGTATGGATGTAGTGAAACTAGGGACAAATGTTTTGGGGTAGATTATAGCAAAGTACAAAGAGTTACCAAATCCAAACACCATTTGCCACAGTCTATTTGGATGTGAGCATGCAGTCAAAACTGAAGAGTAATGTATTGAGTTATATGGGTCTGAGTTTGACCCAAGGTAATCTTCTTACTGTTTTAGAACCATAAACCTCTGCAACTAAGCCAGTTGGAGGCAGCCTTGCCAAGATGCTGCTCACCAATTTACTGAGACTCTCAGCATCATGTCCTCCTCTCTAGCTCATTTCCAGAAAACCCCAAAATGGTCCTTCCCAGATGTATAACTATTTTTAAGCCAATAGTTAATCCAACAAAAAGATTAAGTCACCTGCAGGAATTGTATTCCCCGCTGAGTTAAAGTGATATGCTTATAAAAGGCAAATAATTTGAGAGCTCTGAAATTTTCCTAACCAAGGTGCTGTTTTCCAGACTATTCTACTGCCATGAGTCTTTCAGAACTCTCAAGAGTTCTTCAGCAGCTTTTTTACTACCAATTTCTTTGCTGTTCTCTATCTCCTCAGGTATACCATCCTCGGGAAACTATTCCCAACCTCAACAGCAGCAGCCAACAAAATCCCAAATAAGCTGCTTCTTTTACTGCAGTAACCAGAGAACAATGTTTTCAAGAATGCTCTAAAGCCAGCCCCATGACAAGTGTTGTACCACAAAGGAGGGGGAAGCCATTCCATGCCTTTTCCAAAATTCTCTTCATTCCAGCTTCCTCAGTCAGATAATCTGATTCAGGAATTCCAGATTTAAATGGTTGCTTAGAAATTGACAGGTTTTCAGTCTACTCTATGAGGCAAAGAGAACCTGCTGTCCCTACACAAGGAAGTAGTTTTTCCTGTTGACCTCTGTCAGAAGAATGGCAGACGACCTAATATCAGCGAGTGCAGAAGTCATCCCTTTCTGAACTGAGGAAACTCTTGAAACTGTTTCCAAATGCAACTGCATCAGGAACTAAGTCTGGCCTATATATACTCAGTTGTAAGTAGCTTTGATACAACAAAGGGCACCTGCTTCAGATAAATAAAACACATTCAGATAGTTGTGTATCACCTTAACGCTTAAACAGAATTCCTATCCAGAATGTCTTTCTTTCTCTTGTCCATTTAAACTGCACCATTTTATAAGGCCCAGGTGTAGTCTCAAAGGCTGAATAATGTAATGAAATAGTTCTCAAACCTGGTGGCATATTAGAATCTCTTGGGGAGCTTTTAAAAGCTGCCAATGTTTAGTCCTCATCCCAGATCAATTGAACCAGAATCTCTGCAGAGTTGGGCCTGGCTATCACTATTTTTAAAAAACTCCCTGGTGATTCTCATATGCAGCCAGGGTTGAGAATGACTTGTGTGGCTATTAAGAGCAAAGGCCTCTAGGTTCAAAAAGATTTGAACTAGAGTCTCTGTTTCAACAGTTTCTAGCTGTGTGACTTGGAGCAAATTAACCTCCTGAAGTCTTGGCTTCATCTGGAAAATGACTGTAATAATAGTACCTACCACATAGGGCTATTTTGAGGGTTGAAGGACATAATTCATGTTCTATGCCTAGCACATAATAAGTATGCAGTAAATGTTAACTGTTGTGGTTATCATTTATTTTCAACAGCAATTATGGAAAACCTTTGATAACTACTCCCAGGCTAGGACTGCACAGTTTTCAGTGCAATCAGAACTTTAGAGATCATTTTATTCAGTGCAGAGAGGTGACATGACACACATTTCAGAAAAACAAACATTTACCAAGCCCAGGACAGTTTTAATTCCAAGTCCAATACTCTTTCCACTACGCTCATTTCATTTCAACAAATGTACTGAACACTATGTGTCCAATTCTAAGGTAGGTTCTTGGGACAAAAAGATAAATTAATATCCTTGAAGGTCTCAGTCTGGTAGAGGAATCCAACATGTAAGTGAATAATTACAGTGAATAATAAACCCATTTATGCCTGAGGTTGCAATTTAATTTTTCAATCAGACCTTGGTGATGGCTTTGAACAGTAGGATATAAATTATTCCCACATGCTTAGCGTTCCAATAATGGAACAGTAGGCATTAATATGTGCTTTTATATTCTCAGTGAGTCTAAGATTCTATAGGCTTATGAGAGGTAATGTGATTAACTCTGGGTGGGCTGATGAAGATTGCACTGAACAGGCAATAACTGTATCTCAAAAGAGAAATAGGAATTTTACAGGTGGAGAGGGATGTTTAACACTGGACATTTTAGGCAGAGAAAACAGCAGGAGGAAAAGGCACTATATTCGCATGCCTCTCAGCTCTATCTTTTTGCAACCTCTAGAACACTTGTCTATGCCATTCATTTGTCAAATAATAATGTTTTGTCTCATGATACCTCTTCTATTATTGCCTTGAACTATTTATCTCCTGTGTTACCTAACTTTTCAGGTCTTGTCACTCCAACTAGAATTTAAGCTTGAAAGAAGAAAACCCAATTTAATAGATCATCCTATCTTCCACAGTGCTTTGCACAAGGTCTTAAATAGAGTGGTTGCTTAATGAATACTTGACTTATTGTAAAGGGAAGAAAGCAGAATAATCTTGAACATATCCTAAATTTACCACTCATCATCCGAACCTCCTGTGAAATAAAGTTTGTTCACTGTCTCCTCCTGATTATGTCAGGATCATCAAAAAGAGTCTTTGAGTTCCTTTTCTGTGTACACTACAATAAAGACTATTGTGGTATACTAAGGTTATCAGATGTCCCACATGATATCAACTCTTTGCATATTTCAACACCATGTCCTGGGCATTTTCTTTAGCACCTGGGAGTTTTGGGATTTATTTGGGAAGACCAGGAGTGAGAGGGCCCTGAACCTAAAAGAAGGTGTCGGGCTGGGCATCTTGGTGGTGAAGTGCGGCTTGTGCTGACAATGCAGGATGCGGTGGGACAGCGCAAACTTGATCTTGGAATTGTGGAACTGTCTAATTTCTGGCACCTGCTGGCCGAGATCCCTTCTACCTTCACAATCTGGATCCAGTGGGCCCAACCACATTGCTGGGCACCCATTTCTCTGTAGTACTGGGTGACAGCACCCCCAGTGGCCAAGTCCAGATATTCCTGGTACATGTTGTGGGTGCCACTGCATGAGCTGTGGTGCAGCCACAAGCCAAAGTTCTTCACCTGCAGGCAGAATTGCTCAAATACCTACCCACAGAAGACAATTTCCCCGAAAGACCTCTTCATCTTCTTTAGCTGAGATACAAAGTACCAGAAGCGGGACTTGACAATGACATGATTAAGTGCAAAGATTTGTATGTGTTAGAAGGGAAGCATGCAGCATTTGGGAGTGGGCAGGCAGTGCCCTGCTACCTTTTACTCTTGCAGCATGCCAGAGGCCTTTGTGGCACTCTATCTGCACTCACTGCAGCCTACAAAAGGCCATGTCGTGTTTTTACTGATTAAATTATCAAGGATCTCAAAGATAAGTCTAGGTAGTCATTGCTAAAAACTGCTGATTGCAACAAGGCTGGGCCAAACAGTCTGCATCCCCAAGGTTGTCTAACAAGCAACAGGCACCCTGATGAAATCAGAAAGAATGGATAAACTATGGTATCATGCTCTAGCAGCATCATAAAGTTGCCTTCAGACTGATTGGCCTGGGGAAACAGCAACCTAATGTTTCAGCAGGATGGAGAACAACATATCTTACAAAAGATGGAGAGTTTGAATTGAATGAAAAGTCAAAATGAGCAAAGGGAATTTCTTCAACTTAGAAACACCTCAAATTTGGAGTTTAAGAGTGGAAAAAATATGTTCCTGCCCAGACAAATCTTAGCTGTCATTGTGCACAATCGTGAGCCCTAAGTAGTGAGAAGCTGGCACCTATTCCAATAGGGCCTGGCAGAGATCTTAATCAAAGGTGATCCTTATCTGACTGATTGTTCTGGATCTTTAGAAGGTGATTCATTGCCCAACTGAGCACAGACATGTATGGACATGAAGGTGGTTGTATTCACTTACACAAGAAATATATGAAAATTAATACATTGTTCACAGGGTGGAGATTTATAGTTCAGGCAGAAGAGTTGGTTCAGACGAAATTTTGGAGTTAGGGTAGGAGAAGGAAAAGATATCCTAACAGACTTACCTCCTGCAAGAACAGCTTGTTGTGAACTTAATGAATCCATCACCTCCATTATTCTTTCCTTTCTTCCTCCCCAGCAGCAGGCAACTCTTCCTATCCTCCTTCTTTATCCCAAGTGTTTGTAAATAATTCAGTACCTTCTTATAGACACATTGAGAAGAATTAATGAGAGAATGTACGTGAAATAAGCAAACAGAAAGCTTGCTACTGTAAGTTTCCCCTAGCATCCTAATATACTGTGTATAAAGATCTTTCACTGGATGACCATGTTTTAGGTGGCAGAATTCAGATTGACCCAGGTGGAAATGGGAGAGGTAGAACAGTCAAGCAGAAACACTTAGGGATTGATATTCTAGAGGACAGTGATTGTAAAGTCAAACTTTTGCCTAGTCACTCTAATAGAAAATAAATGAATAACATCACAGATTATTAAATACAACAGATAATGGGAATGGCTAGGTAACTTATGCTGAATCAACAAGACGGAATATCAAGTAGCCATTAAAAATTAGAAAATTGTACTATGAACAAACATAGAAAAATACTGATGTGTTAGTTGAGAAAGCAAAACACAAAGCTGTACATACAGTGGCTGAAATGATTTAAAATTGTATGGGCCTTCACAATAATGAAAACAATTATGTGAAATGGTGATAGTCATAAAATTTATTAAATATATTATTCCATAGATTAACTACAAAAAAAAGAGTACAAATCAGTTCTATCCAGTTTTACAGTGCATAATATAACTTTTCTTTGAAAGTAGACTGATTTTTCTTTCTTTCTTTTTTTTTTTTTTTTTTTTTTTTTTTTTTTTTTTTTTTTGAAATGCAGTCTTGTTCTGTTGCCCAGGCTGGAGTACAGTGGCGCGATCTCGGCTCCCTGCAACCTCCGCCTCCCACGTTCAAGTAATTCTCCTGTCTCAGCTTCCCGAGTAGCTAAGATTACAGGTATGTGCTACCATGCCCAGCTAATTTTTGTATTTTTAGTAGAGACAGGGTTTCACCAAGTTGGCCAGGCTGGTCTCGAACTCCTGACCTCAGGTGATCCACCTGCCTCGGCCTCCCAAAGTGCTGGGATTACGGGGTGAGCCACCACGTCCGGCCTTGAACTGATTTTTGTGATGCTGTTTTCCTTAGGCTGATGTTAATGAGTCTGCATTCTCTGAGCCCTTAATTAAGGGATGGTAGGAGGGGTAGATATGAGTACAAAATAATTCAGGAGTGTTTTGGGGTACAGGGCAAAGTAATTTTGAGAATAAATATTTGTTGTAAAATCTACTGGGCGGAAAATTTACAGACATATTTTTAAATGGTTATAGAGATACATTTTTTAATGCCCTATATGGGAGTGGGTGGGAATAAAAATGGAAACATGGAAGAGAAACTATAAAGAAAGGCTTGGATAGCTGTGTTCTGAGTACCAATTACATGAAACTGAATTCAGCTATTCCTAGAAATAAAAACATGAAACACAATTGTTCCTTTTTCATCTAAATCAACCCTAAGCTGCTACCAAATCATGTACTGTTACTATAACCAAACTGTGTCAAATAATGAATGTTAACTTAAGCTTGCACTTCTAGATTAGGAAAATTTATATAACTCTAACCCTATTTACAAACACTCACGTCATCTATGAAGCTCTAGCAAGATGTTATGAGTACCACTTGCCCTCTTTCTCTTATATAAATACAAAAAACAAAGCAAAGCAAAAACAACAACAACTAAATGCTCAAGTCGATAAGGAAGCAGACTATTAGGAAGGCACACAACATTTCTCTGAATAATGGATATAATTTAATGATACTAGCCACAGTCCTCTTAATGACAACTTGCATTTACTCAGCACCTTATTCAGCAATACTTTCACTCAGTCTAAGAAGCAATCAGAGCCCAAACCCCTGAAGATAATTATTCTATCAAAACAACTCTAAATTTAACTCCTGCCACCAATACTTTCCTATTTCAGGGGCTGTTTGCTGATCATTTTGAAGGGATTTGACTGAATAATGCAATTAGAATAAAGCAACAATGCATCCTCCCACTTTAGGCACCCAAGTACTTCAGGAAGACACTCTGCTATCCTAATGGATCTGCATAGTCCTTCTCTAAAGCTAGATACACTACTGGTGTGGCTGGTTGTTCACCTGAAATCCTTAGTCACCTTGGAACAGATGAGCTGGTTGGTAGATTCCCTGGACATCTTGGCATTATTGCCCCTGCTCTTCCCTGACTAATATCCTCCCACTGGCCCTGGGTTCCTCAGATTGCCCCCACTACAGCAGCCAGCCCTCCACATCATGCTCTCCTTAAGCAATACCTGTGCTCTAGAATGTCCTCTGTCTCCTTTGCTCATCAAAGCTGACCTGGCCTCCGCTCTTTCAGGGGTCTGCTCTTTGCTGGGGGATAGTGCATAAACAGATTATTCAGATACACCAGTGCTTCACAACTTTTTAAAGTGTGAAGATCTTTCTTAAACATCAAAAAAGTTGGTCTTTTAACATCCGCTGATGAAAATGTACTACATAATGACAGAAAGTTATCATATCATATTATTAGTCATACTTCGAAGTGAATTTGTATTTTACTAATTAAATCAGCATCTACATAGATTAGATTGGAAATGAATTGTACATATATACATGCTACTTCTTATTAATTCTATCTTTGAGATTTTATTTTGGCATGCACACAGTGTCATTGATCTCTTGCAACAATTTTTGGAGTATCACAGGTCTGAAGATTAGAGGTTTGCAATCACTAACATAAACCAGCTATTTATTTAGTTTTTTAAATACCTGTCATGACAGGGTGTGCTATACATACATAATCTTATTTATAGCCTCATGAGGGTGATTTCATTATCCTCCCGCACTGTACAAGAAATAGAGCTCAGAGAAGTTACTTCACTTGAGCACGGTTACACAGCTAGTTATTAGGCAAAGTTGAGATTCAAACCTAAGTCTAATTACAGTGTCCCTGTACTTAATCCCCAAGTCATATTGCCTGTCACTAAGTATTCTTGTAGTAAATAAGCTTCAATTTACCATTTCCTTAATCAAATTCAATAGCACATAAAGTCTTTCAGGTATGATGTGAATGGTGGTGGGGTTGGGCTGTAAGCCACTGGGGGAATTAATTGGAGGTAAATCCCTGAAATCACATTTGTGTACCAAACTACTTAGGTTCAAGAATATGATCAAGACACAGTACAGTGAAGCTGCTTTTAAAAAAATCACTTGGATAAGTTTAGTGATCTATTGTACTTCATGGTGACCACAGTTAATAATAATATATATTTCCAAATAGCTGAAATAATAGATGTTTAACATCCTTGCCCCGAAAAAATAAGTTGATGAGATAATGGATATGTTAATTAGCTTGATTGAATCTTTCTTCAGTGTATAGATAGATCAAAACATCACATTGTACCCCATAAATATACACAATTATTGTCAATTAAAAATAATTTTAAAATCACTTGGAGATGTACATGTTTAGGTGATGTTTTAAATGAATCAAAATGGAAACATTTAGTTCTGTTTTAATAAAGAGTGAGTTGCTCAAGAGAAAAGCAGTTTCTAAGAAGAGTTGGTTAATTGAGTGATAACAGATCAATGGTTCTCAAAATGTGGTCTCTGGACCAGCACCTGGGAATATATCAGGAATACAAATTCACTGCTCCTCCTCCTGCCAAGCTCCATAATCTCCTAAGTCAGAAGTTCTAGGGATGGGTCCCAGCAATCCAGGTTTTCACAAGGCCTCCAGGTAATTCTGATACACATTGATGCTCATTGGAGAACCATCAAACTGGACAGCTATTTACCAAAGTGGCAGAGCTGGGAGGAGGCAATGAGCATACTAACAATAAAGGCAAGATTCTGGTTGGAGGAAGACTAATCCAGGCACCACAAGACTAGTATAATAAAATAAGTAATAGCACATAATATTATTAGTTATTTGTCAAACCAGGTCATATAGACCTGGGTTTGAGACTTAGCTTACTAGCTGTGTAATCTTAGGTGAGTAACTTAACTTCTCCGAACCTCAGTTCTCTCATCTGTAAAATGAGAATAACAGTAGTACCTCCTTCATAGGGTTGCCATGAGGATTAAATAAGTTGATCCATGTAAAATACTTAGAACATATATATAATAATAAATGTATAATAAAATTAAGTTATAATTAGTTGGATGTCATATTTCTTCAGTTTTAGACAGCTTAGTCTAGAGGCATGTGGATATGTTTTCATTATGTCCACAAAATAAGGCTTTAAGCTACCCCTCCAGAGCAATGAAAAAGGAATGGATAGGGACCTAGTGAGATTAGGAGGGACAATTAAAGTACCCATTTGAGGATCATTGATTTATAAGCCCCAAGCAATGGCTTAAAGAGGTAGCCTCAAGGAACTGCAGTGAAAGAAGATTGGAAATGGCTTAAACTTTAGTAACGGGCAAAAAAATAAGCATGTAAATTTTTTTCTTTTTTTTTTTTCTTTTTTAACGGATCTCGCTCTATCACCCAGGCTGGAGTGCAGTGGCGCGATCTCCGCACACTGCAAGCTCCGCCTCCCGGGTTCAGCCATTCCCTCCCTGCCTCAGCCTCCCGAGTAGCTGGGACTACAGCCCACCACGCCCGCTAATGTTTTGTTGTGTCTTTTTTTTTTTTTTTTTCTTGGTAGAGACCAGGTTTCACGTGTTAGCCAGGATGGTCTCAATCTTCTGACCTTGTGATCCGCCTGCCTCAGCCTCCCCAAATGCTGGATTACAGGTGTGAGCCACAGAGACTGACCTATAAGCTGGTAAATTAAACATAATCATGCTTGTGATCCTTTGAGGGCACTTTAAATTGACCAGCTGTTCTCTAGGTTGATGATCCGTATAATGATACTAGACCCTGGACTCTGGAGATGCAGTGGACCCCCTTAACCAAAAACAGCCTCCCTGGATGCCTTAAGTCTTAGCTGATACATTATTCAGATATAGAATTTTGGAGATTCTTGAAATGCCATTTTTCCACTTAGAAAACAGATCTGACTTTAAAATATTTAAATCTAAATAATGACTCTGGAGTTTGAACAGACCCTAAATTCATATCCCAATCTGCCTCTACTAGGTCTTGACCTTGGTGATTTACATAATCTCCTACTCTCAGTTCCCTGGCTCTAAAATGAAGAATCATTCCATCCTATCTTGCTGGGTCCTTTGTTATGCCTAGAAGTAACAAGAGAAAGCATTTTAGCACAGTGGCTGCCCAATACTGAGCGTGCAATAAGTGTTGACTGCTTTCATTTTTGCCTATCTCATAAGAATATTGTTGAATCACCGAACATTTTAATAGATTTTGGACAGAAAACATCATTCCCTGATGTGTCTTTGTCTTGGCCATCGTGATTAATTTTGGAGAGAGGCTAACCAGCAATACGAATTCCTCTAACTTGAGGCTTTGTTTCCTGGCATAAGTAATCTGACTATGCAGGTATTGAGAATGAACTACTCTTAAAGGGCCTTAAAGGGTAAACTGATGGTATTATATAAAAGGGGCTTCAAAAGGAAATAAAGTTTATGAAATGCTAGATAAACCAAGTAAACAGATTCCTTTACTGTAAACTGCTCAAAGCTTTGCTATCCTAACATGCACAACAAATTTCCTAGAGGGAATCCTAGCATGAATCATTCCCATTTATTGACCATAGAAGCCTTTTTCTAAAAACAAACAAAAACACCTACAGAGATATATTGCACACAACACACTTGAAAAATACTGTTCCTTATCTTCAACCATTCTTTCAGTAGCACAGAGGGAAATCAAAAGAGCAGAGCACCCACAAATCAGATATTTCCCTTTGGCACATAGATAAATTCCCGTACCAAATCACAGAGAAAGTACAAACTCTTCTGGACATAGCGTATCCTGTCGTAGCAAACGTACTTGTGGGGGACTGAAGAATCATTGCAACTTAGGTAGCAGGATTGGCTGAACGGTGCTTGGTCTTTTGGAGAGATAAAGGATTTTTAAGTTATCTGTATGGGAAGAAGAAATGGGAAAGAACAATGCCAGACCGCGGTGGCTCATGCCTATAATCCCAGCACTTTGGGAGCCGAGGCAGGCGGATCACCTGAGGTCAGGAGTTTGGAGACCAACTTGACCAAAATGGTGAAACCCCATCTGTACGAAAAATACAAAATTTAGCTGGGCATGGTGGCAGGTGCCTGTAATCTCAGCTACTCGGGGGGCTGAGGTAGGAGAATCATTTGAACCCAGGAGGTGGAGGTTGCAGTGAGCTGAGATCACACTGTTGCACTCCAGCCTGGGCAACAAGAGCGAAACTTCATCTCAAAAAAAAAAAAAAAAAAAACGGAAAGAACCACTCTTTTCCCTGAGGCTTTTGCATTCCTGGCTTTACCCTAAACCAGGAATTTATTTGTGAGGACTTCTTCCCCTTGCTGTCTCTTTTTGCATAGCAGTGCTAGCCCAGGACTGGCAAAGGAGTCACCATAGCTGAGTTCAGATATCAACCATTTTTACTGAAAGAATTGGAGTACCATTTTCCCCATCACCGCCCAGTGCATAGATCAGGGGTGCAGGAACTTTCTTTACTCTTTGGGCCAGCCCATGAATGTTTCTTTTCCCTTCAGCCACTTGAGCCCTTCCAGAAAGGTCCAGAGTCTCTCTACCACCACCAACCCTCCTGCTTTGTATTATTACCTACGTTTTCCTCATAGCATCTATCCCAGCACCTCATATCCATTGTCTCCTTGGGGAGATGATGCCAAAGAGCTTGCTCCTGAAGAGCTCCAAAAATATTTAATAATAATAATACACTGGCAATACCTTTAGTTTGTATGTCTCTTTTGTTTACACCTTTCAATGGTTTTAAAATACCCATTTTTATGTTGCATTCTTACAATATCTCTGTGAAATAGCTAGGGCAGATGTTGTTACCCTCATTTTATAGACAGAGAAAATAAAACAAAAAAGTGAAACAAGTTTCTCAAGGTTACTCAGCCCGTTAATGTCAGGGATGAAATTAGAACTGTAGTCCACAAATTCCCAGCCTAATTCCTTGCAAATGCCACAAGGACTACCCTTGTTCTAATGGAAGTGAGATCTATAGCTGAGGTTAGCAGTAACAGAGAGAAGTAGGAATTCAAAGACCTTCCGTGGCATGGTTCTCACACGGGGTAGACTTTTTCATTAGTCTTTTGTTGGGGATATCTGCCTGGATTTTGAACCTACTATAGGAACTTCAGCTTGTCATCTGTTTCAATACCATTTTTCCACATAAGTCAGTGAAGATCCTGAAGATGACATCCTTCTTATGTCTGGAAGGATGAGGATTTAGTAGGTTCCTTACAGACAGGAGCAACTTGTTTACACAAATTATTCATGCAGACTAAGTCCCATCAGTAGGAGTAGAAGTATGTCTGAGTCCCCAGTGTAACAAGAGTAATTTTACAGCAAACTGATACATACCTCATCACCTAAGGAGGGAATTTACACCCCAGGAGATTCAAATAACAGAACAGCTCCTCAAGGTGGGGTCCTAAAAGTTACAGTGTCCCCTTTTCTAACAACTCGATCCATCACTTTTATTACTAATGTTTGTACATTATGGAAGGAAAAAAAGACACACAAAATAGCTTGAGATTTTGAGGAATTGAGATTCGCAGACCATGAAAATGAAGCTTCAGGCCATTCTCCTGCCTCAGCCTCCCGAGTAGCTGGGACTACAGCCACCACGCCCGGCTAATGTTTTTTTTTTTTTTTTTTTTTTTTTTTTTTTTTTTGGTAGAGACAGGGTTTCACTGTGTTAGCCAGGATGGTCTCAATCTTCTGACCTTGTGATCCGCCTGCCTCAGCCTCCCAAAGTGCTGGGATTACAGGTGTGAGCCACAGAGACTGACCTATAAGCTTGTAAATTTAAACATAATCATGCTTGTGATCCTTAGGGCACTTTAAATTGACCAGCTGTTCTCTAGGTTGATGATACCTATAATGATACTTAGACTGACTCTGGAGATGCAGGTGGAGCCCTCCTTAACCAAAAGACAGCCTCCTGGATGCCTTAGAGTCTTAGCTGATACATTATTCAGATATAGAATTTTGAGATTTCTTGAAATGCCATTTTTCCACTTAGAAAACAGAGTCTGACTTTAAATATTTTAAATCTAAATAATGGACTCTGGAGTTGAACAGACCTAAATTCATATCCCAGATCTGCCTCTTACTAGGTCTGTGACCTTGGGTGATTTACATAATCTCTAGCTCTCAGTTCCCTGGGCTCTAAAATGAAGAATCATTCCATCTATCTTGCTGGGTCTTTGTTATGCCTAGAAGTAACAAGAGAAAGCATTTAGCACAGTGGCTGGCCCATACTGAGCGTGCAATAAGTGTTGACTGCTTTCATTGTTTGCCTATCTCATAATGAATATGTTGTTGAATCACCGTAACATTTTAATAGATTTTTGGACAGAAAACATCATTTCCCTGATTGTGTCTTTGTCTTGGCATCGTGATTTTAATTTTGGAGAAGGCTAACCAGCAATACTGAATTCTCTAACTTGAGGCTTTGTTGTCTGGCATAGTAATCTGAACTATGCAGGTATTTGAGAATGAATCTACCTCTTAAAGGCCTTAAAGGGTAATACTGATTGGTATTATATGAAAAGGGGGCTTCCAAAAGGAAATAAGTTTATGAAATGCTAGATTAAACAAAGTTAAACAGATTCCTTTACTGTTAAACTGCTCAAAGCTTTTGCTATCCTAACATGCACAACAAATTTCCTAGAGGGAATCATAGCATGAATCATTTCCCAATTTATTTGACCATAGAAGCCTTTTCTAAAACAAACAAAAAACACCTACAGAGATTAGTATTGCACACAACACACTTTGAAAATACTGTTCTTATCATTCCAACCATTCTTTCAGTAGCACAGAGGGAAATCAAAAGAGGCAGAGCACCCACAAATCAGATATTTCCCTTTGTCACATAGATTAAATTGCCTCGTACCAAATCACAGAGAAGTACAAACTCTTCTGGACATAGCGTAATTCTGTCGTAGCAAACGTTACTTTGGGGGACTGAAGAGATCATTGCAACTTAGGTAGCAGGATTGGCTGAACGGTGCTTGGTCTTTTGGAGAGATAAAGGATTTTAAGTTATCTGTATGGGAGAGAAGAAATGGGAAGAACAATGCCAGACGCGGTGGCTCATGCCTATAATCCCAGCACTTTGGGAGGCCGAGGCAGGCGGGATCACCTGAGGTCAGGAGTTTGAGACCAACTTGACCAAAATGGTGAAACCCCATCTGTACGAAAAATACAAAATTTAGCTGGGCATGGTGGCAGGTGCCTGTAATCTCAGCTACTCGGGGGGCTGAGGTAGGAGAATCATTTGAACCCAGGAGGTGGAGGTTGCAGTGAGCTGAGATCACACTGTTGCACTC
>NW_016816468.1:57353-59607 GCF_001698545.2 Rhinopithecus bieti | reverse complement strand
AAAAAAAAAAAAAAAAAAAAAAAAAAAAAAAAAAAAAAAACAAGTGCTAGAAGAAAGCCTGGAAGGAGAGGAATCTGAGATAGCCGAGCCGCACAGTGGAAGCAGGGCAAAATCCCTGTCACTCCTAGGGGAGAGCTGCCTGGGCCAGCAACCAGACCCATCTGATAACAATGGGAGAGGCAATGATTGTCTTATTCTACAGAGATTTGGGGATTTATTTGTGACTGCAGCCTTTCCTTGTCTATATCAGAAAATAAAATATATACATTTATTACTCTTTTCCCCAAAAGTGCAAAATAAATTTTAACATAAGAATTAAAAAAAAAAAAAGAAAAAAAAGAAAACTGTTCTCCAACTAAGTTCACCTATTTCCATAATATCATGTACCAAAATCTGTATCCCCAAGGTGTAGGCATCTCAATATTTACCATATTATGAACTCCATCACCTATCTTCCTCCCTGAGGAGTCACCGTGGAGTAGGAAATCAACAAAGTGAGTTAGTGGTAGATGTAGGAGCACTGCTTATCTAATTAACCGCCAAACTGGTAGGAAAAAAATGAATCGGAAAGGGAGAGTTATAGCAAAAAGAGGATACTGAAGTCTGCTCCCAAAAGCCACTGTCTTGTCATCACAAGAGGTTTACTTCTTGATCCCTCCCTCCTCTGAACTCCAGCACCCCTTAAATGCTATGCCATACTTGCAACATGTTTGTATCATAGTGCATTATTCTCTGAAGATACCAGGCACTTCCATGTGACCTCCTGTGCAGAGCTGCAAACTCCAGAAAAGTACAGAATGTTTCTGTATGCTTTCACATATCCTCTATGCTACATGAGAAGTGGACAGTAAACACTTGGTAATATCATATTCCTCCTCTAATATTTTTTGAGCTTGTAAAGAAGTTAATACATTCATGCTTGGTAGAACTTTACCAGACATAGTTGGCATTCAGGTGAGTTAGACAATGGCTGATGACCCATCAAGAATTTTACAGAGTCCCTGCAATATTTTTCAGCACTGAAACCAAGTAGTAGCTCCAAGACAAATCCCCATGTTGTTGATTAGTGGTAGCACGAGGGGTGGCCAGGAATACCAAACTGGAAAACAGTAGATTTACCTCAGAGTTACAGTGGTACCATTAACCAGTAAGGTGCTCATGGTAAGTTACTGACACTGAGTTTCCACATCTTTATAATGGTGATGGTGCAGGAGGATAATTAATAGGTGCTGTTCAAAAATCCAAATATAGGATCTTACTTTCCCTCTACTTCAATTCACTAGAAACTCACTGATCTAATATATATTATCACTAAGAGATTCTGGTTAGAAAAACTATAATTTCTACCACCCAACTGTGCCACCTACCCAAACAGCAGTCAGAGAACCTAAATAGCAATTAATTTGCTTCCATGAGTGAGGTCTTGCAAACACAACCCAATTATCATGAGAAAAACACATCATCAACAACAAACATTGCTTGTATACTTTGAGTAGACTACAAACAGATACATGATTTCTACCTTGATCCACTTTCCTTTCTCTATAGAACACTTATTTATTCAACAATTATATCCTAAACATATATTGTGTTGCAGGTCCTGTGCTATCCGCTGGTGATATAATGGTGAAGAGGAATGACATGCACCCTGTCCCTGTTCTTCTTAAGTTAGAATCTAGAGGCAGAAAAGCAGATTCTCAGCCTCTCAATTGGTTTATGGAGAAAATATACCACTTAGTTCACTCCCAACTTGAATTATGAACAAGAAAATCAAATTGAAATATGAAAACAATGGCAGTCTACTGCCTGAGCCACAAAAGAAGCCGATATATGACCTTAACTGCTGGACCAACAGAATTCTTGAGTGGCCATTCTTGTCAGTTCCCCAGCTGGAAAATGTAAAGTGTAAAATATAACCTCCAATCATTCTGAATAAAGAACTGAAGTCTTAACACCAACATTTAATGGGACAATGAGCTTCAAACTTTTAATAAATTTTGACTAAGAGAAATAATACAAGACTGCTTAGTAATAGTTACTTTCTGGTCTTGCTTCTTTTGGGTATTTATTTCTTTATCAATGGATGGAAATCAATTTTAAAAGCCCCTTTTTTATGGCTGCATAATATTCCATGAGTTTGTGTCCTTTGTAGGGACATGGATGCAGCTGGAAACCATCATTCTTAGCAAACTATCACAAGAACAGAAAACCAAACACCGCATGTTCTCACTCATAGGTGGGAACTGAACAATGA
>NW_016816468.1:17915-55121 GCF_001698545.2 Rhinopithecus bieti | reverse complement strand
TAGAGTGAGCACATATTACTTTTATAATAACAGAAAATAAAAAGGAGTTTTATTTGTGAAAAAATCCATCCATTCCCCAAATTATCTGTCCCACTAATTTTCTTGTAACCACTCACCATTCTGGGAGAAAATGGCAGAACCCACTCTATAAGGCTGGCTTCTGCTTATCGCAACAAAATTCTTGCAGTGGTTCTTGTCACCCTTTATGCTTTTTGGTCTCTCTTTAAAAAGGAGGGTGAAGGCATGAAGAATAAAAAGATGCCAAACTGAAAAATGACTACATGGAGCCAATGGCACAGACCAAAGCATTCCAGAAAAATAGCCATGCAGATGAATACTCTATCACAAATAGAGACTCTCTCCCAGCATCCATCTTTTTCTTCCCCTCACCCAAACTGCTTCCTGGCAAAGTTAATATCCCAGCATCAGCATTAACTCTCCTAGCTTTGGTCAGGTTGTATCACAACCCTAGATTTATTTAAAGGTAGTCTTTTTGAATTTATTATTGAATTACAGCTTGATAAGGGAGACCAATGAATGCATGCAGCACCATAAAAATTCTGCAGAGTACCAGCTTCCCCAGCCTGTTGTGTCCTTCAGACAGCAGTGACAAATCAAGCAGTCTGTGGAGAGCTCCTCCTGGTGACATGAATTACCTCACCAACTAGGGCTTATTACAAAACACAACCCATTGCATTGGGCTGGAACAGAAGGCAATTTTCAATTCATTTATAGCCCATGCCACTCACTTGTTTAACGTCAGTTCTTAAGGGGATGGTCTTGCAAATATAACCCCTCTTGTCCATATAAATTAGTAACTGTTAAAGATAAGCTCATAGCCAGTGAATTTTGGATATTTCATCTCTGTTTGTTTTTACTGAAACTAGAATTTCCTACTTCAAATTTACATGCAGGTCTTAAAAATTAGATTACCACAGTCATAAGCCAAAGTCACATCGCAATTCATGAGGCATATTTCTCCCTTATGGTAACAATGTAGATATTTAGCAAATAATAGAAGAATGTAGCTTGAGTGGTTATATTCTCTTACATTTCATTCCAGAAGTCAACAGTCTAGCTATCAATTGGTGATCCATTTTCAAATATATTCCACTGCAGGCAAGTGACAAATGCATATACTGTATAAGCTAGATACTTAACTCATCCCATTGACAGGGGATAACAATTTCTAAACACATCAAGCAGAGTCAGATTTATATTTCCACAGAAAACCAAATACCTCATGTTCTCATTTACAAGTGGGAATTAAACATTGGGTGCTCATGGGCATAAAGATGGCAAAACAGACACCGGAGACTACTTGAAGGAAGAGGGAGGGATCAGGGAAAGAGTTGAAAAACTAACTATTGGATACTATGCTCACTACACTGGTAACGGGATCATTTGTATTCCAAACTTCAGCATCATGCAATATGCCCAAGTAACAAACCTGTACATGTACCCCCTGAATCTTAAAAGTTGAAATGATTTTTTAAAAAGATTTGTGGTTCCAATTTTAATAATTTTTACTTGCTACAGTGAGATTGGAAAAGGTGTCTAAAGAAAAGCTGAGAAGAAAGGCAGCCTTTATTGAGCCACTTACTATATGCTTCATGCATGTACATATATTATCTAATTTACTTCTCACAATAGCATAAAGAAACTATTATTATTATTTTCAGTTTAAAGAGGAGGGGATTAGAACTCAGAGGCATTCCCTATGTTGCCTAATGGGGCACAACACTAAGAATCAAGAGCCAGAATCAAATAAAGGCTTTTCTTACATTATAACCCCAGGATCTTTCCAAGATTGCAAGTAATTACAATGATGATAATGTTATTAATAAAAATTACTGCTTCATATGCATGCCTTTTGCATCATTTAAGTAAGCCCTATTAAGTTTGGAGGTCTCGCCTGCCTAGGGAAAATCACAGGCTGAATGAAAGCTCTTGGTAATCTTTACCTCAAAACTAAAATGATTCAATATATCAGAAACTTCAAATATTCAGAACCCAATGAACCAGTATTATTATCAAATAACTGCGATTTGCCCCACAACCTGCTTTCAGGAGAGAGTAACTTCTTTCTCAGTACTTTGCATATAGTTGATGAATACTTTGCATATAATTGATGCCAAACCAATGGTTGTAATTTGTTGTTATGTATAGTACTAGGTCCAAAAACTCTCAGAGAAATGCTCTAGGCTTTACCCATATATCCTTCTCCAAAGGCAGGCCCACTTTAGAGAAGTTTGCTCAAGTTACTTGTGCAATGTCTCTCTGAAATTCACAAATGCAGTTGAGGACTTTGTCTCCTAAGCCCAGAGGCTGACTGCACATGTAGGTGGAGCAGACTATACCTTACTGTTATGATGTCAGATCTGCTAAGCAGACTAATTCCAGGACTTTTCTTCCACGCCAAGTACCCCAAACTGGACCCTGATGCCTAAATTTCTACGTAGCCCTGAATTGGTGAAAGCCTTTAATCACTTCTTCATCCTTGCGTAAAATTCTTCTTTTTCCAAAATCGTCCCTTCTGTTCCACCACATTCTCTCCCTCCTTGTCACAGCCATCTACTGATTTCTGGTCAGTTCCAAGATGCATTGAAGACCATTATACCTGGCTTATAGGCCTCCTTTCCACTCAGTCCTGACATAACCTTTCATGGCTTTAAAACTCACATGAATCAAACTTCTAAGATTCTTGTCCAGTGATTCTGAACCTTGACCTTGTGCATCTAAAACTCCTGTGGAGCTTATTTAAAAATATATATATATATCCCTTTTCTGAAACCTACTCAGAGCTCCTGAATCAGAATCTCCCAGGGCAAGATCTCATGCCGCAATGTTGAACACTCTCTAGTTGATTTTAATGTATGCCCAATTTTAAGAACAACTGTGCTAGCCTCACAGGTTCTTGAGCTACATGACTCAGTGGGCTTCCCCTTACTGTACCCAGTCATTCCCACATGTAAGTGTAACACAGAATCATCAGGAATTGTTCAATCTTTTAAATCTGAAATGTAAATCTCCTCTTCTCTGACAATAATCTCCCATCATTCTAGCTCCCTCACTCCCTTACCTTCCCCATCATCTGATCTTCATTCTTGACATCTGCAGACTCACTGACTCATCACTTCAACCATGCCTTGGCCGATACCCCCAAATTCCTGCATTCTCTTATCTGGGACTACAAAGAAAATACTTAGGCCATTACTTCCAGAAGTACGGAGTATCAAGGGTGAGCCAGAAATGTAAACACATAATCACAGTACCACATGGGAAGCGCCCCCTCTCAAAGAAGTCTTCCCTATAAGATAGCACCCTCTGTCGTTCTCCAGCTTCTTACTCTATTTTCCTTCATGTTACTTTTAATAACCTGACATTTTATTTCATATCCATTTATCTATCATTTTCATGTCTATCTCCATACTAGAAAGTAAAATCCAAGAGGGGCAGAACTTTGTTTTGTTCACTGTTCTGTTCCCAGTGCCAAAAATGTTGCCTGGCACAAAGTGGGTACTCAAACTGTTGTTAAGTGAATGGAAAGAATAAATAAGTGCTATTACTGAGATACACAAAAAAGTACAAAGGAAGGAGAACGACCTATCCAACATAGGGATGAGAGAGAGAGAGAGAGAGAGAGAGAGAGAGAGAGAGAGAGAGAGAGAGAATATGAGAAGAGAATGAGAATGAATGAGAGAGAGAATTCTTACTCATCCTGTGAGATGACGTAGGGTACATAACCTTCCATGGGCTGGGTTAAGTTTCCGTCTGGGTTTTCTTAGCACCTCAAATCTTATATTTTTATGGCATTTCATTTGTCTCTCTCTTCCCCCAGCATATTTGATACCTATGAGAGCAGCTACTGTATTTTTAATCTATTAATATATCTGAAATGCCTAGCATAGTGGCAGTCACAAAATAATGTGCAATAAGTGTTTGTTGCCTGACAATAATAAACAAGTGATTATCTTTATAAAGAGTACTAGTCCAGAAGGGGTTAAGGTGTTAAGCTATTAGTGGCCCTGCATTCTACATTGCCCAGCTATATGACCTTGGGCAGGTTGCTTAGTCTGTCAGAGCCTGAGTTTCCACCTTCCTCACAGAGGTTCTATAGGAATTCAATGAGATAATATATGTACATATAATATATACACAATATTTGGCTTAGCACCTGGCATATGATAGGTTTTAAATATATGATAATTTCTATATTAGAAAGCGGGAATGAAGCAGTGGGAATGAAGCAGTTTGGAACAGATTAGATTGAGGAAGGAAGTTATGAGATAACTGGGTAGCTTACTGAGGTACCTCTGAGAGTGGCCAAAATCCTGGGATGCCAATAATGTTGGCCCCACTTCAATCTTTGCACCACACTTGCCAGTGCCTGAGCTGAGAGGCTCTGAGGATTAGAAACAGGCAAGGGCATATAGTGACTGTCAAAAGGGAAAAGCAAAAAGAAAAACAGCTTAGGGTTGACACTGACCTTGAACCAGGCCACCTAATTGTGGATGAAAGAACTAAAAGTATTTCCTTAAGAACCTGACACATCAAGTGCAGTATTAATGGGCTGCTTCTGAAGAGCAGATGTCAAAGTGAATGCCCCTCTTCCTGGTGGGTTTGAAGTGAACAAATTGTAGTGCATTCTGATGAGGAGCTAAGCCAGTCAGGGTCTCATATCAAATGCTTGAGAATCCCAAGTGACAAATCACACTAAGCAACATGGAGGCATGCATGACATTTGCTTCTGCAAACTAAGCAAACCTCTCTCAGAGATAGCATCAAGCCAGTTTCTGAGTAGTTTGCTTTGCCACAGACGCTTCTTAGATTCATCTCTCCTTTTTGAAAGAGATAAGAGGTAAGTGCTACATAGCAGCTGCAACAAGGTAGAACTGCTGAGCTATAGGAAGGGGTACCTTATAAAGTCAATGGCATTCAAAATGCTAGCAGTGGGGTTGATAAGGGGAAAATGAGTTAGAACTGCAAAACTAAAGGAAGATGCAAGGTCAGAAAACTGAGGGCAGAAGGAAGACTCTGAATAAGGAAGGGGAAAATAGACAGTGCCCAACTATCTTACAATACTTGAAACAATCTTCCCACACCAGAGAAAATACCAACAGAGGCTAAATTAACTTGGGGGTGTTATACATGGAAATTATAATTGAAACAAAATGGCCTGTCTTAGGACTTGTTTTATATTATTTGACGGCTATTATCTGATTATTTTCAAGTCTAAAATACTTAACACTTCAAAAAAGAGAGGCCAGGCATGGCATAACAACTCAAACCTATAATCCCAGCACTTTGGGAGGCCAAGGCATGAGGATCACTTGAGTCCAGGAGTTCGAGACCAGTCTGGGCAAAATAGAGAAATCCCGTCTCTACCAAAATTTTTTTAATTACCCAGGTATGGTAGTGCATGCCTGTGGTCCCAGCTACTTGGAAGGCTGAGGTGGGAGGATCATTTGAGCCTGGGAGGTTGAGGTTGCAGTGAGCTGTGATTGCGCCACTGCATTCCCGTCTGGACAACAGAGTGAGACCCTGTTTCAAAAAAAATAAAAGAGCGATAATCCTTGAAGTCCAGAGCACCTCCTCCACCTCTAGTGTAGTGCTGGACACAAAATGATGCTTGATAAATAAGCTGATTTGTCAGCATAAACACCGAGTTTCCTTTTTTTGTCCTCTTCCTCTTTCTCACAACTTCTTCTCCTGCCTCNTCGAGACCAGTCTGGGCAAAATAGAGAAATCCCGTCTCTACCAAAATTTTTTTAATTACCCAGGTATGGTAGTGCATGCCTGTGGTCCCAGCTACTTGGAAGGCTGAGGTGGGAGGATCATTTGAGCCTGGGAGGTTGAGGTTGCAGTGAGCTGTGATTGCGCCACTGCATTCCCGTCTGGACAACAGAGTGAGACCCTGTTTCAAAAAAAATAAAAGAGCGATAATCCTTGAAGTCCAGAGCACCTCCTCCACCTCTAGTGTAGTGCTGGACACAAAAATGATGCTTGATAAATAAGCTGATTTGTCAGCATAAACACCGAGTTTCCTTTTTTTGTCCTCTTCCTCTTTCTCACAACTTCTTCTCCTGCCTCTGCTCTGGTTACTGCTTAGCCCTTCTGGGGGTCTTCAGGGATGAGATTTCTGAGCACAATTACAGATGTTTAGAGATTTTCACTAGATAAAGATGTTAAAGAAGATATATAAAGAAATACTAGATAACTCCAGAGTAAAGAAAAAGACTTAATACCCCAGCATACATACTTAAAGAGATAGTATTCAAAGGACAGGTCTCAGTGGAGGAGATCAGAAAATACATGAAGGGTTATGTGTGGATAATCCTAGAGTCTACCTTCTACTCAGGAGCTTCCACCAGTATTACCTATATATTGAACATGTTTACAATCTTTATATTCATTTTATCATAATCACATCTCTGCAAGGCAAGCATTATTAGTCCCATCATACAAATGAGGAGAATAGCAATAGCCTCTGTCCTGTCTCTTGTTACTTTACATTCACACTGTCTTAGGAGAGAAGAAACAATAAGAAAAATGAACTGCCCTGAATATCAGATATTACCTACCTCAGAATGCAAACTATAGAAGAAAACTCTGCCTCACCTCCTCTTAATTTCAAACACATCTCTCTAGAGACAAACTCAGCCAATAAGTGTGAAATAACCCCATTATAATACAACCCACTGCTGCATGAAGCTAAGAGTAGCACAATTGAAAACACATCCTTTGAAATATAATCCATATAAGATTATGCAGTAAAGTTATCCCAGGAAGTACATGTGCATCTTGCCACCAAATTTCAGCATGAAATTCCATTGTAAATCAAATCTATCTTATAGTGACTAAAACAGGGATTATATTAGGCAAGATTCCTAGGAATTACTGGCACCTGGGAGAGGGAACAACTCAGTAAATAGAGCAGGGTTTGAACTTGGGTCTTACGGCAATATTAAAGTATCAACCAGAGTTTGGCTGTTACAGGGTTAATCTCCTTCAAAATCTTTTCAAAACTGGCCAGATCTAGTTGGAATGGTTCAAACACAATTGTACATCCTTGACAAGAAAGATTCCCATTAAATGCAAGAGGATAAAATTTGCTAGTTGTAGCATGTTTTCTTCTGAACAGATTAAGAGCTATTCGATAGAAGTATAATAGAATGTGTAAATCTAGTATGACTTGGGAGCAGTGTATCTGACATTGAAGATACAGAGCTGTCAAAGTGGAGATAACCTGTACATTGAGCAGTGGAAATTCCAGTAGAAATAATGCATCTGCTGACAATATTTGGGCAATAAAAACAGATTTAAGCCAAAATAAAATACCAAATACCTCATAAAAACAGCCACCAGCAGCCACCCTTTCAGCATACGTTAGAAATTCAATAGAGATCATTGCCAATTAAAAAGGCAGCTGTATTGAGATAAATAAAAATGAATTCTAAAATTAGTCTTGTGATGGGAAAGCAGGTAAGCAGAATACCTTCCTGTTCCCTTGGGCTAAGACAAAAGTCGGTTGGTGTTGATTCTTGTTTATAGAGATAAACCTGGACAACTGGATGGTTTCTACAGCTAAAAACTGGTCACTTTCAACGATCTGTTTGCAGAGAAAACATTTCTCACTAACTTTGAAAAAAATGTCTAACATGCCATCCTAAAGTTCTGGAGAACCAGAGGGATACTTGTCAAGTCTACCACCTCTAAATTTCTCCTCCTATCAGATCACATAAAGTATGTACCTGCCCACCCACTCACATCTACATTCAAATGAGAACTCACATAGAGAAACATTTTCTACTGCTTCTATGTTAACATTCTTTGATTTCCTCCTCAATGCAACTCTTTGGATGACTTTTAAAAATTCTCTTAAAGAAGTATTTGCACTTGTACCAAACTGTGGAGGAACTTTTAATGCCCAAATCCCAGAATTAAATTTTCCTAAAGAAAGCCCAGAAAAGTTACTACTACTCCTAGAATGCTCTTTATCACATATTCTCTTGTGAGGTCAAGAACTCTCTTCAGTAAATCCACATACTCTAAGACCACTATGGGAGAGCATCTATACAACATTTATATTTGCAACTCAGATAGGGTTGCTATAAACCATGGAACCTATCTCCAATCCCTTGCCTCAGCAACAGTTAGCCTGTATATTTACACACACTGAGACACAGACATGAGGAAATCTGAGAATGATCACATCTAAATCATTGCTGATATTTCCAAGGCGCAACATTCTCCTTTCTAATTGAGTAAGGTGCTCAGCAAAGAAAATGCCAAGCTAATGAATATTTACAAGAATAAAAGTCTAAAGAAAGGGATTAACTTGGTTAATGGTTCAGGTTATCAATATTATAATGGTAACAACTGAAAAAATGACGGCAGACAGAACAAAAGTTTGACTACTATATAAATACTAAAATAATCAATGTCCCCTAAACCTAACTTCTCAGGAAGGGATATAAAACTAAGTGAATATTAGCATGAATATTTAAGTCAACACAGGTGCTATTTAAAGCTCCCATCCCTGAACCTTTATACATTACCTGCAATGTCCAGAGTATCTGACACCAGACCATTCTCTTTTCTACAGAAGATAGTCTCCTACTGATGCCCTCTACTTGACTTTTTATATTCTGGAAGGGGATGATGATAAATAACATCAGACACTATGGTGGTATGGTGGACTACTGGTTGCCCCTTAAAATTTGTTCTCTCCTCCTTCCTTTTAGTAATAGAAGCCCCTCCCAAGTTCTGTGTCTTAATCTATCTGAGCTGTCATAACAAAATAACCACAGACAGGGTAATGTATACACAATTGAAATTTATTGCTCACAGTTCTGGAGGCTGCGAAATCCAAGATCAAGGTGCCAGCAGATTCAGCGTCTGGTGAGGGCTTGCTCTCTGCTTCAAAGATGGAGCCTTCTTGCTGTATCCTCACATGGCAGAAGGGGCAAGGGTGCTCCCTTGAACCTCTTTTATAAGGGCACTAATCCCACTCGTGAGGCTAGAGCCCTCATAACTTAATCAATTCTCAAATGCCCCCACTTCTTAATACTATCTTATTGGGTATTAGGTTCCAACATGTGAATTTTGGGGGGAAACCAACATTTGGACCACAGCATTCTGGCTAGACACATGCCTGCCTAAATGAGACTACATTTGCCATCTTTTCTTGCAGCTAGGTGTGACTATGTGACTAGCCAAAAAGATATAAGCAGAATTGATGTGTGCATCTTCTGCTTCACATTCTTAGAAATGAAAATACTTGACTTCCATAACTACTCTTTCTTCTTTCCTTCCCATGGGCTAGAATGCAGATGTAACAGTGATCCAGTTTTAACTAAGCAGATGAGGTGCATTCCTAAGTCATAGTGGAGTCATAAGATGGAAGGCATCTGGGCCCCTATGTGATCTCATAGATCAGACCTACTCTATACAGACTGTGAAATCAAAGAGAAAGAAATTTCTATATTATTTAAACCACTATATTTTGGGGTCTCCAAGTTACAGTACCTTAGCCAATACACTAGCTAGTATCAGTTAACTGTTTAAAAACATCTGCTTCAAAGTCAGATGGAGACAGATTTTGAATCTCAGCTTCCATATCACTAGCTGCAGGCCTTTAGGAGAGTTTCTTAAACACCATGAACCCCAATTTCCTCATCTGTAAAGTGGAGCTATAAATATACTAGGGATATTACAAAGATAGTGCATGCAAAACACTGTAATACAATGTCTGACTCACATTAAGTGCTTAATAATTGTTACCTGTAGCTATATAAGGTGTGGCTCAATGAGGTTTAAAAAAATGAAAAAAGTCAATTAAAGCAGTAAATAGGAGTCTCTCTGACTAACAACAACAACAACAACAAACTAAGTAAAGTAGAAAGCTTTGCTTTGAGGTTTCCTACTATGCCATTTTTGGGAAACTTCTCAAGGGATTCCATTTCATTTTGACACATTGCAAATGATGTAGTTCTGCTAATTTGAATTCCGCTAGAATAAGAAACTCCAAAAGTAAGGATGATTCTGTTCATACCAAATAGGCTTCCTTAGAATACACAAATAATAATAAGTCAGTGAAGGACTGACCTATTTGATAGCAAATTATTAGCACAGGTAAATAGTTTCCAAAATACCTGGAAGATAAAAATGTACCAAAAAAGCAACCCAACAGAGGTCTGCTTCTCCAAAGGTCAAGCCCTTGTCAGAATATAAAATTCATGATAGATGGAGAAAATAGGAACATGTTGTCAGCTTGGATCGAATTGGCTACATTATTATTTTTTCTTTTTGCCAATTTCCAATGCTCTATAGAAGTAGAGAGGGAGAACATCAAGTCTTAGGAATGAAATGGTGTTACAAGTAATCCTGCAACAAAAGTACACAACCACTGCCTAGTGAGACCTGTTGGATCGTGGCAGCCCACAGAGCCTAAATAATACTACAAGAATACCATGGCTGAAACAGACACCCCCTTCCTAGTCATTCTGGCAACTAGCTTACTCAGTCCTTGCATGTGGGGCCATATTTCTGTGATAGAGAGATATCAGAGTGACAAACTCTAGCTTGATCTATGTCCTGCGATTACAGAGACACCAGTGTTACCCTGGATTTGTAAAAGTAGCTTTTACTTTTCAGAGGCTATCACTGGCAATTGTCCAAACAGCTGAATAAGCAGATATGACTTAAGTAGCCTGAGAAATAACATAAGGTAAGCAATTCTGCAAACTGTTTTTCTTAGGATTTGTTTGATATTCATATTTTGGTGTTTTTTTTTTTTTTTAATCCACCTATATATCCCTACCTGAATTTGTTTCTTGGCCTGCGGACTATACTTTACATCTAATTAATCTGTACTAATTAGAGGGAGAAGAACACCTTTATCCTCATTTTGAAATGAAAGAATCATATTTATCAATTTCATTTAGTCTTCTTTCATATTGAAGATATAGGAGTTGCTAAGACATCAGGGGCCAACTATTTTCTTCCAGGGGTTTCCTTAACAACCATCTAACTCTTCTCCCTCTGAACCAACTTTAGTTATTTTTTTTTTTCTGGTACTACACTTCCCCACCCCTACTTTGTACCTCCCATGTTGCAGACCACATTTTTCTGCCTTCACATCATTGTTCACATTTTTAACCCACCACTCATTAAGCCAAACAAACAAACAAACAGTTGGGTTAGAAGCAAGAGTTATGGAATAAGACAAATGTGACCTGGTCCCTAATTTTTCCTGTACTATCTTGGACAAGCTATGTAACTTCCCTGTTCCTAGTTCCTTCCTTTGTAAAATGGAGATGATAATAACAGTACCTACTTCATTGAGTTGTTGAGAGGATTAAGTGAGACATTACATATATAGCACCAAGCACTGTGTCAGGCTTCATTATTCAAGACATTACATTCTTTGTAAATATTCTGAAAAAGCAGGATGCCCTAGACACTATTCAAACCCCCAATCCCCATTAGTGGTAGAATGCTACTGTGTTTCATCTTGTGTACCTCTTTTCTATCCATTCTTTCTTCCTAGGTCTTATTCCTGCTAGTCCCAATTACATCTCATAGTGTCCCTCAGTGGTGAGGAGGCTGTTTGTACCCGGAACACAATGCAAACATCAGCCTGCTCAGTGTGGAGATGCTGCACTTAGTGCTTCCAAGCACATGAACCCAGAACATCAGATGGTTCCTAGAAGGGAAGCTGAAAGCTAGGAACGCTTAAAGCCTTCCTATAATTTTCTTCCTCATCTTCAAATTCTGTCAAAAAAACACATTTCTATCTATTATATCTTCCTAATAACAAGTTATGAGCTATATGTCTAAGCCCAGTTCTGCCACTAGTACTTTAGATGTATCAGTTGGGTGGTTTCATCTTTTAAAAAGGGAGAAGAAATCAATGGAAATTAGAAGATAAATGGTTTGAGAGAAGTCATAAAGGAAGAGAAGGGTTGTGTTAGGATGGGTTATAATTGTCATCTCTAGGGACACTCCCTGGCATCCATCTGTCCCCTGAGCTGCCTGCCTGCTTCACAGGGACAAATGTTTCTCTCCCGAGAAGACACTTGGGCAATTTGAAACTTGGTTTGAAGGCATCTGGTTGCTTGATTTCATGGATAAGGAAGTGATTGTTAGGAAAGGTAGACCCAGTCTACCTGCTTAGCGAGTAAAATCCATTTTAATTGGCTGGTAAAATTATGTATACACACACACACACACACACACACACACACACACACATATATATATATATAGTTTGAGACAGGGTCTCACTCTGTCATCCAGGCTGGAATGCAGTGGCAGGATCATAGCACAGCTCACTGCAGCCTTGACATCCCAGACTCAAGCGATCCTCCTGCCTCAGCCTCCCTAGTAGCTTGGACTACAGGTATGTGAAAAGTTTTATATTTTGAAAAGGAAAAAAATTAAATATTTAGGAAGCATCTTGGAGATAATTCTTATGAATCAGAGATCTGCTTGATGGGAAGCCAACATGAATTCATTCATTTACTTACTCTTTACTTGTCTCTCTCTTTTGATTGCATAGAAATTCTTTTCTGAATTAATGATCTCCAAGGGGCTAATACCTAGAATGTGTAAAGAACTCATCTAGCTCCACAACAAAAATCAAACAACTTGATTATAAATTGGGTAAACAACTTAAACATATCTCCAAAGAAGATATACAAATGGCCAAAATGCACATGAAAAGATGCTTAATATTACTAATCATTAGGGAAATGCAAATGATATACCACCTCATACCCATTAGGATAGCTACTCTCAAAAATAATAAAAAAAGAAGTGTTGACAACAATATGTACAAACTGGAACCCTTGTGCATTGCTGGTAAGAATGTAAAATGGTACAGCTACTATAGAATATAGTATTGAGGTTTCTTAAAATATTAAAAGTAGAATTACTATATGATGCAGTAAGTCTACTTCTTGGTATAGCTCCAAAAGAATAGAAAGCAGACCAGTAATTTGGGAGGCCAAAGTGCACGGATCACTTGAGGCCATGAGTTTGAGGCCAGTCTGGCCAACATGGTGAAATGCTGCCTCTACTAAAAACACAAAAAATAAATAAATAAATAAATAAATAAATAAATAAAATTAGCTGGGCGTGGTGGCGGGAGCCTGTAATCCCAGCTACTCAGGAGGCTGAGGCACAAGAATTGCCTGAACCGGGGAGGCAGAGGTTGCAGTGAGGTGAGATTACACCACTGCATTCCAGCCTGGGTGACAGAGGGAGACTCTGTCTCAAAATAATAATAATAATAATAATTGAAAATTGAAAGCAGAGTATCAAAGAGATATTTGTACACCCATATTTATAGCAGTACTGTTCACAATAACCAAGGAGTGGAAGCAACCCAAGTGTTCATCCACAGATGAATGAATGAGCAAAATGTGTGTATAAATACAACGAGATATTACTTAGCTGTAAAAAGGAAGAAATTTGGACACCTGGTACAATATTGATAAACCTTTATGGTGTTATGTTAAGTGAAATAAGTTAGTCACAAAAGGATAAATATTGTATGATCCCACTTATATGACGTACCTAGAGTAGTCATATTTACAGAGACAGAAAGTAAAATGGTAGCTACTAGTGGGTAGGGGGAGGGTGGATAGGGACTTATTGCTTAATGGATATAGAGTTTCAGTTTAGCAAGATTGAAAGAGTTCTGGAGATTGATGGCGGTGATGGTTGCACAACAGTGTGAATGTACTTAATGTCACTGAACTGTACCCTTAAAAACAGTTAAGATGGTAAATTTTATGTTATGTGTATTTTACCATAATCTTTAAAATGTCAAGGTCATAAAAAATACGAAAAGTCTAGAAGTCAACACAGCAAGAGGAGCCTACGTAGACACGATGATTAAATGAAATGTATTATTCTGTATGTAATCCTGGAACAGAAAAAGAGCATTAAGTAAAAACTAAGGAAATCTAAATGATGTGCAGAATTTGCTCAATGATAATGCATAAATATTGGTTCATTAATATATTCTACAAATATACCATATTAATGTAAGATATTAACAACAGGAAAAAGTGGGTGTGGGGTATATGGGAACTCTTTGTACTCTCTTAATCATTCTATAAATCAAAAACTATTGTAAAACAAAGTTTATTTTTTTTAAGTACTATTTGCCCTGGTTTTCACAAGGTGACCTATTTAAAATGAACTCCAATTACAGCTCTATAGCTGACATTCCAATTGTTATTCGTCCTGCTCACTTAGTACCTCTGAGGAGCTTTCATGTGCTTCACTGATCACTTCTTTAATCTAATTAATCCTGAGTTCATCCATGTGAGGCCATGGCAAGCAGCATTACAGAATTATCCTCTTTTTTAGACAAGGAGACTGAGGCACAGAAAGCTTAAGGGTTGGTCCAAGGTCAAACATCTAACTTAGTGTCAAAGCCAAGAGAATAACATTGTCTTCGTTTTCCAGCATAGCATCCAAAGGCATTTTTCCCTAATGAGCCTTTCATGATGCACAAGTACAATTGGATGTCTTCAAGACTTCAGTAATGTGGCCCAAGCTTAGCTATATCTCTGTAAATAGTGAAGATGTAATTGCTCCTTCTATGCACTACTGCAAGGATCCTCCAACTTTGTGCCCTAATATTTTGCCTACCCCCAATATTCTTTGTTCCCGTTATTATGTTCCTATACATCATAATTGCTCACAAAATGTGTCCATCAAATGAATAAGGGAATATGTACATGTAAGAAATAAATGAGTAAGTTGTCAAGGGAAAGGGACATCAATGGACTCCACTGGGAATGACTCTTGCTCCCAAGTTCACATGGCAGTCAGACAAATGGTAGAATACCTCTTCTCTCAGCATCCCAATCCTCCCCCATATACCCATTACTGTGATCAACCAAATTATTTTCTAAGTGTTATCTCTCCCCACTTCTTCCCTCCCCACCCCACTTACCCTCTCCCTCTCTTTTTTTGTTCATAAACTCTTTTACTCATGACATGTCTTGGAAAACATGGCTTAACTAACTATATGAACTGTTTAAACATGTTATGTTTTTGCCAAGATTCCCTTGTATGACCTTCAAAACACAGATGCTTCTTCGAATGCAGGTGTTTTGCTAATTGTAAATTGAATTTTTCCCCATTAACACACTATAATTGCAGGGATGGTTCATCTTCATTTTTCAATTGACATTAGTTTAAATACTTGACCTTTGTTTCCTTGCTATTCATCTCACCAGACAGTTCATAATCTATTAAAGCCAACATTTAAAAGCAGCAGATGCATTACATATTTTAACAAATCTCCCTCAACAAAACCTTTCAGAAATGCAACTAATCACCCCATTTGTTTTATTAAATTTGGATTTTAAATGGCCAATTTTTCAAAATGTAGGCACATCTATATTCTGTGAACCATAACAGACTATATTTCCCTACTACTATTTTTATGTTCCCTTTGATTCAAACATTTTAAAATTCCAAAATGCAACTGCCCTGTGTGTTTTAATGGTCACTGATTATTTGATCATCTATAGCTATAAGCTCTTTTTCTATTCTAAAGCACGATCCACCCAGATTGTAGACAGCTTGTAAGATAGCTGAAGTAAACAAGTATCTGGGTAGTATTAATACCTAGCTGTTGGAAAGTAGCTTTAAGATGGTACAGTATTTTGAAATTATAATTTGCACATCTTCACAATTGAGCACTAACTTTTATGCTTAATTTAGAATGAATGCCCAGGCAGAGGTCTTCTTCCTCCAGGGCACCTAGAAGACTGCTGACACTCGATGCACATTAAAAGTCATTTCACTAGCAAGGCAGTGATGGAGTAGGAAGACTGGCAGTTTCATGGTGGGAGTGTGTGAAACTTCTAGCATGGTTGGTAAAAGGACATAATAGAGCATAATAAGGGAGAGGGTTGATGTGTCATATTTTATCAAAAGAGAAAGCTGATTACTACACCACACATCTCAGCAATTTACAGATATTTTCCCCATTTCCCGTTCAAATTACATAATTTTGTTTGCCTTCTATTCTGCACAATACACTTACCTATTATTTGCAAATGAAGTAAATACCTAGTCACATATTAATGAATATGTAAATTTTGCTGCCTCTATCCCACCACTCTTCTGCTTCCTAGCAGAGTGGCGCTTTTCAAATTTTGCCTTCCTTGAGGATAGAGATCACGTCTCTGGTATATCATCTGTGCTGTACTGGCACTCTGCAGGAGGCACAAACACACATTCAGATAATATGGTTTGGATTCTAGGGAGAAGCTAAATCCACATTCTATCATTCAGACACAGATCTAAGCACTGGTGTCATTTCTAAATAGGAGTATCAGCCCTTTAATTGTTGTCTCAGTGACTCAAGTACTACTACTTAGTCATGCACAAAACTTTCTTCCACTGTAAATCCCTATTACAATTGCCAGTAGCTACATAAGGCACTGAAAACTCAGGGACTTTTAAAGAATGTATCTCATGTTATTTCCTTTGCCTGCAATGGCCTTCTCCACTTCGCTGCCTAGCATTGACATGATAGAGCAGAGTTCAAGTCTCATATCCTAGTTAGACATCTCTTGGATATGTTCCCATTACCCTGGAAAGTGTTCCTTGTATTGGAATAATCCCCCACCACATTGTAAACTTCAGAGTTGAATTATCGTTCAACTCTGCATGTCGTGTCTGGCACAGTGTGTGGCATAATGCATCACTAAATAAACGTGAAATAAACTACCATTTAAAGAGAAAAAATATGCCTCACTTCAATCCATTCTGTTAATTCAGGCCAAAGCGCCTGAATATGTTTGTTCACTCTGTCTCTTTCTCTCCTTTCATGTTGAAAGGTTTGGCACTACGGGTAGTTATACAAAGTCCATGCCTTCCCCTAAGATTGCACGGGGATGATCAAATGAATTCTAGTTCCAAGTGACAGAAAACAGAACCCTTAAGTGGCTTAAACAAAACAATAAGTTATTGGATCACATAATGAAAAATTCCAGTTAAATAGGTCTGATTGGATGACTAAAGAGCTCGTCCCTCATTCTTTCAATTTAAACTCTGCTCTCATCCATTTCAGATTTGTCTGTCATAGTCACATGATGACTGTAGCAACTCCAGAAGTTATATTTACATAACTCCGAGTTTATTAACAACAGCACGAACTTCTTTCCCAGGTGTGTCCACTGAAGTTTCATTGTATCTCTTTTGTGCTGACTGGGTAATGTGCCCACCCTTAAATTAATCATTGAAGCCTATGGAAATGCAAGGCTCTAATTGACTTAGGCCTACCTCATGGGCCTATGGTAAACATGTGGGCTGGGTGTGGGGAGGGGTGATCTACAAAGGAAATAAAAGTGTGGTTTCAAAAAGAAAGGTGAATATATTATGGGTAGCAAAATAATCAATGTTCAATTATATACAAATAAAATTACCAACAAATTCAATAAAATGTATGATTCCAAACTAAAATAACTGAATGGAACTACACTATAACAATATTATTATATAGATATAGAAGGGGAGAGGTACACACATTAAGTTGTTTTCTTGATTTCATAGACCCAAATATGTTTAACTTTTCAAAGACTAAAACGTTGTACTTTAGCCAGGTGTGGTGACTCATGCCTATAATCCCAGCACTTTGGGAGGCTGAGGCAGGAGGACTACTTGAGCCCAGGAGTTCAAGATTAGCCTGGGCAACACAGTGAGACCCTGTCTCTACAAATTTTAAAATTCAGCCAGATCTGGTGACACATACCTGTAGCCCCAGCTACTTGGGAGGCTGAGGTGGGAGGATCACTGGAGCCCAGGAAGTCGAGGCTGCAGTGAGCTGTGTGTATGCCACTGAACTCCAACCTGGGCAACAGAGCCAGACCTTGTCTCAAAAAAAAATTGTACTTCCTGTGGTATCCTGAAGTATTTTTACAATGTCTTTATAATGGACGTGTGAAAGGCAGGGTTAAGTCTCCCTAACTCAAAAACTCTAACAAGAAATGATTTATTAATTTACCCAATAACACAAGTGGAATGAACTTGGCTTAAATATCAAAATACACAAATTTCCCATTTGTCTATAGCCAGAGAGTATGATTTTATATGACTTTAGACAATTTAATATATACATGGGATTTTATAGACAAACTAAGAATTATACATCTCTGTGCTTTAAACATGTGGAAATTATAGCAAAGATGGATCATACGAACTGGTCTAACAATCAGATTACCTTTAACAAGGCAATATTGATCTCCATCCAATAAACAACCAAATAACTGATAGGCTTTATTATTGAATTTTGGTACTAACTTTGTATAAAGGCTTTAGGTCTGAGCCAAATTAAATTTCCATTGTTAAAACCACTATCAGTTGAATATCTCTGAGTGGTTTAACCTTAAAAAACCACTTGTTAAAAGATTGGGTGGTGGGCGCCGGTGGCTCAAGCCTGTAGATCCCAGCACTTTGGGAGGCCGAGACGGGCGATCACGAGGTCAGGAGATCGAGGACCATCCGGCTTAACACGGTGAACCCCGTCTCTGATAAAAAAAAAAAATACAAAAAACTAGCTGGGCGGGTGGCGGGCGCCTGTAGTCCCAGCTACTCGGGAGGCTGAGCCAGGGAATGGCGTGAACCCGGGAGGCGGAGCTTGCAGTGAGCTGAGATCCGCCACTGCACTCCAGCCGGGCGACAGAGGCGGACTCCACCTCAAAAAAAAAAAAAAAAAAAAAAAAAAAAAAAAAAAAAAAAAAAAAAAAAAATTGGGTGGAAATACGTAAAAGCAATAGGGAACAACAAATTGTGATACTGCCTTAACTTAGTAAATTGTATTTTTGCCACATTGAAATAATCATACATATAAACGTGAATGTACAAATGCAATAGGAGGGCTTCTAATTGCAACAATCAATATTGTCCTTATTCTTCAGCAATAATCTGGCTCATAATGCCTTCAAAACAACAGTTAAAACCTCATCCTAAAAGAATGCCTAAAGTCCATAGGAATACCCATGCATAAAATAAAACTTGAAACTATTTTAGCCCATCCCTCTTATATTACGTATGGGAAACTGAGGTCCAGACCATCTAATAGAATCTTCTAGGGTCACACAAAGTATAACTCCTAGGTCAGTAGTCTTCAAAATGGGGATATATGTGCCCTGTGGTTATAAAAGGACATCCATAGAGTATAGGAAGAAAATATTTAGTGCCCATAATATTTTTGTGTTTTATTGTATTGCATACATAATATGTATGCAGAGGTTTGGGCACTCAAAAGTTTTTTCTGATCATTATGCCCAATCAAAATCTACTGTCTTAAAATCATAACTCAGTCATGGACCAGACTTTCCCTCACCACCCTTCTGGCCCTTTCTCCAATCCAGCAGTTTGTGCTACTGAGCACAAGCAGCCCTGCCGATCAGCTGAATATACTCTCTCTCTCTCTCTCTCTCTCTCTCTCAGCTGGGGACTGGAAATCAAAATTATTTCACCTGAGATTTTAAATTTTATTTCCTTCTGTGCCTGCTTCAAAATATCATCATTCTCTCTTGAAGCACACAGATTAAAAAGAAGAAAAAAAAACAACTATTATGGTAACACTGCGGCTTCTGCTGCTGATCATCAGAGAAAATAAGAACTTTTAATAAAGTATAAGCAATGACCAAAAAAATACCTCTCACACCTTATCTAATACAAAATACAAAATCACCTTTGAGGATTTTTTTGAAAGAGAGATACAGTCAGTATCTGACATGCTAATTGAGTTATCGGCCTCAAAGGCTGATGAAGAGTAAATCAATTATCACATATACTTTATTCTGCAGCCTATAAAACAATAAATAACACTGGGGGCACCTCCTATTGGGCTTCTGCCCAACATCCCTGGTGCTGACACTCTGCTGGAGGGGAGATATGGCTGGTAAAATAGAAGGTATGTGGGAGTAAAGCTATGCTGATTACAACTTAGGTTTAAAAGTTAAATTTAGGAGATCCAACAGCCCAGAGTTCCTTAAGGTTGCAGCATTTTGATACGGAAAACCTAAAGACAGAGTAGAAAGAAGCAGGGATCATGGGGATATTGTATTTTCTCCCTAGGTTTTAAAAAGAAGCTCAAAATATACATGATCCTTTTCAGAACATTTTCCTTGGAATTTATGGGAAATAGACCATCTTTGAATGAGTTATCTGGGCATTTTAGAAGTATTCACTCCCTTGGATGGTCATCAAAATAAGTGAATCTCCACTGGGGCCTATTGGAAGGTGGGAGGAAGGAGAAGATCAGGAAAAATAATTAATGGGTACTAGGCTTCATACTTGGGTGATGAAATAATCTGTACAAGAAACACCCATGACACAAGTTTACCTATGTAACAAACCTGCACATATACCCCTGAACTTAACATGAAAGTTAAAAAGTAAGTGAGTCTATTCAATGAATTCCTCTCTATAACAGAATACAGTCCAGCATAATAGTTATAGCACAGGTTCTGGAGTCAGATTCTGGCTTTAAATCACGGCTCTGACACTTACTAGTTGTATTACTTTAGACAAATTACTTAAGTTCTCTAAATCTCAATTTCCGTATCCATAAAATGGAGATTATAATAGAATCTAATACAGTTGCTGTGATATTTAAATTATATTACAGATGCTACCTGACAAAAAGCAAATACTTAATAAATTGTATTTGCTATGATGATGATGGTGGTGGCGGTTGTGCTGGTGGTGATGAACATTACATGAAGCTTCCTGGGGATTTATGTTGCAAACTAAAACATAGGATGACTTACATCTATCATTCTTTTGAATTATTCTTACTTAGCACTTATTCACTGGATATAATATGTAGGAACCTGTACACAGAATCATACTGTGCTATAGAAATGTTTGTTGTGCTATTACTAACTTTCTAAAACATGGCTCAGAACGTGGAAAAGGGGCTAAGATTATTCTGTGATCAGGCAGAAATGGAGAAAACAGGGACCCCATGAATTCAAAAGGTCACTAATTAAACCTAGGTTGGAGGAGGAGGTGATCAAAGCCTAACTCACCTTTTTTGCTTCAAGGTAGATTGGCCTAGGACAAAAAAAAAAATCCTAGACATCATGACAATCAGGTAATACATCTATGTGACTTACTAAAAGAAAGAAAAAACTGGGCATTAATGACACAGCATGTGTCCAAACCTTTCTGTAAAAGTGGCAACACTAGAGAAACACCAGCTGATAACATGACTGGCTTCACCAAGTTAACAACTGAGGCAGTTCTCAGGTTCAAATAGAAACCAAGCCATGATGCTTAGGTTTAGTGACAACCTTTTAAGAAGGCTTAAGAAAATTCTGCATCTGAGAAAGATTATGGAAACTAGGTAGGTACTTAGCGTTATGCCCATACATCATAATGCAGACTCACAGTTGTGAATACACATCTGGACAACATGAATGCGATTCCAGCCAATCTCTAAGGGAACTATTATGTCAAGGCAAATGCCAGTTGAACACGTTTGAAGCCTACAAAACTTCTAATTTTAAGAAAACAGCCTGTTGCAGACCACAGGAATATAAACCTACATGATATATATTTCATAATTACTGCTACTTTGTCAGAGAAGACTTTTCTACATGTAACAAAACCCAAACTTTACTATATTCTTTTACATTCATCAAATGTGTATGATTTTTTTCTGTAGAGGTTAGCTAATGTTAGTAATTTCCCAACAAATTAATTACCCAACATGGCTCTTCCTTGTCTTATTAAGTGACCTTAGAAAACTGGTCCCTGCCATTCTTTTAGCCCATACATACATATTTACTGGATTAAACACAACAATGTTACACCATCAATGGCCAGTGTCATCTTCAACAAAAGGCAAGGAATATAAAGACCTCTGAACCAATCAGGCCAACTGTTTGAAGTACACAATGTACAAGATGCTATATTGAGAGATCTAAAGACATCCCAGACTGTGATTAAAATAAAACAAGATAGGTGATAAGAGGCCCATAGAAAATTAGCCCTGGAAGGAACTTTAGGGAATATCTAGTTCAATTCCCTCATTTTTTTTAACCTGCTCATTTTATGGATGAATAAACTAAGGCTCAGAGAAGAAAACCACTTGCCAATGTCATACAATTGGTGAGTGGCAGTACCAGGGCAAAGATTTGAGTGTCTTGATTCTCATGTTACTACTTTTGTACTATACCACAGTATGCTCAGCAACTCTAGTAGGAAAGAAGGAGAATGAATTCCTCAGGAAAGCTAGACCCTGAGGATTGATGGGAATATAACAGGTAACAATGAATAAAGAGGAAAGCATAGCAAGAAGGAAGAGCATAAGCAAAGGTACATTACCAGAAAAGCATGCACTATTTCTGAAGATCTGTAAACAATCCAGTTTAGCTAGAAACTTGCAGTTTCTCAACAAGAGTGCTATTGTCATTTTGATCGGGCAAGTCTAAACTGGTAAGGGTCTGTTTTGCTCAATGCAAGATGCTTGACATCCCTTGCTCCAGAACACTAAATACGCATATTATTCTTCACCTGTTTTGACAACCCAAAACATCTCGACAGAATTCCAAATGCCACCATTCCAAATTTAGAACCACTGAGCATAAGTATTGGATGTCCAGGGATATACACAGTGTTTAAGAAGGCTGAAAGAATAGTTTGGGTCCCAATCATGAAAAGCCTTAAAGAAATTTTAACCTTTTCAGTATACTATAGGGAATCACTGAATGTTTCCAGGTGATTACTAGAGGGGAGAGGCATCATTTGATATGTTCTTCAGGAAAGATTCTGGTAGCAATGCAGAAAATAATTAGGGTGGGGCAAATGGTTGAGGCAGGAAGACTAGTCAGGCAACTCTAATAGCTTTTCTCAATTAGATAGGAGGAAAGCATTCAAGAGATATATTGTACAACAAGGTATGTATAGCTTATGTCAATATATTGTATCTTGAAAATCACTGAGTAGATTTTAAGTGCTCTCACCACAAAAAATAATATGTGAGGTGATACATGTATTAATTAGCTAAATTGAGACATTCCATGATGTATACCTATTTCAAAACATCATGTTGCACGTGTTACTTTTAATTGACATATAAAATTGTTTAATTGACATGTAAAATGCAATTTTATGTCAATTAAAATAAAGAATTTTAAAATTAAAATATAGACTTTAAGTTTTCTTTTGCCAACTGTCCCACTGTGTCCACCTAGGCTTTGACATTCACTTTAGCTTCTGATTCCTGGCCTCTGTTTTGAACTCTGGAATATAAACTTTTGACTCTTGGTTTCTATTATATTTTACCTTATTGCCACTTATTCTATTAACCAGCCTTAGTTCACAGGCCCATTTCTGGCTTTCACACTTGTGAGCAGGGACTTTGCATCATTTGAAAACATCTTGCTACCATGTTGTTTTGAATAGTGTTTGTAATGTGTACTATGGGTACCATTATGCTTACAAAATGGTTTTCAAATAAAAATGCCTTATTTCAAACTGTTTGCTGGTGTTATCTGAAGTTTCACTCATTCCCAAGTACATTCAGCTTAGCTAAAAAGAAACCCAAAAGGTGTTAAGTATGCTCATTGCAAGCAGATGTTTGGTATTTTCATAGGACACAAAAATACTACTTTACTGAATGGCAGACTGTTCAAAACCTTAGCATTAATGAGATTGTGTCAGCATTTTCATTAGAAACTCCTATTTTCCTAGGCACATGTGTCTTCAGTTTTGGAGATATGTTGGAAAAATCAGTTTGGTTATTTCTAAATTAAAGCAGAGACATCAGAAAACATCCCTTTTAGTCGAAGGCATTATGCCAAGATGCAATGTAAAAGAAATTGCAATGAGAACATGAATCAACTTCCAGGGACACTCCAAACACAAAGAAAAGTTTGGAGTCCTCTCATGCTTTGAATTGGGAAAGAGCCTGTCAATGAAAAATCAGCACCTGATATTGCACCTGATGGATGGCTCCCAGAAACTCACTGGTTCTAATTTCCTGAAATGTACTAGGTTTTCAGAAAAAAAAATGGAAAATGTATCTTACACTATGGAAATTTCCAGATGAACCCTGTGGAGGAAAAGCAAATAGAGTACACCTGATAAGCAAATATTCTCCATCCAAAATATCTGCCAAGGTCACTGATGTGACATCCAGCCACATCAGTTCCAAGTCATACCTTAAGCACTGGCCAGCTACCCTGCAAATGTGTAGGGACAGCTAAATGCCATCCGAGAGACTGCTGATTGTTCAGTGCACTACTAAAGAACAAAGCAAAAATAGAAACGAACCTTGGCCTAACAGTAATGGTTTATTTGCATCATCTTTTCATATGTACTTCTGAGGTTGGTAGTTGATAGCCCAGTAGTTATCACAGAGTCTGAAGCCAGATTCCCTATCTTTTAATCTTGGCTACACCATTTACTAGCGGGAAGCTTTGGACACATGGTGTCTCTGTGCCTCCACAAGAATAGTACCTTCCTTAGGTTTCTGAGAATAAGTCAATCAATATATGCAAATTACTTAGAACAGTGTCTAGTACATAATAAGTATCAAATGNGTTGCAAACTAAAACATAGGATGACTTACATCTATCATTCTTTTGAATTATTCTTACTTAGCACTTATTCACTGGATATAATATGTAGGAACCTGTACACAGAATCATACTGTGCTATAGAAATGTTTGTTGTGCTATTACTAACTTTCTAAAACATGGCTCAGAACGTGGAAAAGGGGCTAAGATTATTCTGTGATCAGGCAGAAATGGAGAAAACAGGGACCCCATGAATTCAAAAGGTCACTAATTAAACCTAGGTTGGAGGAGGAGGTGATCAAAGCCTAACTCACCTTTTTTGCTTCAAGGTAGATTGGCCTAGGACAAAAAAAAAAAATCCTAGACATCATGACAATCAGGTAATACATCTATGTGACTTACTAAAAAGAAAGAAAAAACTGGGCATTAATGACACAGCATGTGTCCAAACCTTTCTGTAAAAGTGGCAACACTAGAGAAACACCAGCTGATAACATGACTGGCTTCACCAAGTTAACAACTGAGGCAGTTCTCAGGTTCAAATAGAAACCAAGCCATGATGCTTAGGTTTAGTGACAACCTTTTAAGAAGGCTTAAGAAAAATTCTGCATCTGAGAAAGATTATGGAAACTAGGTAGGTACTTAGCGTTATGCCCATACATCATAATGCAGACTCACAGTTGTGAATACACATCTGGACAACATGAATGCGATTCCAGCCAATCTCTAAGGGAACTATTATGTCAAGGCAAATGCCAGTTGAACACGTTTGAAGCCTACAAAACTTCTAATTTTAAGAAAAACAGCCTGTTGCAGACCACAGGAATATAAACCTACATGATATATATTTCATAATTACTGCTACTTTGTCAGAGAAGACTTTTCTACATGTAACAAAACCCAAACTTTACTATATTCTTTTACATTCATCAAATGTGTATGATTTTTTTCTGTAGAGGTTAGCTAATGTTAGTAATTTCCCAACAAATTAATTACCCAACATGGCTCTTCCTTGTCTTATTAAGTGACCTTAGAAAACTGGTCCCTGCCATTCTTTTAGCCCATACATACATATTTACTGGATTAAACACAACAATGTTACACCATCAATGGCCAGTGTCATCTTCAACAAAAGGCAAGGAATATAAAGACCTCTGAACCAATCAGGCCAACTGTTTGAAGTACACAATGTACAAGATGCTATATTGAGAGATCTAAAGACATCCCAGACTGTGATTAAAATAAAACAAGATAGGTGATAAGAGGCCCATAGAAAATTAGCCCTGGAAGGAACTTTAGGGAATATCTAGTTCAATTCCCTCATTTTTTTTAACCTGCTCATTTTATGGATGAATAAACTAAGGCTCAGAGAAGAAAAACCACTTGCCAATGTCATACAATTGGTGAGTGGCAGTACCAGGGCAAAGATTTGAGTGTCTTGATTCTCATGTTACTACTTTTTGTACTATACCACAGTATGCTCAGCAACTCTAGTAGGAAAGAAGGAGAATGAATTCCTCAGGAAAGCTAGACCCTGAGGATTGATGGGAATATAACAGGTAACAATGAATAAAGAGGAAAGCATAGCAAGAAGGAAGAGCATAAGCAAAGGTACATTACCAGAAAAGCATGCACTATTTCTGAAGATCTGTAAACAATCCAGTTTAGCTAGAAACTTGCAGTTTCTCAACAAGAGTGCTATTGTCATTTTGATCGGGCAAGTCTAAACTGGTAAGGGTCTGTTTTGCTCAATGCAAGATGCTTGACATCCCTTGCTCCAGAACACTAAATACGCATATTATTCTTCACCTGTTTTGACAACCCAAAACATCTCGACAGAATTCCAAATGCCACCATTCCAAATTTAGAACCACTGAGCATAAGTATTGGATGTCCAGGGATATACACAGTGTTTAAGAAGGCTGAAAGAATAGTTTGGGTCCCAATCATGAAAAGCCTTAAAGAAATTTTAACCTTTTTCAGTATACTATAGGGAATCACTGAATGTTTCCAGGTGATTACTAGAGGGGAGAGGCATCATTTGATATGTTCTTCAGGAAAGATTCTGGTAGCAATGCAGAAAATAATTAGGGTGGGGCAAATGGTTGAGGCAGGAAGACTAGTCAGGCAACTCTAATAGCTTTTCTCAATTAGATAGGAGGAAAGCATTCAAGAGATATATTGTACAACAAGGTATGTATAGCTTATGTCAATATATTGTATCTTGAAAATCACTGAGTAGATTTTAAGTGCTCTCACCACAAAAAATAATATGTGAGGTGATACATGTATTAATTAGCTAAATTGAGACATTCCATGATGTATACCTATTTCAAAACATCATGTTGCACGTGTTACTTTTTAATTGACATATAAAATTGTTTAATTGACATGTAAAATGCAATTTTATGTCAATTAAAAATAAAGAATTTTAAAATTAAAAATATAGACTTTAAGTTTTCTTTTGCCAACTGTCCCACTGTGTCCACCTAGGCTTTGACATTCACTTTAGCTTCTGATTCCTGGCCTCTGTTTTGAACTCTGGAATATAAACTTTTGACTCTTGGTTTCTATTATATTTTACCTTATTGCCACTTATTCTATTAACCAGCCTTAGTTCACAGGCCCATTTCTGGCTTTCACACTTGTGAGCAGGGACTTTGCATCATTTGAAAACATCTTGCTACCATGTTGTTTTGAATAGTGTTTGTAATGTGTACTATGGGTACCATTATGCTTACAAAATGGTTTTCAAATAAAATGCCTTATTTCAAACTGTTTGCTGGTGTTATCTGAAGTTTCACTCATTCCCAAGTACATTCAGCTTAGCTAAAAGAAACCCAAAAGGTGTTAAGTATGCTCATTGCAAGCAGATGTTTGGTATTTTCATAGGACACAAAATACTACTTTACTGAATGGCAGACTGTTCAAAACCTTAGCATTAATGAGATTGTGTCAGCATTTTCATTAGAAACTCCTATTTTCCTAGGCACATGTGTCTTCAGTTTTGGAGATATGTTGGAAAATCAGTTTGGTTATTTCTAAATTAAAGCAGAGACATCAGAAAACATCCCTTTTAGTCGAAGGCATTATGCCAAGATGCAATGTAAAAGAAATTGCAATGAGAACATGAATCAACTTCCAGGGACACTCCAAACACAAAGAAAAGTTTGGAGTCCTCTCATGCTTTGAATTGGGAAAGAGCCTGTCAATGAAAATCAGCACCTGATATTGCACCTGATGGATGGCTCCCAGAAACTCACTGGTTCTAATTTCCTGAAATGTACTAGGTTTTCAGAAAAAAAAATGGAAAATGTATCTTACACTATGGAAATTTCCAGATGAACCCTGTGGAGGAAAAGCAAATAGAGTACACCTGATAAGCAAATATTCTCCATCCAAAATATCTGCCAAGGTCACTGATGTGACATCCAGCCACATCAGTTCCAAGTCATACCTTAAGCACTGGCCAGCTACCCTGCAAATGTGTAGGGACAGCTAAATGCCATCCGAGAGACTGCTGATTGTTCAGTGCACTACTAAAGAACAAAGCAAAATAGAAACGAACCTTGGCCTAACAGTAATGGTTTATTTGCATCATCTTTTCATATGTACTTCTGAGGTTGGTAGTTGATAGCCCAGTAGTTATCACAGAGTCTGAAGCCAGATTCCCTATCTTTTAATCTTGGCTACACCATTTACTAGCGGGAAGCTTTGGACACATGGTGTCTCTGTGCCTCCACAAGAATAGTACCTTCCTTAGGTTTCTGAGAATAAGTCAATCAATATATGCAAATTACTTAGAACAGTGTCTAGTACATAATAAGTATCAAATGATGTTAATCATGATGATGGTGTCATATTATGGGAAAGGTGTACAGAAATCAATGAAGATAGAACCTGCAAGGAAAATTTCTATATCTGATACGAATAGGAAGGAAGGGAAGAAGAGAGGGAGGGGGGAAGAAGGGAAGAAAGGCAGGCAGGCAGGCAGGCAGGCAGGCAGGTAGGCAGGCCAGCCAGGAATTATTCCAATGGGAATTCATAGGATTTTAATATTTTCCCTTAAATATTTTAAGCTTTGAAGTGATGGCTTCAAATCCCTGATGTTTTAGAAGAGGTCTTCTATGACAGGCTTTCTATATCTCAGTAAGGTAAATTAAGTCAATTGTTTCCCCTAACCCCTTTCCTCTTAATAAAATGTTGACTTGTGGTTATTACTACACATACTTGATAAAGTGCTATCTTGGTTTGATTTACAGTTAAGTAGCCAGTAACTCCTGAGCCACAAGTTCCCTCTGACTGTGCCAATGCAGACAAGTCTTCACTCTGTACTTTTCCCAGCTAATGTCTAAAAATAAGACCTGGATGAAAATCAGGACCTGAATGGCCTCATTAGATCACTAGATATTTGGAAAACACTTTGATAAAGTTTTGAAATAATTCATCAAGATGATATCCCATGCTCAACGGGCAGCATTTTTCAGGGGATATCCCTGACTGTCATTCAGAAACAGCACAAATATTTTAGGGAAGTATGATGAATGAAGGTCTCCAAGATCAATACCACTGATGCAGGTACTTTCAATTTTCAGTTCTACTCAAGACACTGCAGTCATTTTACTTTGACTACAGCTGAAAAGGTCCACAAAACAAAGTATGGTCTCTATTTCTCACTAGTGGAAGTAAATGGTCACTCCCAAAATCTATTTCATGAGAGAGCCATAGGGTTCTCCCACAAAGACCAGAGATAAATCTAAAATACAAGTTATTTTTAACATGCTGGGGAACTGTGTGTGACTCTAAGGGTTAATTACCCTTATTATCCATTCACAATGGCTCTATAAAGGAGAGTAGGAGGCAGCGACCTTTATTTATATGTGTTTACCACTATAAACTTGAATCCATACTGAGAAAAGCACAAAGTGGAACATCTTAGAAATACTAACATATTAATTCTTATTTAGACAAAAGCTCAGCAGGATATTTCTTTTAAAATTCAGACCAATATAGAAGATTCAAACGTTTTTAGGATAAATTGGAAAATGTAGAAGAACGGACAAATTCCTAGATACATACAACCTACCAAGGTTGAACCAGGAAGAAGCCCAAAACATGAACACACCAATAACAATTAACAAGATTCAATTCATAATAAAAAGTCTCCCAGTAAAAAACAAAACAAAACAAAAAAGGCCCAGGACCTGATGGCTTCACTGCTAAATTCTATCAAACATTTCAAGAAGTAATACCAATTCTACTCAAACTATTACAAAAAATACAGGAAGAGGGAATACTTCCAAACTCATTCTATGAGACCACTGTTACCCTGATACCAAAACCAGACAAAAACACATAAAAAAACTACAGACCAATATCTCTGATGAACATTTACGCAAAAAATCCTCAACAGAATACTATCAAACTGAATTCAACAATACATTAGAAAGATTATTCATCATGACCAAGTGGGATTTATCCCTGGGATGCAAGGATGGTTCAACATACGCAAATCAATGAATGTGATACACCATATCGACAGAATGCTTCATGATAAAAACCCTCAAAAAATTGGGGATAGAAAGAACATACTTCAACATAATAAAAGTTATATATGACAAACCCACAGCTAGTACCCTACTGTATGGGAAAAAGCTGGAAGCCTTTCCTCTAGGATCTGGAACATGACAAGAATACCCACTATCATGACTGTTATTCAACATAGTACAGGAAGTCCATGATAGAGCAATCAGACAAGAGGAAGATATAAAGGGCATCCAAATTGGAAAGGAAAAAGACAAATTATCCTTGTTTGCAGATGATATCATCTTACATTTGGAAAAACCTAAAGACTCCACAAGAAAATTATTAGAACTGATTAACAAACTAAGTAAAATTGCAGGATACAAAATCAATATACAAAAATCAGTAGCATTTCTGTATGCCAACACTGAACAATGTGAAAAAGAAATAAAAATGTAATCCTATTTACAATAGCCACACATAAAATTAAATACCTAGAAATTAAAGCAAAAAATCTCTATAATGAAAATTATAAAACACTAATGAAAGAAATTGCAGAAGACACCAAAAAATGAAAAAAAAAATTCCATGTTCATAGATTGGAAGAATCAATAGTGTTAAAATGTCCATACAACCCAAAGCAATCTACAGATTCAATGTCATCCCTATCAAAATACCAATGACATTCTTCACAGAAATAGAAAAAAAAAATCCTAAAATTTATATGGAACCAGAAAAGACCTGTAATAGCCAAAGCTATTCTAAGCATAAAGAACAAAACTGGAGGAATCATATTATCTGACTTCAAATTATACTACAGAGCAATAGTAACCAAAACAGCATGGCACTGGCATAAACATACACACATAGACCAATGGAACAGAAGAGAGAACCCAGTGATATGATTTGGCTGTGTCCCCACTCAAATCTCATCTTCAATTGTAGTTCTCATAATCCCCACGTGTCATGGGAGGGACCCAAGGGGAGGTAATTAAATCATGGGGGCAGTTACCCCCCATGCTGCTTTTCTTATGATAGTGAGTGTGTTCTCCTGAGATATGATGGTTTTATAAGTGGCTTTTCCCTCTTCGCTTGGCACTTCTCCTTCCTGCTGCAATGTGAAGAAAAATGTGTTTGCTTCCTCTTCTACCACATTTGTAGGTTGCCTGAGACCTCCTCTTTTATAAATTACCCAGTCTGGGGTATGTCTTTATTAGCAGTGCAATAACAGACTAATACAGTAATTTGGTACTGCAGAGAGTGGGGTGCTGCTGTAAAGATACCCTCAAATGTGGAAGCGACTTTAGAACTGGGTAACAGGCAGAGGTTGGAACAATTTGAAAAGCTAAGAAGAAGACAGAAAAATGTGGGAAAGTTTGAACTTCCTAGAGACTTGGAGGGCTCAGAAGACAGAAAGATGTACGAAAGCTTTGGACTTCCTAGAGACTTGCTGAATGGTTTTGAACAAAATGCTGATAGTGATATGGATGATGAAGTCCAGGCTGAGATGGTCTCACATGGACATGAGGAACTTATTGGGAACTGGAGCAAAAGTAGCCCTTGCTATGCTTTAGTAAAGAGACTGGTGGCTTTTTGCCCCTGCCCTAGAGATCTGTGGAACTTTGAACTTGAGAGAGATGATTTAGGGTATCTGGTGGAAGAAATCTCTAAGCAGAAAAGCATTCAAAATGTGACAGAGCATAGTTTGGAACATCTGTAGCCTGATAATACAGTAGAAAAGAAACCCAATTTTCTGGGGAGAAACTCAAGCCAGATGCAGAAATTTGCATAAGTAACAAGAAGCCAAATGCTAATTGCCAAGACAATGGGGAAGATGCCTCCAGGGCATGTCAGAGGTCTTCATGGCAGCTGCTCCCATCACAGGCCCAGAGGCCTAGGAGGAGAAAATGGTTTCCTGGGCCAGGACCAGGGCCTTGCTGCTTTGTGTAGTCTCAGGACTTGTTGTCCTGCATCCCGCCAAGACTAAAAGGGGCCAATATAGAGCTCAGGCTGTTGCTTCAGAGGGTGCAAGTTTCAAACCTTCTTGACCAGAAGTCAGGAAGGGTTTGGAAACCTCTGGCTAAATTTCAGAGGATGTGTGGAAATGCCTGGATGGCCAGGCAGAAGTTTTCTTCAGGGGTGGAGCCCCCATAAAGAACCTCTGCTAGGGAAGTGCAGAAGGGAAATGTGGGATAGGAGTCACCACACAGAGTCCCCACTGGGGCACTGCCTAGTGGATCTGTTAGAAGAGGGCCACTGTCCTCCAGACCCCAGAATGGTAGATCCACTGACAGCTTGCACTGTAGGTCTGGAAAAGCTGCAGACACTCAATGCCAGCCCATGAAGGCAGCCAGGAGAGGGGTTGTACCCTGCAAAGCCACAGGAGCTGTCCAAGGCCATGGGAGCCCACCTCTTGCATCATTGTGACATGAAGGTGAGACATGGAATCAAAGGAGATCATTTTGGAGCTTTAGGATTTGACCTCCCTGGCCAGGTATGATGGCTCATGCCCATAATCCCAGCACTTTGGGAGGCTGAGGTGGGCAGATCACCTGAGGTCAGGAGTTTGAGACCAGCCTGGCCAACATGGCAAAACCCTGTCACTACTAAAAAACAAAAAATTAGCCAGGCGTAGGAAGGTGGGTGCCTGTAATCCCATGCTACCTTTGGAGGACTGAGGCAGGAGAATTGCTTGAATCCAGGAGGCAGTAGGTTTGCAGTGAGCTGAGATTTGCATCATTGCACTCCAGCCTGGGTAACAGAGTGAGACTCTGTCTCAAAAAATTAATTAATTAATTAATTAATTAATTAAATAAAAAAGAAGAAGATTTGACTGCCCCGCTGGATTTTGGACTTGCATGGGGCCTATAGCCCCTTTCATTTTGGCCAAAATTTCTCCCATTTGGAATGGATATATTTATCCAATGCCTGTACCCCCACTGTATCTAGGAAGTAATTAACTTTGCTTTGGATTTTACAGGCTCATAGGTGGAAGGGACTTGCCTTGTGTCAGATGAGACTTTGGACTTGGACTTTTGGGTTAATCCTGGAATGAGTTAAGACTTTGGGGGACTGTTGGGCTGGCATGATTGTGTTTTGAAATGAAAGGACATGAGATTTGGGAGGGGTTGGAGGAGAATGATATGGTTTGGCTCGGTCTCCACCCAAATCTCACCTTGCATTTTATTTCCCGTAATCCCCATGTGTCATGGGAGGGACCTGGGGGAGGTAATTGAATCATGGGGGCTGTTACCCCATGCTGCTGTTCTTGTGATAGTGAGTGAGTTCTTATGAGACTGATGGTTTTGTAAGGGGCATTTCCCTCTTTGCTTTGCACTTCTCCTTTCTGCCACCATGTGAAGAAGGATGTGTTTTCTTCCCCCTCCACCATGACTGCAAGTTTCCTGATAACCCCCGCCAGCGCTGTGGAAATGTGAGTCAATCAAATCTCTTTCTTTTATAAATTACCTACTCTCAGGTATGTCTTTATTATCAGTGTGAGAACAGACTAATACACCCAGAAACAAATCCACATACCTACAGCAAACTCATTTTTGACAAAGGTGCCAAGAACATAAACTGGGAAAAAGGCAATCTCTTCAATAAATGGTGCTGGGAAAACTGGATATCCATATGCAGAACAATGAAAGTAGACCCCATCTCTCACCATATACAAAAATCAAATCAAAATGGATTAAAGGCTTAAATCTAAGCCTTCAAACGATGTAACTACAAGAAAACTTAGGGAAATCTCTCCAGGACACTGGCATTGGCAAAAATTTCTGGAGTAATACCCCACAAGTATAGGCAACCAAATCAAATAGGGACAAATTGGATCACATCATGGTAAAAAGCTTCAGCACAACAAAGGATAAAATCAACAAAGATACAACCTGCATCATGGGAGAAAATATTTTCAAACTACCCCATCTGACAAGCAATTAATAACCAGAAAATAGACGGAGCTCAAACTAAGCTATAGGAAAAAATATATAATAATCCAATCAAAAGATGGGCAAAATATTTGAATAGACATTTCTCAAACGAAGACATACAATTGGCAAGTAGGCACATAAAAATGTGCTCAACATTACTGATAAACAGAGAAATGCAAATCGAAACTGCAATGAGACATCACCTCGCCCCAGCTAAAATGGCTTATATCCAAAAGACAGGCAATAACAAATGCTAGTGAAGATGTGGAGAAAAGGGAATCCTTGTGCACTGTCAGTGGGAATGTAAATTAGTACAACCATTATGGAGAACAGTTTAAAGATTCCTCAAAAAAACTAAAAATTGAGCTATCATATGATCCAGCAATCCCACTGCTGGGTATATACCCACATGAAAGGAAATAAATTTATCCAAGAAGTATCTACACTTCCATGTTTGCTGCAGCACTGTTTACAATAGCTAAGATTTGCAAGTGATCTGTGTCCATCAACAGATGAATGCATAAAGAATATATGGAACATATACACAATGGAGTATAAAAAGAATGAGATTCTGTCATTTGCAACAACATGGATGGAACCGGAGATCATTATGTTAAATGAAATAAGCCAGGCACAGAAAGACAAACTTAGCATGTTCTCACTTATTTGTAGGATCTAAAAATCAAAACCATTGTACTCATGGACATAGAAAGGTGGTTGCTAGAAGCAAGGAAGTGTTGTGGGGGCATAGATGGGAGGTGGAGATGGTTAATGGGTACAAAAAAAGTTAGAAATAATGAATAAGACCTACTATTTGACAGCACAACAGCATTATTATAGTGAATAATAACTGTACATTTTAAAATAAAGAGTGTAACTGAATTGTTTGTTACTCAATGGAAAAATGCTTGGCAGGATGGATACCCCATTTTCCATGAGGTGAGTATTTCACACTGCTTGCCTGTATCACATCTCATGTACCCCATAAAGATGTACATCTACTATGTACCCACAAAATTGAAAATGAGAAATTCTACCATTTTCTCCTGCTATTGGCTTGACTTAGTGAAGGCCTCTGGTTTTCACAGGCAAGAAAATATTTGTGCTACTAAGAAGATAAACAACAATAAAATAAGAGAATTTTTAATATACCATATATCCCAAATGCTGGTCCTAGACATATTATATACATTTTCTTATTTAATCCTCAAAAAGCCCTGGAAAAGCAGGTATTATCCCAATTCCATAGGCAATGAAACAGAGTTTAAAGCGATAAATGACTTAACACAAATTGTCCAAGAAGTGGATTTGAATCAGGTCTAACTTCAAGCCCCATGATACTGGTTGCCATCTGAACAAGTATGTAAGGCCTTAGAGTTAAATAAATGCTTAAGTAGTTTGTCAATGGTTGCTCTGCTAGCAAGTAGCAGATGCAAGATTTATACTCAGATCTCAGAACTCAAGACCTGTATTCATTCCATAAGGTCCCAAGTCTAGTTCTAGGCAGAATGTTTACAATTTGATGCCTTTGATTACATTGTTGATCTAAATTCATATATATGTGTGGGCTCTCTTAGGACTCAATCTTTGTTATTAAGAGTCGAAAACAAAGGTAGAAGTTTCTTTCTTTCAACATGTGTTCTGTGTGTACACACGTGTGTATGTGGTATGTATGTCTGAGCAGGAGGCTGGGGGTGAATATAGATTCTATCTGCTGTTCTACCTTTGATTTCAAAATTCGCCAAAATTCATAGAATATGGGAGGGAGCCTGGTCTGACATTTGGAGTCCAGAAGACGGAGTAACATTGCTCATTTGCGCAACAACACATTTGGAGTTGGGTCAGGGCATTCTTAGGAAGAAAAGGAAGAAGTAAAGTAGATCGTCAGATCATCAGGGAAAGGATTACACTTACTGCTTAATGGAAAGGCAAGCATATGCAAAAATAAATTTCTGTACCAATTTTCCAAGTTTCTGCTTAAAAAACTTACCATGCATTTACACACTTTTAACAAAGTGCTAACACAGTAGCAAACGCCATAGCTCAAAATGCAAATGTCTTTTCCATTACAATTCCATTTTCAGTCACTCATAACTGCATCAACCATCCTGCATCTTAGCTAAAATATTCTGTTTGTCCTCAGGCCAAACACTGATGTTTTTCTCTTTTCCAAAAGAAGTTTGAGAAAAGCCCCCTTTAGTTGTGTCTGAGTCACCACCAGAGAAGGGGAGGGTAATCCTTATTATAATCAAATGGGGAGATGAAGAGAATGCAAAAGAGAACTGTTAGAGCTTCTATGTTCAAAAGAAAAAAAATAGGAATTATCTGAACTTTAAAACTCAACATGATAAGATGATACACTTTCCTTCGTGTGAAAAATTGGCCAAGAATAAGTTATTAACATTTAAGAGTAGCTTACTGAACTAGCAGATACCCTGTTCCCTGAATGGGAGCTGCTAGAAAAAGAAGGCAAAAGGCCTTCAGGGAAAAGAATGTCACAAGAGAGTAGAACAAGCATTCAATTAATTCTCTTTTCCCAAAGGATGTGATTTTTGACTCAGCCCCACGGGTCCTAATCTATTCTGGCTCGATGTAGTCCTGTTGGGTTTAACTGTCCCCAGGTCTTCATATTCTTTACTGTCCAGGCACATTTTATCTAGTTCTATTACTTCAACTCCATGTAAGGACAGAAACAACTGTATTGTCAGTCCTTGATGGCAAGCCCCAATCATGTCATGTGTAATTTGATTCAAGTAACTTTTTTTTCAGCATGTTTTCACTATGGGTATCTGAGTATGTAAGTGTGTGGGAGGGACTGTACACAAATAAATGCTTTATTTTAGACACTGGAGAACAACTCTAGATAAAAATCTTCTTTTCTTAATGGTATTTATTGTTTTATTCTGCTTTCTGGTTATAAAGGTGATCCATTTTCATTAAAGAAAATATGGGAAATATGGAAAATCATAAAATAATAAAATGAAAATCACCAATATTCCTAGTATCCAGAGATGATTTTGGTAAACATATTTCCATTCTTCTTTCTATAAGCACTTTTTTCCCAAGAAAAGAGATCATTATATGCATACTACTTTAAAACATTTTTCTCATGTCACCAGACATCTTCCTTTTGTCTATATGTAGTAATTCCTAGGTGAGTTCAGCCAATCTTA
>NW_016816468.1:10962-16946 GCF_001698545.2 Rhinopithecus bieti | reverse complement strand
CGGTTAATTTTTTATATTTTTAGTAGAGACGGGGTTTCACCGTGTTAGCCAGGATGGTCTCGATCTCCTGACCTCGTGATCCACTCACCTCAGCCTCCCAAAGTGCTGGGATTACAGGCGTGAGCCACCGTGCCCAGCTGAGGGCAGAATTTTTTTTCCAAGCTTTTAAACTTGTATATGCCCAACACCTAGAACAGTGTCTGACATATTATGAGTGCTCAGTAAATATTAGTACAATGAACAAAAAAAGACTTACTCCGTCTTCCATAAAATTCTCAACTGGGTATTTGCTGGGACTAGGCCCAACTCCTTATGGCTATTAAAATGACTCCATACACTTCAAGATCAGTCTAAAAGCCAATTGCTTTATGAGAAGATCTCTCTATTGTGTTGCATGATATTCAGGGCTTGATTTGGAGGCAAGTTAAATAAAAGTTATCTTGAACAAGGAACAAGTTGGGTGAAAAGCCCTAGAAAGCATCTGTTTTTTGTCACCTGACACCTCACATTACATTCCTTCTAAACAACACATTTCCTTGTACATCCCAATACAAACACACACAAGTAAATCTGTTAGATGCTGTTTTAATATAAAAATCTACAATCATTTGTAATTAACTAGATGCCAAATGCCAGTGGATGAATATTAGGCAAGAGTGCTATATTACTCTAGATATACCAAACAAAAAAAATAACACAAGCAGGAGGTCAGATTTAGTTTGAACAACAACCTAATTTGTCACTTTCACATGACTCTTGTATAGTGTAGGTAAATTCTGCTTTACATAACGTGTGTTTACCTCAAAGTCCCCAGAGATGGATTATCCATTTTTGTAAATTGATTTAAAACATACAAGTGGAATTGTCACTTAAACTAATCTTTGGTATACTATCTAGGTTGTAAATTTGGGTTTTGTTACATTGCATTTACTTAAATCAAGTTCTGCCTGCTCTGGGTTTAATACAAAGTAATCTCAGTAAAATCTAGTCTAATAATCTGGCCTTGTAATAGTCCTGCTGGGGCAGTTTGGGGGGGATTTAGGGGGGACAATATTATTTTTCAGACTGTGCATTTATCAAACATTTGAAAACAAAAATCTAAAAGGACTCTAAATTGAAGTTCTGACATAACTTTGACTTGAGAATTTGAACTACAATTCTGTTATCCATGTCATTCATGGATCATAGAATGGACACTGAACTTGGGGGCAGAGCATCTATGTTCACATTTCTTAAAAATTTTAATTTTTTAATTTTAGGTTCAGGGGCACATGTGCATGTTTGTTATACAGGTAAACTCAGGACTTGTGGATTTGGTGTACAGATTATCTCATCACTCAGGTACTAAGCATAGTACCTGACAAGTTTGGGGATTTTTTTTTGTTTTTCTGATAGATTCACATTTTGACTCTGTCATTTACTTCCCACCTCTTGGAGCCTCAGTGCCCTAGCCTACAAAATGGTGATAAGAGCCCTTGCCTGTATCACAGGGTTGCCACAAGATCATTGAAAAAAAGCAACCTCTGGGAAAGCTGTCTGTAATTTGCCCTTACAATTCCAGATAGAAGAGATTATTGTGATACTCTCTACCCAAAATATTGCATCTATTACAGGATACCGTGAGTATGATTTTGTTGATCATTTCAGAGATTTTGTTAGATTTGGAATAAACACATAAATTGTGGGAAGGAAAAATCAAACATTAGGTGAGCTTTTAGGCAATGATACTTTAAATGATTTCTTGAGACTATACATTGTGTCCTGGTTTCCTAACCCTTGTGATCACTCACGCTGTACAGTATAGTATGCTCAATGCTGGTTTAAACCTCAACATTTCTGCAGCTTGGTCTGGCCTTCAGGTGCTCAAGGGAAACAAGCATGTTATACTACCAATTAACTAATGAAACTCATGTTTGACACTCTACCAGTTTTTATTTGAAAGTAATCAGGCTTTGCATTTCTTATCCAACGCAGTCTACGGGTTAACATTTACAATTCCTATAAAATGCCATTGCACACGAGTATTTTATTAAAAACACATTATAAGTGCTAAACTATTTCCATAGCAGAAAGATCTAATTTCTACAATAATATAACCAGATATAATAATAAATATCATATTATCATATCCATTGGCCTACCAATTTCATTGTAATGGGAGCAATCATCTGTGACACTGCCCTTCATGAATTCTCCAGCCTTCTTAGCTCATTAATGAGTGTTCCTAGCCTAGCAGAGAAATTGCCACAACTGCTTCCAATCCCTATCTCCAATTTTATAAGTGGTCTCTCTCCAGTCAGTTCATTATTTAATCAATGTTAATTTTAAAGCACTACGAACTTCTCATGAAATGGGCACAAATGCTAACAAGGTTTTGATTACCAATTTTAAAATTATATTTAAATACCCAGTAGCCACATTTTCATTTAACAGCAGTGGTGCCAATTGTATTTAAATTGTAAAAACCACCTCCTTGATCCACACTCAAAATGAAATTTGGGGGAAAAATGAGAGAGAGATGGACATTTAAAAAATCCCTATGATCATTCTCTTTATTTGGTTAATTAACTGGCTCCTTAGAAACACTGGGAGACTGTTCTACTGCAAAAAGTTTCATTAGCAGAGTGAATCTGACAGGCAATTGACAAAAAGGACAGAAATTTTGTCTCTGACCTGCTGCTGACTTTCTTTTGGACCTTGAGCAAGTCATTTAACTTTACGTTTATCCAATGCTACTAAATGACATCCACAACGTACTTTGAAGTAACTCAATTTCTTTATTTATTAAGCTAAAATAAAATACAATTGATGGAAATAAATAGTCTAAAACCTGAATACTAACAACAACAAAAAGAAAAGGTAATGTTAAGTCATAGAATTGAAAAATAATTGGCTAGATTTGCTAAGGGGTAAAATTCCCTAGGAAATATGCTGCAAATATATGCATACGAAATATTTTAACATCCTGCAGCTGCATATGTTTTATTTTCAAGTGCCTCTGACCCAGCAAAGAAAAATTAAACTATAACCTGTATTCACACATTAGAGCCATTTATAGTGGTTTCAAAACACAGTACATACAGTCATATTGTTTATGTTCCTAATGGAGACTTTAGATCAAGGAATGTAGAGTCTGCAGGAAAACTTACCCTCCAAACTACTGTCCTTAACAAAAAGCAAGTTCACTGAACAATAAATTCAAATCAATTTTCTGGCCTTCTGATTTTAGTACATAAGTTATTCAGGAATCCTGAGGTGTGAGGACCAAAGAAAAATACTCAGATGTTTTAGATAGTGTTTACACTGATTCCATTACCTTAGAGTACCTCAAACCCAGCTTTATTTGAGGTCCCATACTTGGTTTGGTGATCAGAAGAAAGTAACAGCTTTCTCTGGATATGGCTGATAAGGCTCTATAATGTGCTCTTCTTCCTCTCCCCAANATTGTGGGACCTCCTTTTTAGAAACTTACACTCTAGTAGACAAGCCCAGTATAACCTAAGAATTATTGATAAGGACTTTGGGCAGGAAGGGGACTTGAATGATAGAGTAAAAGCATCTAGGATGAACGTATCTAGGCTAGAAGAGTTTGGGTGGGAAATCATTCTATGTATGCAGGGCACATGAGCAAAGTTATAACCATAATCCATGTGGAAAGGCCATGACCTGGTCAAGGGGTCTGTGCAGGAGAAACACAAATCTGAAGGGCTAGAACACCAGCACCCACCCCAACAGAAAAGATTCCCTGTTTCAGAATGTAATACAGAGCCATGTTCAACGAAGAACTAAAGAGAAGCATTTGGTAGCAAAGCTGCAGATAACAAAGGTGATCGTGAGCCTACACCAAGAAAATGCACCCACACCTGCTTTGAGGGAGAAAACTCAATTAAGTTACATTTATTTTCTTCATAGTATACCTAACAGAGGCCCATAGTATACCAAGAAAGAACTATACCTAGCTAAATGCTAAATATTTTCTCAGATAGTAACAGTCACCACTAAACCATGTGACATGACTCAAATAGATGACTGCCATCATGAGCAATTATATACTGAAAAGGTAAGTAACATGAGCAAAGCTTGTACTTGGAAACTAAATTATAGCTATAATTTCAAAGAAGGATAGTGGGACCCTTGTCACAAAAGTGAACCCTACTTATTATGAACTCCAAGAAACTATAATCAAATATATATTTTGTAATTTTCAAAATCCAAGAAATGATAATTATACATTTTAGAGCCTCTCTCTCTCTTTCTCACACACACACACACACTCACACAAACATTACCACCACCACCAAAACAACATTATTTTAAATGGTAAGCAACTCCACTGCCTTTAAAGTTAGTTTATAACCTCCCTCTGAATTACCTTTAGCCTCTTTCTGCACAAAACCATAGCACGAATTATCTGCATCCCATAGAAATTTTCCAGGAAGCCCTAGCAGCTTCAACCGCTGTTTTCCTTGATCAAGCTGACTTACATTATTCAGGATAGTAAGTATAAGGAAGAATGGTTATTTGGTAACTGGTAACTTTCTTACGTATTACTCAGAAAGACAGAGATGGGGTGATTGTTGTTTTGTTAAATACTAACAGGAACAACAATAGATAAATTTATCGAGTTTTACTAGGTTCAGCACTATGCTACACCCTTCCTATGGATTACCTCATTTACTTCTCATATTTTCCAGAAAGGTTAAATAATGAGATTTGAACACAGATTATAACTCCTGGCCTCAGTTCACAAATATCCATAAGATTATAATATATCTTATGCTCCCTGTGGCAAATATAAAATAAGTATGCATTCATATTAACCCTGGCATACAAAAGGTCCCTCCGATGCTATGACATAATGTGGTCTCTGAATTTTGTTTCTGTTCATAAACAGTGGTTTTCCCTGATCCATCTACTTGTTCTAGCGCAATTCCATTTTGGACTAATAGCGAGGATTTTATTTTGCTGCCTGGAGTTAGAGTCATGTAGAACAGAGCAAAACAACTGGTTCAATAATTAAGTCTGCCATGTGGACTTCTTTTGTACTGGGTCCTGTAATACTTTGGAATATGTTCTTCAGGCAAATCTTCCATGACCTCATTCTAACCCCTATTCCCCACAAGGCCAGGTTCACTATTATCCATTTTCTTAGCACTTAGTCCCACTTATAACTATATGATTATAGTATTTAATATTTGTTGTTTCTTAACTAGATTTTAAACTCCCTGAGGTCAGGAACCATGTGTTTTGCTCATGGTGGAATTTCCAGCACCTAGCACAGTACCTATCATATAGTTTATGCCCAATAAATATTTGCTGAACAAAGACATCTCTGAGCTATGATATACATACAAATTTCACCCTCAGAGCTCTGTCTTACTGTTAAAGTGATTAATCTGCCAGTTGTAGAGGAATTCTACATTCCTCCCGTTTTCATCAGTGGTCAGAAATGAAGAGAAAATTTATAAATATTAGTTTTACGGGCTCATAATCTTGTAGCTTGTGTTCAAATAAATTAACTGATTGTAGAGTTGGAATAGACCTAAAATACCATCTAGTTTACTTTCTTCCTCTTATATATGAAGAAAGTGAATCTGGCGACTTATCAAAGGTCATGCAACCAGCTGGTGATGAAACCAGCTATGAATTTTTAACTATTTGGGTTTTATTTTTTTTTAATGTGGGTTTTTAAAAACTGTGATAAGCACAGGGAGAAGTGTGCTTCCAAAAACGAAGAAAGCCAAACCAAATTAAACCAATACCACAACAACAGCAAGTTGTCCCAAGATTACAGTGCCAGACAGAGTTTTCATGTGAAGTTCAAGAGATTAATTAGCAACTATATCCATCTGAAGTTACTTTAGGGGCTTGGAACTCTTAAATTTGTAAGTCTATTTTTAGGCAAGTGCCCGCCCAAGTCAGGCTCTCTCATTTTTGTTCTGAACTAACCTCCTCTCCAGTCTCTTTCATTGAATGCCCAGGAA
>NW_016816468.1:0-10597 GCF_001698545.2 Rhinopithecus bieti | reverse complement strand
AAAAAAAAAAAAAAAAGATATTGTGGGACCTCCTTTTTAGAAACTTACACTCTAGTAGACAAGCCCAGTATAACCTAAGAATTATTGATAAGGACTTTGGGCAGGAAGGGGACTTGAATGATAGAGTAAAAGCATCTAGGATGAACGTATCTAGGCTAGAAGAGTTTGGGTGGGAAATCATTCTATGTATGCAGGGCACATGAGCAAAGTTATAACCATAATCCATGTGGAAAGGCCATGACCTGGTCAAGGGGTCTGTGCAGGAGAAACACAAATCTGAAGGGCTAGAACACCAGCACCCACCCCCAACAGAAAAAGATTCCCTGTTTCAGAATGTAATACAGAGCCATGTTCAACGAAGAACTAAAGAGAAGCATTTGGTAGCAAAGCTGCAGATAACAAAGGTGATCGTGAGCCTACACCAAGAAAATGCACCCACACCTGCTTTGAGGGAGAAAACTCAATTAAGTTACATTTATTTTCTTCATAGTATACCTAACAGAGGCCCATAGTATACCAAGAAAGAACTATACCTAGCTAAATGCTAAATATTTTCTCAGATAGTAACAGTCACCACTAAACCATGTGACATGACTCAAATAGATGACTGCCATCATGAGCAATTATATACTGAAAAGGTAAGTAACATGAGCAAAGCTTGTACTTGGAAACTAAATTATAGCTATAATTTCAAAGAAGGATAGTGGGACCCTTGTCACAAAAAGTGAACCCTACTTATTATGAACTCCAAGAAACTATAATCAAATATATATTTTGTAATTTTTCAAAATCCAAGAAATGATAATTATACATTTTAGAGCCTCTCTCTCTCTTTCTCACACACACACACACACTCACACAAACATTACCACCACCACCAAAACAACATTATTTTAAATGGTAAGCAACTCCACTGCCTTTAAAGTTAGTTTATAACCTCCCTCTGAATTACCTTTAGCCTCTTTCTGCACAAAACCATAGCACGAATTATCTGCATCCCATAGAAATTTTCCAGGAAGCCCTAGCAGCTTCAACCGCTGTTTTTCCTTGATCAAGCTGACTTACATTATTCAGGATAGTAAGTATAAGGAAGAATGGTTATTTGGTAACTGGTAACTTTCTTACGTATTACTCAGAAAGACAGAGATGGGGGTGATTGTTGTTTTGTTAAATACTAACAGGAACAACAATAGATAAATTTATCGAGTTTTACTAGGTTCAGCACTATGCTACACCCTTCCTATGGATTACCTCATTTACTTCTCATATTTTCCAGAAAGGTTAAATAATGAGATTTGAACACAGATTATAACTCCTGGCCTCAGTTCACAAATATCCATAAGATTATAATATATCTTATGCTCCCTGTGGCAAATATAAAATAAGTATGCATTCATATTAACCCTGGCATACAAAAGGTCCCTCCGATGCTATGACATAATGTGGTCTCTGAATTTTGTTTCTGTTCATAAACAGTGGTTTTCCCTGATCCATCTACTTGTTCTAGCGCAATTCCATTTTGGACTAATAGCGAGGATTTTTATTTTGCTGCCTGGAGTTAGAGTCATGTAGAACAGAGCAAAAACAACTGGTTCAATAATTAAGTCTGCCATGTGGACTTCTTTTGTACTGGGTCCTGTAATACTTTGGAATATGTTCTTCAGGCAAATCTTCCATGACCTCATTCTAACCCCTATTCCCCACAAGGCCAGGTTCACTATTATCCATTTTCTTAGCACTTAGTCCCACTTATAACTATATGATTATAGTATTTAATATTTGTTGTTTCTTAACTAGATTTTAAACTCCCTGAGGTCAGGAACCATGTGTTTTGCTCATGGTGGAATTTCCAGCACCTAGCACAGTACCTATCATATAGTTTATGCCCAATAAATATTTGCTGAACAAAGACATCTCTGAGCTATGATATACATACAAATTTCACCCTCAGAGCTCTGTCTTACTGTTAAAGTGATTAATCTGCCAGTTGTAGAGGAATTCTACATTCCTCCCGTTTTCATCAGTGGTCAGAAATGAAGAGAAAATTTATAAATATTAGTTTTACGGGCTCATAATCTTGTAGCTTGTGTTCAAATAAATTAACTGATTGTAGAGTTGGAATAGACCTAAAATACCATCTAGTTTACTTTCTTCCTCTTATATATGAAGAAAGTGAATCTGGCGACTTATCAAAGGTCATGCAACCAGCTGGTGATGAAACCAGCTATGAATTTTTAACTATTTGGGTTTTATTTTTTTTTAATGTGGGTTTTTAAAAACTGTGATAAGCACAGGGAGAAGTGTGCTTCCAAAAACGAAGAAAGCCAAACCAAATTAAACCAATACCACAACAACAGCAAGTTGTCCCAAGATTACAGTGCCAGACAGAGTTTTCATGTGAAGTTCAAGAGATTAATTAGCAACTATATCCATCTGAAGTTACTTTAGGGGCTTGGAACTCTTAAATTTGTAAGTCTATTTTTAGGCAAGTGCCCGCCCAAGTCAGGCTCTCTCATTTTTGTTCTGAACTAACCTCCTCTCCAGTCTCTTTCATTGAATGCCCAGGAATAGTCTCTCAGAATGGGCTCCACTCTGCTAAAACATCTGCTTGTTGTTTCTATTCCTGCCAGCAACACTGCACAGTCTTTGGCATTCTCCTGAAAACTCTTCTGAATCTGACCTGTGGGAGTTTTTGCAGCTCCTCAAATGGAAACTCATCCAAAATGTGGTGGTGTTCAATTTGGCTTCTGTTTTGTCACAGGATCCCAAAATGGGAACACACAGAAGACTTCAAGGGAATCAGCGATTGAGGCTGACCTCATCCCCCTCCATCTGCCCTTTGGCTTCATTGCAAATAAAAGGCTGAATAGTGACCATTAATAACATCTATCCCACTAAGTTTTATCTCCATGACATCATGGCTATTAAAAGAACTACCATCTCAAATAGTACAAAGCTTGGACTATCAATAAATCACTCATTATCTAGACAACATGAATGTGGCATATGTCTGGAATCTGCAAAGCACTCACTCCATTTAGAATAGCACTTGCACTAGTGAACAAGCCTCAGAAAAGTATAAATATCATCCAGTTCTCAAAAGAATCAATTCTTCCAAAATACTCTCAAAAATTGTATCTTCCATTGCCTTTTTCCTAGTCAGGCAGCCATTTTGCCTATCAGGCTAATACTAAACTTTCCTGAACATATGAGAAATGAAGTGGCTGTATGTCCCAAGGCCCAACTTAATCAAACATGAAAGTAGCCATCAAACATGAAACCATTTTGTTCACAGTAATACATTTATATATTATCAATTTCTCAATTGTCTTAATCTGTTATATATATTCACCCATTGAAATAAATAGGCTCATCAAAGGCAGGAACCACTTGGTACCAGACATGGTATAATTTCTTATCTAATTTATAATTTTAGTTATGTCAATTTCACCCAAAAGCTCAAAGTAACATATATTCCACCCTTTCTAAGCTAAGAATAATTCTTCTCTGGACTTGTTTTATGGTCAACTCTAACTCTAAATTACATGAGTTCATCTTCATCCCATAAGTAGGTCATGGGAAAATTGACATTGCTTGTAAATGAAAGGTAATTACATGTATAATTAAAATACATGTTCAAACTTTATTTCCATATCTGACATGCAATTTTGAAACATATTGACTGTATTCACCATCTTCTCATTAATTTTCAAACTTAGATACATGGACTATAAACTGAAACCCTCAGTGCCCCCAAGGTGCTTGGCATAGTATATGTCAAGACCCTGTAGGGAAGCAGATGGGCTAGGCATGCAGGGGCTAAACTTCAAGCCAGAGTCAGGTTGAGGAAAGACTCTACCAGGTGCAGCCAGATATTCAAGGACCTCAGTACTTATATCTCTGCTGGTGACCTGGTCTTTGGCCCTATCTTATTTTCCCTAAGTTCTTAAATAAATTATGCCTTCTCATACATTTCCTAACTTTACTCTCCTGGAATCCTGACGTTGCTGTCTAGTTTCTCTATATCTTCTACCCACACACTCTAAATAAAATCTTTACTGCTATATTTCCCCGGTACTCCATAATTGCTCCCTCTGATTGATGAATTTATTTTGGTATTGTTTCCATTTATCAGATTGTTCTTTATTTCCTCAATTTGCCTTCTCCTTCTAAAATCGAAGGGTACTATATAAGAACTGAGATCTTTCTAACTTTCCAGTGCTCAGCAGATCTGAATGATCTCCCCAAATCTATTAATTATCAATCACTGCTGAATAAGCCACTCCACAACTTAGTTGCTTCAAACAACAATGATTTACTTTATTCATAAATCTGCAATTTTTGGCAAGTCTTGGCAGAAACAGCTTGTCTCTGCTCTCTGAGTTCTAAGCTGGGGTGGCTCAACTGAAGATTATAGGATCTACTCTGAAGATGGTTCATTCACATGGATTATTAGGTTCTAGAAGCCCACCCAGGGCTGTGGGCAAGAGGCCATAGTTGTTCTCCATATAGGCCTTCCCATGGGAAGTTTGGCTTTTTCACAGCATGTTAACTAGGGTGTAAGAGTCAGCTTCCTAAAAGAAGAAGTGGAAGCTGCCATTTTCTTGAAACCGAGGTTCAGAAACTGGCAGTGTCACTTTCACTGTATTCCACTGGTCAACCAGATTCAACTAGAAGGGACATAAGCCCATACCTGTCAGTAGTTAGAAATGTCAAAAAATTTTAGACCATATTTTAGAATTGTCACACCAATATAGCCACTACCAAATTATTATCATTTTTTTCTTTCAGTTTCAACAAATGTATTTGGAACAGGATTAAATCCAAGGCTCTCTGAATTCTAATCATCATAATGTTCTTCGTATCTTATTTCACACAGATTTTCTTCAAAGACTGAATCCTTACCCTATGCATTCCAAAGCTTAGTTAGCATGGTCCTTTACAAATGTAAATTTCCTCCCTAACATGTACCTCTTTGTCCTATAAAACTTTCCATGTAATGAAACACCTTTTGATTCTGTACCATCCTGCTCTCCTCTATTCCATACATGATCACACAGTTACCAATTGTAAATGAACCATCTTCCAAATGCAGAGACTTATTCCAGATGTATGCTGGCTAAATTTATACAAAATTATAAAGAATCATTTCAATGAAAGAACACTGGGCATGAGGAGGGGGTGTACAGGAGGCCCATGTCTCTATGTGTGTCACATTCAGTAAACCACTGAACTTCTCAGGGCCTGTTGGAGTTTGGACTCAATGATAATGAAAGTCCTTTCAAAAGAATTTGGTAAAAATAAAAACAACACATCATTCACATCCAAAAGCATTGTATAATATGTTTGAGGAGAGAGAACATGAACGACAAAAAAAGAGTCATATAAGTACACTCATCCTCTTTCTATAGGGCCTTTCCATAAGCCATTCCCACGCCTCCAATGCTCTTTGCAGGCTCTACCCAATAACCTGGTTAACGACTACTCCAACTTTAGACCTCAGCTTAATTATTAGTTCCTGAGGAGGCATTTTCTGTCCCCCTCCCTAAGTCAGTTTTCTTAGTCCATATGGCCCCTTTGTCATCCACTCTCCTCGAACCACATTATTTCACTTCCGGGAAGCAATTGGTTGTTTCTTTGATCAGTGGTTGTCTGCTTCATTTACGTGTGACCTCCATAAGAGTAGGGCCTGTATCTTCCTGAGGCACCATTGCATTCCCAGAAGCAAATATATTCTGGTTGGCAGATACTGTCTCAGTAATTGTTGAAGGAAGGAAGAAAGCAAGCAGGGGATCAGGGGAGGGAAGGAGGAAGCGAAAAGGCATAGGCAATGAAACAGAGAATGTTACAAGAATACACATAAAGGAAGATTGCTGTGAGCTGAAGTTTCAAGAAAGTCTCCGTGGAGCAGATGAGATTTCAGTTGGACCTTGAAAGAAAAGATTTGTATCTGGGTGGAGTGAGGAATGGAAGCAAGTAGAGGTAGAACATGACACAAAAGGAGAAAAAAGACATGAGAAAAGAAGGAAAGTTTCAGTAAAGGATAAGTACACTAGTCTGGTTAGTGTTAGTTTGTTGTAAAGACTAACCAGAGATATCCCTGAAGGGGTAAATTGAGGCCAGATCATTTGAGCTTTGCATGCCTGGATAAAATGTTAGATCTAAGGACTGAAAAACCGTATTTTTGAGCTAAGGAATGATATAGGTCTTCCAAATCCTGTGAACCACTATGGCCTACAGAATAACTTAATCCGGGGCTATCACTTTTTCTCCATTTTAATGAACTATTTCTATCAAGGTGTGAAAGCCACATCTGACTTAAGCCCAGAAATGACCCCCTTTCTCACTCTGTTCTTCCCCTGAAAATAAACAGGAAAGGGGCTTTCATTCCCAAAAACGAACAGCGTGGAAAACTTGAAACATTAAATTATACCTTTTAATTTTTAGTCCTGCTATGAATGAAGATGGGATTATGTTCAATTTTAAAGAACAATATTCAGAAAAAAAAGTTCTGACTCATTCCATACAACTACAAATTGTAAGAGACAGAGACTTAGAAAATCACTATTTAGCCTCTCTCTTGTCCAGTGGCACTCAGATCACTATTCTAAAGATGAGAAAAAATAAATATTATTTTAAAAATCACATTTACAGAGGTCAATCCTTCACCATAGTATTTTTTCTACATTTGGAAGTTCATGCTTTAACTCAAAGTTTTGTGGGGTTCTGATTTAGATTCTTAGGTTATCAGATAAATTTTATACAAGTAGCCAAAAGTTATACCAGCGCTCTCCTAGAAGTAACCATGCATTGTTTGAGATAATTATGGAATAATATGTATTCTGTGATACAGAGGAAAAATCAGGACCTTGGAGTCAGACTAGCTATGATTTATGGCCATGGATTTGATTTATTTCAGGTTCAGTTTCTTCATCTCTAAAAGTAAGCTATTTCTATATAAGTTGTTAGGAGAATGAACTAAAAGAATGTATGTCATGTGTCCAGCACAGTTCCTAGCATTCAACAAATATTATTTTTTTCTTACCATTGTAAAATATAAAACACAGCCTTTCATTTACAAACTTGGAAGTCAATACATTATTCCTTTTACAATATCTTAAATGATTTAGGCAATGAATCAGCATGAATGAAGGAATAAGTTTTACAAACATTTATATTGAGCATCTATTACATGCTAGACACCATGCTAGGTATAAAATATCCATTTACTTCCTAGAATCATTCTAGTTGTCCTTGAGAATACAATAAAATTCTTAATAAAGACCTGTTCCCTAATATATATTTCAAACAGTTTGGTCACACCTTTACTATTAAACAGCCGAGTCATTTAGCCCAATCTTATTTCTCTGCATTTCCCAAGTGCCACTAAAGAATTGCCTTGTTTGGGAATTCCTTTAAAAGAAAATTTTGTTTAATCTGAAAACGCTAAAATTATCATTAATATACTAACACTCTCATTGCAGTATTTTACAAACCTCAAACAGCTGTGACTTTTGTTAAACGCTTTATTCTTTCCATTAATATTTGTACCTGATTAAACTTCAATGCAGGTGCACATGGCTTGGTAATCACACTTTTATATTTTGCATGCAGATTACTGACACGGGAATTTGCATAAATTTGTTATGCACTGCTGCAAAATGAATGCTCAAGCAACTTTTATTTTTATCTAATCAAATCACTGCTTAATGAAAAACTACTGACTGCTTGCAGAGGTACACTGAGCTACACTCTGGGGATTGGTACATTTACAATTCAGCAGGGGCTCCCTGCAAGCATTTGAATCCAGTACAACTATAGTACTGGTGAAAACTCAGCCCTACAAAACCAATCTAATCTACCCTATTCAAGGGGAGAGAGCTAGAGATGGATCTTTCTTTTTAAAAAACCTCTTCACAGCATAAAGCATGTAAAAGAAAATCAGAGGGGGTCTGTAGCAGCAGCATCAATAGTCAGTTAAAAGCATACTTGCAACCCACAGGGAGGCTTAACAACCACACTGTCCCAAAGTACATCAGCTTTAGTAAAATGGAATGACAGACTACAGGGAAGAAAAACTTCTTTTTTTCTATTTGTCACATTCTGATCCATCCAGCTGTTGCCATGACATTTTCTATGGGAGGGAGAGGGGATCTAGTCACTCTATGCTTCTCTATGAGCTGTTTATCATTGTCCCATCAAGAGTGATAAGTGACCATAAATAATAGTAACACCACTCCACATATATACACTGCTTTATACCTTTTAAATTGATTCCACATATATTGTCTTATTTATTTATGTATAACTGATAACTTGCCAACTTCCAAGGAGATTTTAAAATTAATTATAATAAAATCTAGATAAAGAAGTAAAAGTAAACTTTTAAAAGACACAGAGTGAATGAGAAATTTGAAAAGAGAGACCTCCATAATATATTTATATTTTCTGCTTTAACAGTATAGAGTACATGCTTAATAAAGATTCACTGAATTAATAAATTGTGCTATGAAGTGTCTGGCACACATGTTAGGCTCTCTATAAATATTTGCTGAGTGAATAAGTGAATAAACAAATGGATAAACAGCATATACTGTTCAATCTCACAGCTAGCCTGAATAATAAGTACGTTTATGGTTGAAAACACAAAAAGATAAGTTACCTGATGAAAGTCACACAGGAGAATTAACCTACTATTATGTTTTGAGAAGCCTAGTACAGTGCTGCCTGTATTGCCAAATCCTTCCAGGAGAAATTTGCAAAAATAAATAAATAAAGTTTGAGAACATTTCTTTGCTTTCCAAAATATTGAAAAAATCTAAAGAAAATATTTTCATAAATATTTAAATGTATTCAAAACCCACAGTTCATAATATTCTTCTCTCCTGAAGTGCAGTCATCCTTACTATTTTCTCCCCCAAAAATGATCAAATTTGTTCAAAATGCATTCAGTCCACATTTTTCCCATCTGTATTTACCAATATCTGACCCTTTCCTACCTCCTGACTCCATCTCCACCCAGCCACCCATCCCTTTGTGTACAGCAAACACTTTCACTCATTCAGCATCCTGCATTCTGGTTATCAATATAGAACACCCCCTAACCCAGGAACCACACACTTTCCCTTTGGTGAGGTGAGCTTGTTTTCTGCCTGAAAATAGGCATTAATGAGACCAAAGCTGTCCGCATGCTTCCCGCGTAGGCTTGGATTTCTTCACTCAGCTCTCCAGTCTAGGCCCACATCTCTGAACCTGTCACCCATCTTAAAAATATGTGGTCTAAAGGGGCAGCAGACAAGAGGGTGCCATTGATTCAGTGTAAGTTATCCAACCACTGAAAGTTATCTAACACTTTCTACTGAAAGGAAGTCTGCAAAGTTATCTGTGTATGAAAGACTTTGCATACTGTGTTTGCACAAGATTTTTTTCTGCCCACTATTTTCAAGCCCAATGAAGCAAGCAGCAGGATCCTTTTGCACCTCAGGCTAAAGAAAAACTCAGAGGCTATTAAATTTCCAGAACGCTCAGGAATTACCAAATGACCATAGGAACTCTCTTGCAGTCCTAAAACTTTACACTGTGTGACCAGAGAGCATTTGAAGTTTTCTGAATTAATAATTTTTACATTTTTGAAGTGGTAATTATTACCATATAAGCCAAAGTGTTTACTTTCCCTCCATTACTCTACTGTGGCTTTCAGTCACAGGGAGGTAAACTCTGAGCTTGAAAAGTGGTCTTTAAAAGGCTCTCCAAACCAATTTCAATTACCTTTGTAGAAGGATAATAAAAATGCAAAAAACAAAACAAAACAAAAAACTAGTTTGAAACCAAAATCAGAAGAGGCAGCAAAAAAGGTCTGAAGCAAACAAGTGGCCTCAAAGAGGGAACATAAGCGCAGTAATAACAGTCAAATATATATTACTGTATATTTAAGAATATTGAAAAGAGGCACTCAGAGTAAGCACAGCCACTCAAAATGAGAGTAAACACACACACACACCTCATTGCATTTTAAGGTCAATTAAATCCTCTAATGAAGCATACCAGTGACTGCTTAACTTCTTGAGCTGGTCTCAAGCAGAATCCTAAGCAGACAGTAGTTTGTCAGTCTATATTTCTACAAAAAATATAAGCAGAATAACAGGTATCATATAAACTGATGCCAAGCAGGTCAGCTGTATTCAGAAGAGACACTAGAACTGGTGTCGAAATGTATTAAACCTGAAGTCATGATTTGTTTTGAAATTCAACTCATGTTATCATTGCCCCATTGATTCCCTACTTGTCTTTGAAATCTAAAAGTGAATCCTCCTGCCAGATTCTGTGGCTATATCAAATGGAGTTTTTCCTTCTTTCTGGAAAGGTTCTATCACCATGGGTCAACGGGCTTCCTTGGGGATAAGAAACAGTTAAGCATTAACAATTTGGGGGTAAAATGTCAGCTGCACCTTCTGAAGTGGTGAGCACCTAATCTGAATCCATGCCTTTGGAATATGTACAGTCAACCAAAATATCTAAGAACTGAATGACTTCATTTACTATTTAAAAAATCGAGGAACAGCTCCAGTCTCCAACTCCCAGCGCGAGCGACACAGAA
>NW_016816467.1:1250297-1256892 GCF_001698545.2 Rhinopithecus bieti | reverse complement strand
AGAAGATAGATTATTGCTGAACAGTGAGTATTGCTGTCTGATTCTTGCTTTGGAAGCTTCGACTCAGAGCTGTAACCAGCCATGTGAGGTGTGAGGTGTCAATCTGCACCTAGTGGGGGATGTCTCCCAGTTAGGTTACTCAGGCGTCAGGGACCCACTTGAGCAGGCAGTCTGTCTGTTCTGAGATCTGAACCTCCGTGCTGGGAGAACCACTGCTCTCTTCAAAGCTGTCAGACTTTGACATTTACATCTGCAGAGTAGATACAAATATATCAAGTAAATAAAAGTTGGTTTATTATTAAGGCAAAGAGTATAATATCTTAAGATACTATCAAGTCAACTTATAAAACAAACCTTTGTTTCTTACACTGGTCAGCATTTTCATCTAACAGCTTAATTTTACTGGTCAACTGCACATTTCGTTAACCAAACTCTGTGAAGTTGCTCAGTTTAGAGTCTTGAATTTGTTTTTCTTTTTGTTTTACTGAATGAGCAACAGAAAGAAATAAAATTTGGCTGATGTCTGCTGATGTTGTGTGCATTTGGTGGACATTTACTACCAGAAATCAGTTTTAGAATTCTCCAAGTATCTCAAGCAATGGTTATGTCTTCTATGGTTGCTTTAGCTGTTCTTCTCTAATTGCCATTGATCTTGAACTTCTAGAGTTGTCAGATATCCGGTGTAGTTTGTTGTCACACAGCGGGGCCACTGTCAGGTGCAGCTAAGTATTTTAGCAAGAANTGCCCACAAACACGCCCGGCTAATTTTTTGTATTTTTTTTTTTTCCGGAACTAAAAAATAACTTTATTTATTGAGGGCAAGGGGATGCAAACAATACAAAAATCAAAAGCTTATCTGGTATTTAACTTTCCTTTCTCAGCTTGTCAAATGGGAGTTTAGATTTTATTTTTACATTTGCTAAGGGTCCTGATCTGCTCATGAAATCCTTCTATGGGGGAAGCTGTGGGGCAGATTCCTTAAGCAACCCTTTGGGACAACTCTTATCAGGGAGGAGGGAATTGCTCGTTTCTGCCTACTTCTTTCCCTTCTGCTTCATGTGTACTACAAAATAGTCATTGCATGCAATGGTGAGGCCCGCAATTAGGGAAAAGAAGCTCTGGAAGCCCACTTTGCCATCTCTGCACTGGTCCAGGTCCTTCATTATTTTGTCCACGGCCAGAGGGTCTTTTTGATTTTCCAAAAATCCAGGGAACTCCTTTTCCATGAGTACTCTTAGGTCCTCCTTTGTTAAGTAGCCTTTATCCCCCGCGAATTTGTGAAATGTAAACATCATGGTTTCCATGGCGTGCTCCATTTGAGACGGCATTTTGGTGTGGTCTGTTGAAGCCTTGGCCTAGGCGCGGCGGACGCTGGGCGAGCTGGACGCGGGGCGGCGAGGCGAGCGCGGCGGGCTGTCAACTTATTTTATCATTCTGTCTTAATGGGTATTTGAACTGTTCTCAGGATTTGTTATTATAAACAATACTTCTTGTATTAGTCTGTTTTAATGCTGCTGATAAAGACATACCTGAGACTGGGAAGAAAAAGAGGTTTAATTGTATTTACAGTTCCAGATGGCTGGGGAGGTCTCAGAATCATGGTGGGAGGTGAAAGGTACTTCTTATATGGTGGTAGACATTTACATCTGCAGAGGTTTCTGCTGCTTTTTGTTTAGCTATGCCCTGTCCCCAGAGATGGATTCTACAGAGACAGGCAGGCCCCCTTGAGCTGTGGTGGGCTCCACCCAGTTTGAGCTTCCCAGCGACTTTATTTACCTACTTAAGCCTCAGCAATGGTGGGTGCCCTTCCCCCAGCCTCACTGCTGCCTTGCGGTTAGATCTCAGACTGCTGTGCTAGCAATGAGGGAGGCTCCGTGGGTGTGGGTCCCTCCCGTCCAGGTGTGGGATATAATCTCCTGGTGTGCCGTTTGCTAAGACCCTTGGTAAAGTGCAGTATTAGGGTGGGAGTTACCCGATTTTCCAGGTGTTGTGTGTCTCAGTTTCCCTTGGCTAGGAAAAGGGATTCCCTTCCCCCTTGTGCTTCCCAGGTGAGGTGATGGCTCACCCTGCTTCAGCTCTTGCTGATCGGGCTTCACCAGCTGACCAGCAGCAATTGTCTGGCACTCCCCAGTGAGATGAACCTGGTACCTCAGTTGAAAATGCAGAAATCACCCATCCTCTGTGTCACTCGTACTGGGAGCTGGAGGCTGGAGCTGTTCCTATTCGGCCATCTTGCTCTGGGTTAATATAATTATTTAAAACTTTTTGAAGGTTAAGTAAAGAACCTTGGAATTGGCCTGAAACCTGTATTAAAATTTCCTTCCTTTTACTTGTCTTCTTTGTGGCATTTCCTTACAGTCTCTTCTCTCTGTGTATTTAATATCAACAGATTTCATTTTTATCTATCTTCTTGTTTCGACCTTGCTTCTCATTCTTTATAATGTGTGCAGTCTCTGTTTTATGATGTGATTCCTGATTTGAGCACAATTCCACTTGCAGCTTCCCAATTCTGGTAGCATCAAGATATATAGTTACTAGCAATGAGAGGGTCAAAGTGGGCAATAGAAATGGAAGGAACAAAGACTGCTTGATGAACTCAGATTTAGTCTAGTAACCCTGAAAATATTCTTCCCGCCAGAACATTAGGACATGTTATCAATAATTCATTGTAAAGAGATCTTTGTGTGTTTCTTTATCACAAACCTTTGACAGTTTTGACTGGGAAAACAGGAAATCATGACAGAGAGAGGAAAGAATTTGAGAAATCATATAGAAAATGAAGAATGTGGATAGATGAAAACTTACTACATATATTAAGGGATAAGAAGTATAGGTAGTGTAACCTGGCAAATTGAAAGTATTTGGGGGATGCCACCATCCCCTGGCAATCTTTTACAAATTGTAAAATTCTATTATTAGCCCTTCTGCCTTTTTTGCCTTTTCTGCTTTTCGGGTTTTTTATCTTTTAATAGGCTTCTTTCTCCAGCCCTGGAAAGACATTATGCCAATTTATATATGCTCTCCACTTTTTTGTTGTTCCGAGCTACAAAAGAGTATTTATAATTGCTCTTTTGTGATCTGATCTCTTTAGTTTTGTTGCCAAATGTTATTCTCCAGAGTAGATGCTTCTACAGGAAGTGTACCAAGATTGAATCATGATCTTGCAAATATTAAAAATGCTGAGTGCCAATATGCGTTGGGTATGGTATCAAATTGTTATAAAATCCATTTAAATTATTAAATGTTTCCTTCATGAAAAAAATTGGTTGTTGATTTGAAGTCACATTAAATAAGATGGAGTAAAGAGAACCCTTTGTAAGCCAAGTGCATGAATTCAAATCAACAAATGCCACCACCTTCAAATAACACTTTTTAAGTACACAAGTGTTTGAGGTCTGTACTCTATTTATTAATAGAATGAAGACATATGTTCTAAAGAAGATGTGAGGTGTTCGTGTGCTTTTGTCATTTGAGCAATATGCAAGTGAGGTGTAAATGAAATTTTATTGATAAAACACTTCTTCGTTCATTTACTTCATATGAGATTTTTTACCCGTCTGATCCTTTTCCTCCACAAGTCAGAACAGAGTGTGGCTGGAATCATCGGCGTGCGTAAACCTCCGCCAGCAGGGCCTGTGCTGTGTTCCCAGGCCCACTGAACAGGCTGTTTACAATGAGCAGCCATTTGGAAAGCAGAGCAGAGCTTCTCACTGTATCTCACAGAATGGCCCCAAGTGCCCCAAGCCATGCCTGTGTTGCTCACACAGTACGCCCTTTATAAGCCCAGAGATGGAATTTCAATGAGGAGCACTGAGGTATGTTTTTCCAAAAGTGGCATCTGGCTTGAGGATTGGTTACGTGAATGGCCCAGCAGCTGGTTATACCTGTGGTTTCTGCTAATTAGCCTGAGGTTGTGCTGGCTGCCTCCTTGGGTTTTCAGAATACATCCACCCTTTCGTCATCATCACAACTCTAAGGATGGCCTAAATGTGTGTGTGGTAAAGTCCAGTGGCCTTTGAACTTGATGCGGATACCTGTCTTATTGTGGACAGAGTGGATATTTATTCCCTGGCCTGCACTTATCCACTAATGATGGGTCAAGTCATTGGGATTTCAAATACAGTAATAATTAATCCTGAGGAAGTTTAGCCTAAGTACAGGTTTCCTTTCCCTTAGAACTGACTGTCTCTCCCTAAAGTGGGCAAATGTTTTCTTTAAAAATTAAAAATATTTCTATATCCATCTGTCTCTGTCATTCTCCTCTCTGTATTTATCTCTGTGGACATAGAACTGCTCTGGACATTTAAGGGATGTATATGTTTGTGTATGGGTGCATGTATATTTATAAACAGGGCTTTACTATAAGGGGAAAGAAGGATTCCTGGTACAACTGTGGTTGGAAGGGCCCACTTCCTGTAGTAAAGGCCTCTGGACCACACAGGGAACAGCCGCATACAGTCCTCCTCCCCACGTCTCTCCTCTGGTCAGAAGAGTCCGTGCAGAAAGTGCCTCTCAAGTGATGTGCAAAGTATAACCATACCCATTTTGCCTGTCTGGGGGCCTCTGTGCATTCAAGAGCTTGTTGCAGAGCCAAATAGATACTATATCAAGGAAAGAGCAGAGAATCAGAAGTCTGAAGACTTGGCTCTCTTTCCAGGTCTGTGTCTGGACGAAGGAAATACTTGTGGACAAATCCATTCAATTTCTTTGCCTCCATTTTCCCAATTTATATAAAATGGCAATATGTAAATCATATTTTTGTGTATCTTGCATCATGGAGTGTAATTTGACTCTTCTTGAAAGTTTCTCAGATAAAAATGTGGGAAAAAAACGAGAAGATATAAATAATTTATGAAGCTCTATCCAGAAGAGATTCTTCAATACTTAAAAATCAAGGCCCCAGTTTTGGTTAGACGGCTGTGTTAGACTACATCAAAATTGAATCTGTTTCTGTATCAAGAGTGGATAGAAAACTTGGCTAATTATGGCTTAACAGGGTTTGCTGACCATGTAGTCCCCAAACCCAGTGGAAACTCATGCATTTTACACTATCCCTTTCTCTGCCTTTTCTTTCCTTTTCTCTAATGCCCTCTATGCCAATTCGAACTTTCTAGCAAGAAAACAAAACAAAACTCTCTGCTTTTTCTTTAATAGGAAACATCTATCCACTCTATCTTCCTTTTTTTGCTCTCTTAAATTACTTTTGACATGCAAGTTCGCTATCCCATAATCAGCCTCAGTTTTCGTCCTGCACCAATCTTGAAACAGGACTCAGCATTTTGTAATTCACGTGCCCCTCCTTGCCACTCCCCACAATGTGTACTAAAGCATTAATGAGCAATGGAAAATTTCCCTAAAATTTCATAGAAAAAATAGATTAGGGTGTTTGCATTGCCCCCCACCCCTCACTCCCTATAAACAACCTAATAAACCACAACTTGGCAATTTTTTCTTATAAAATTTGTTTAACCTCTGACTCAATTATCCTTGCCCACTCAATTTCTGCCCTGTTCCCCTACCGTAATTCTCCTTTACAAAGTCTGGGTGCCAGATCTTTTCCAGGAAATCGATTCAGGAGCCTGCTGGGGAGAACCTGTGTGCATCTCTTTCCACCTCTGTGTTCAGTGACATTGTGTAGGTAGCTTGAAATTGGCCCTGGCAGGAAACCATAGAAATTGAGAAATGATACACAACAATTCTTTCCTCATGCTCATTTTTTTTTTTTTTTTTTTTTAACCAGAGAGCCAGTTGTTAACATCTACCAACACACAACGGGTGATGTACAAAGCTTTTAGTAACAGGTGCAGCACAGGCACTGAGTAATCAGAACAGACACAGTCCGTTTTGCCCTCTAAATGTATTCAGCTCAACAGCAGCAGAGTTGTTTTCAACAAAGCAGGTGTTTTCTTGCAAAAGAATATTTCTCCGAACTTCTAAGTAGTTAAATGTTTCTCCAGATCTTCCAGAATTGCTTTTATAAGAATTCCAGGGAGGACATTTTGTAACACACATCATTTGAAAATGCAAGAAATTTCATAATATCTTACTAAGATTTTTTTGAATGTTGTTTTTATTTTTTCCGTAAGGGAGACATTGGACCTTTGAGGAAATAGTTTTTTTCTTTTTTTTAATTAAATGATGCCTTATATTTTACAATTCCATATAGAATATTTAAGCCATTGTCTTTATTAAGAGAACTGCTTATTTCAATTAAGATAATGAATAAAACGTAATAAGGAAACCGGAAAATTCACTTAAAAATCCCATTTTAGAAATACTAAAGTAAAAAGTAAGGTGTTTCTTAACTTTCAGGAAATACAGTATAATTGGGTTGAAGCAGGAAAATGAAGAGAGATGGGCAAATTGAGACACATTTTGAGACTGGAAAAAGCAGCTTTAGAAGTCCATACTGCTGACGTGGAGATGTTCTACCTAATCTCTCTACAGATTTCTTTGTACTTCCAGGGAAAGAGTTGGACAAAAGTAATCTTTTACCTAATTAGGTAAGAGAAAGAATACATACAAAACACTTTTTTGATAAAAGAGTTAGCATTTCCAATTAGAGTAGAAAAAAAAAAAAAAAAAAAAAAAAAAA
>NW_016816467.1:1229944-1250159 GCF_001698545.2 Rhinopithecus bieti | reverse complement strand
AAAACAAAAAAAAACCTTTTTTTAAAAAAAAATTAGAATTTCCAAATAAAAGAAAAAAAAAAAAAAAAAAAAAAAAAAAAAGAGGATTTGGTGTATGACAAAGCTCTGGTGTTCCTGAGTCAGACAACTCAGAAACCTAGTCTAATTTAAGGCAGAATTGGGTGAAACAAAGTAGCACTACAAGATCCACAAAGAAATTGAAAGCTGCACCAAACGGTTTCAGAATGATAACGAATTTAATTGAGCTGCTTTAAAAATCTTTACTAAACACAACTCATCTTTAAAATATGGAAGCATTAGTGTTATTATATTTGGTTACTTTAGAAAGGCTTTGTTAAAATTGAAACATAATTCCATTCCAATGCTTCTCTTTGAATGCGCAGTTATGGTTGTATGTCAGATCATTTCCTTTGGGTTTATCAAATAAGGGCCTGCTTCATATTACAACACAGATGTTTGTTGCAAATATTATTTCCACTTGCTTTCTAATTTGTTAAGCATTAGTATCAGTTTTTAGTTTAATTATTTGCTTAGGTTTCTCCCTCTTTTCTCTGTCTAATTTTAAACTTAGACAAAATTATTTTAAAATTCTGTGTATTTGACTCTGTTCCTACTCTCTGCATTTCTTCCATTGATTTTACCCCATTGAAAGACCTTCTGCATTCAGAGATAAGATCACTATTAATCTGTTTCCTTATTTCCTTTATTTGTGGTTTCATGTATAGTTAATTCTTTAGTACAAATGAAAAATCTTAGTGAAAGATTTTGTGATAAGTCTAATTTTATTATTAACTTTTCAATTAACTAATTAATCAATGGTACCAATACTTTGTCATTTCTTTTGCTCCCTTGATTTGTAATGTGACCTTTGCAATATAACATTCCTACATAGAATAGAATCTGTCTCTGACTTTTCTGAGATGTGGTGCCCTTTTCACTTGAAGATGACAGGGAATGTGTCTGGTTTACCACTGTATGCTCAGTGTGTGTGGTGGATTCTTAACAAATATTTGTGGAAGAAAGTAATCTTAATCCGTAGGCACAGCCCGAAGGAGTTTGTGAGAAGTATCTAATCGTCACCATAGAATAACAGCAAATTAATTGAAGAAAATGAGGTGAACACTAGACTTTTAATTATCTGCGCATCAGCATTGCTTTTCCTTTGTTAATTCTTGTGTCTATATTTTTTCTGCATCAAGTTTAAATGTCTCTGCTTAGATTTTAAGACTCTGAATAACCAGTTTATCCCCTGGTTTAACTTTAAACTTCCACTTTAACTAGATTCCTACTCCTCCCCATATCTCTGCCTTTACCCTTTTCTTCCTCACGCTGGCCTGTCCCTGTTGACTCTCCAGTGAATAGACACCAGCCAGTAATGCCCACTTCCATCCCCTTGCTATTCATTATCTAACAATCACTTTAACAATTTAAAATATTTTACGTTTGGGGGGGATTTTTCTAGTGATTATGTATTTTTTAAATGAAATATTCTGCATTGTATTTTCTAACTGGTTATTTATTTACCAATTTTATGTATTTTTCTTAATGTTCACCTCTCTTTGCTATAATTCTTTTATTAGTTATAGTTGCTTACCAATTGCTTACATTGCCTTCTTTTAGATAGACTATTATATGAGAAATTAAGATGATTTCTACCTGCCTTTTCAGTCATTAATTATCTTACTTATGTTTAATATTTTAATCTATTGACTAAAACCTCCAAAGAACCTAATGGTGGCAGTAATGAATATCCTTACCTTATTTCTGATATTAATGAAAACAAAAATTGGTCTTCAGGTGTCTTGAGATAAATATTACTTATAGAAACAAAGTATTTCTCTTTCTAGTCTGCAGCTGAAATTTTAATGGATAATTGAAATATTAATTGCTGGCCCCTTGTATTTCAAAATTACTAATCTTGTGTTTTGCTGCACTTTAGCTCTGGAGCCCTGTCTGAGGTGGACTGAAAACATCAGAGTGGGGCCACTCTGGTCTAGCAGTGGTCCTGTGGGGACTCAAATGTCCCTGCTTCATCACATTACAGCACCTTTGGCTGGTAGGTTTTAATCTTCTTTTGTCATGGGTAAGGAAAATGAGAGCCCAAATTGTAAAATGACATTTATAATTTGGGGTCTCATTTAAATTAATGATATTTAAATCACTCTGCCAGATAGTGCAGGGCTGGAATTACAGGATCTTAGCCTTCTTCTCACTCATCTCCTGCTTTAGCATCTTGAGGGAGGCCAGGTTAGTCCCAGGAGTGCTCAGGGCTTTGCAAGCCCACGCACATTTCCACATTCTGATATATTCTGTCAAAAAGAAGCTGTCACAGGAGTGATCTAGTCACTCTAGAGTTCACTAGAGTAAAATGGGCCACGCCCTCTCTGGATCCACTGAATTTACTCAGGTGGTATGTGTTAAACCCAAATTTATAGGATATGAAGGGGAACATGACTCTCAGTCAACTTTGAATTGTGACAAAGTTAATCTTGAGTGAGAAAACACTTTGAATGGAAAACAACGGAGACCAGAGTGACAGAATCTCTTTCCCTCCCTCCCCTCCCCTTCCCTTTCCTTCCTTTTCCTCCCCTTCTTCTATTCCTTCCTTCCTCCCCTCCCCTCCCTTTCCTTCCTCTTTCCTCCCTCCTTCCCTTCCTCCCTCCTTCCCTTTCTCCCTCCCTCCATTCCTTCCTTCCTTCCTTCCTTCCTTCCTTCCTTCCTTCCTTCCTTCCTTCCTTCCTTCCTTCCTTTCTTCCTTCCTCCTTCCCTTCCTCCCCCACTCCCTCCTTCCCTTCCTTCCTTCCTCTCTTCCTCCCTTCCTCCCTTATTTCCTTCCTTCCTGATAGTCTTACTAGTATCCCTCCATGGAAAATAGTTTGAAGAGGTTTAATAAGAACCAAAGGATCAGTAGAAGAAGAGCATTCACGGCCTGGCAGGATAGCCTGGAGACCAGTGAGAGTTCGCAACACCATGTTTTCCACCAAGGATCAGTAAAATAAAAAGAAATGAACAAACAAACAAACAAATGTGAGCGAGAAAAAGAGAAAAGAAGAAGGAAGAACAAGAGGAAAGAAGCAAGGAAGGATGATAAAAGAATAACATATAGTTTTAATCTTTATATTTAGCAAAGTAAGAACATTTAGGAAAACCTGCAATCAATTACCATCATTTATTGAGAAAAAAGAACACCAAAAAGTAGAGGGGTAAGGACTATGTAAGATTAGGCTATGAATAGCTTTTATAGAGTTTACATTTAACTTTATGAAAAAAAAAAATCCATTATCTTGACTTTTGTGTCCTTCCTAATTGTTGCTGCAGATGGTTACAAAACCACAACACAGACTGATACTTGTCCCCAGACTGGTTTTTAGGAATCTCAGGCAACCTGTACTCTTAGGACCAAAATCCTTGATTTACTCTGAAAGATAGTGACCCTTAGGGACTACAAAAGCCAAAGTAATGTTCTTAGGGAGCCGAATCCAAAGGGTCTTCAAATGCAAAGGAGTATGTGGGAAAATTGACCCTGGTATAGGGTAAGGCAATGTGCAGCTGCCATAGGGCAGAGTCCTTGGGATGGTGAAGCCATTGGTACGATCATTAAACTTGCAGTAAAGACCCAGACAGTCACAGAGCCCTGCAGCTGGTACCTGGCTGAGACCCGTGTGGGGACCAGAATGAAGGTAAGTGGTGCTGTGAGGAGGACATGGTAAGGAATCCAGCCGAAATCCCAGCTATTTATAGGGAGTTAATTATGATCCTTACTGAGAAAAAGTTGCCTGCTTAATCAAACCACACACCTATGTGTAACATATAGGTAGCATCTGTGTCAAAATATTTTAAAATATATTTCCTTATATAATTGTTTCTACTGAGTATGCTGATTTGTCATAGGTCCTCTTCTAAAACTCATGGGAATGACTGAACAATGAACAATAACTTTCTACAGAGTTACTTTAATACACTCAGTAGCAAAAAAACATTAATTCTGGGAATTAGTTATACACATCAAGCTAACTCCATTTTTCCATGACATTTAACTTTCTCAACTTATGAGTGGCCATTAAAAGGTTAAAAGGCTTAATTATGAATATCTTCCTCTTTGGACAATGGTTGATTTCACCTTAGTACCTGGATACATCATTCTACCTACTCTTCAGGATCTTCTGTCACAGAGCTGGATGCTGATTGCCCCATTTGCATACGAACTGTCTTCTTTGAACTAAGCTCCATTTTGCTGTCAGCAATTGTAACTGATTTCTCTGAGTGAACAGAAGTCATCACTATAACGTGTGCTTAACTATTATAATAAAGCCATCATATAGTGTATCCACAGTGTTATTTTAATTATTCTCAATTAATGTTTTCAAACTGTTTTCTGTTGCCCAGTTTTAAACACTTCTTGACTATCTCAAACCAAAAATACTGGATAAACATGAACCCAGATATCCACTAAGTATTTCAGAGCTTTCCATATAATTGGTACACTGAGGAGTCATTCTGATTTCCAGGCTAGCATGTTACAAAAGCAAATTTTTGGAAGTGAAGCATTTGACAATGACATTTTGCCTTGTTATTGCTAATCAGGTTCCCACAGTCAATAGAGCTGGGTTAGTAGGTGATAACCTTGAATTTCATTGAAGGCTAGAAGAAGCAGAATCAAGTTGTATGTTCTCTGCTGAAAATTGCTGCCTCATGCTCATTTTCCCCCAAATCTTGTTGTTGTGATGGTAGGACCTGAATGGGGGGACCATCTTGTTACAGAGTCTCTAGCCTCCAGCTGGCAAGCATGTACATTCCATGGCAACATTTTAGAATAATACTTTCCTTACTGCTAGTGTCTGCCTAATTCATTGTGCAAAGCTGAGGGAACTCACCAAAACTTCCTTTTACATGCATTCTTTCTCAAGAGTGTTTTCTGCCTTTCACTTATATCTAATCCACCACCTTGTCTAGAAGTGATTAACTTACATGGAGGTTCAAAAGTTGCAAAATATGAATGGGCTCAATATAACCTCTTGAAAAAGTCAGTGACTCAGGCTGACGAAAGAGCTGGGGACCACCAGCCACATGGGCCCTGGGGATTCAGAGGCACTCCAGTCATGTCAGCCTATGACCGTTAATAACTAGACAACTGATACATTCTGTACCAACAGCTGGAGCTTCTGGGAGGTCTTTAACCATATCCCTGAGCAAAGGGCATTGAGGTAATCTGGGATGGAGGTCACCAACGGATGGAAAACTGTGGTGGGATTCCTACTGGTGAGGAGAGAGAAGAGGTTACAGCTGTTTTGCCAAATGCTCTGTGGCTGGATTCAGTGCCCAAGTGATGATTTCCATTGCGAATGCAGTGTAACATTGGTGGTATCTGTCTTTGGGAGAAAAACAAGTCCTGATACTGAGTTCCACTCTTTAGTAAAGGGACACTGCCAAAATATGTTCTGTGGGTCTTATTTCAGATAGTTGCAATGAGAGATTTTCTTATCTAGAGCAATAATTTCAGGAACAAAAATGCCTTTTATGAAATTAAATGAATGATGAAACTTAATGCATAGAAATCACCCTGGTGTTAGAAGGTCCTTTATTATTTATGTCTCCTAAAATTCCCAGATTGAAAGAGAAGGTGAGCAGTTTCTTAATCTAATTAAAGTATATGATATAAAATATAAGTAACTTTTTTTACCCCTCTAACCTGTCAACTTTTCTTTGAGTTTTTAGCACTACATGACAGATTGGTAACTCAACTCATGCAAAGCCTGTTTCAGAATGTTCTTCTGATCTTCACTCTGAACAATAATCTTCAATGAAAACCCATGACTATATGTATTTTTGACATTATCCTATCACTAACCAAAATGCTTGGGGCCATACTCTTCGGGGTCTACTTCTCCAAACAAGCACGGAGGACAGATGTGTGAAAGAACAATGCCTAAGATTGTACAAACACATAATTAAAGTATTTATCAATTTTATAAGCAATGATACAAGTGAGTTTTGCTATGAAGTCTGGAAATTTTGTCACTTTGCCTATGATGAAGGGAGACATGTGAATTACATGTTAAGGAATGATGTCTTCTGCCTATCTTTGATGTGCGTGAAATGCACCCTTTGCCATGGACAACCAAGAAAGCTGAATAGAAGATTAATGTTTAAGCAATAGGCCAATGAATACAAGACTCTGGCCATGCAACCAGAGCTATTCTAGGGTCAGGGTCATTAGGGGTTTGCTATGTGAACACCTGGAAAATTAGAATTCATTTTGAGAAGGCTCACCTCCTGTTTGGACACAGATCACTTGGAAAAATGTGTACCTAGGAACAAAAAACTTCCTCCATGTCCTTTTTATCCTCCTCATTGTTATATCATTATACCAGTGTGATGGTATATTTTTACCTGTTCAGATTATTACCCTTCAAGCCTAATTTAATGTTTGTTTATTTTACTGGAGTCCATATATCAGACAAGAATCTCAGGTTTCCAAACATACACTTGCATGCACACGCACATTTTCATTGCACTAGAGTTAATAGTTTAAAGCATACCAAGTAACGAAATTCTTAACATGCGTTTTTATAAGAAATGGGATGAATATGTTAAGATCACCATAATATATTCTTTATGGTGGTTGATTATTCAACTAGCTTTTGAGAATAACTGAATTGTGTTTACTGAGCCTTAAATATGGTCTTTCCTCAGCCTTTAACAATGAGTCAATCATCAAAACCTGGAAATTATTCCAAAGTAATATTGTCATAATGGCAGTAGGATAAAGCTAAAAATAGACCCATTGCTAGTTCGCCTCTTTCAGGTCTCATCTCTTTTTAATCTTTCTTACCAGAAACTGTGATCCTTGGACACCTATCCTGATTGTCATTTACCTTCTTAGAACTTAAATTTAATAGGAAAGGAACATTTAAACTAGTTTTAACTGTTGATTTTATATTTAAAACTTTTCTAATTGTCCTCTCCTCAACTTGTCCCCAAAGTTTATTTTACCGCCTATGCCATTGTTTCTGTCATTGTTTATTAGAAATAAATAATGATCCTCATTTTCTGTATAATTTTGCCAAGGTCTCCCATCCAGCCTTCTGACAGCTTATAGATCTAATTAAGTTCAATAAACATATATTAAGTGCCTATTTTCCAGGCTCTGTGCCAGGCTCTATGCCATCACTTAGAACTAAATTACATACTGTTTTTATTATTATTTTTTAACATTTTCCCTAGGTATGTCATCTAGCCAGCCAGAAAGCAAGCCTCTCCCTGAGGGCATGGGCCAGTTTTATACCTCCTTCAGTAGACCTGTGCTTAACACAGGCATGCACACACACTCCTTGGTAGATTTATTTATACTGTTTTTCCAGATCATTCTCCTGGGTGGTACATTATTATCCAGTTCTCTAATCATCTATTCTCCAGTTCTCTAATCTCTAATCATCTGTAGCACTAGTGAGAGTCTTTAGTTCCTGGTTGCTCAGGACTTAGAGCCACAGATTCACTGTGTGAATCCTGTTCCTTACATTTATTCTGTTCCAAGCATTGGATTATGAGCTCCTTCAAGGTGAAGCTACATTTCTGCCTTCTTCATTAATCCCCTCAGCTCTTTCTCTGCTGTAGCAAATTTCTTGTAAACTCTGGTTTCCTTAAAGTGAGAGGTTTCTAGGGAATAAAGGGTCATGCACTTTTCTTGGCTCCTTCTTGTCTCTGTGCTCCCGGCTGGGGTGTGAGGTCTTACTGCTCAACTCTTCTTTGCCCATTTGCTGAAAGAGAGACCCAGTGCTTTTGCTCACTCGAGGAAACAAAACAAGGAGACTTTCAAATAAGATTAAATCTTATTTGGTCAACTGCCTAAAGTTGGCATTTGGGGAAAAAGCATGGAAATACTTTGCATTATATTTGAGTCTCCTTGCAATATACTATACTAATTACGCAGACAATTCAAAACTCAGCTCAGTGGATATTTTTCAGGTGCACCAATTAGGCCTAGAAATAGAAGCCTGAGGCACTTCACATGACATTCAATATTCAACATTCAACACCCAGCATAGTAAGACAGGCCGTCACTCACTGAAGGTGTTTGGCTCCAGTTATGACCCTAATAGAAACTAAATGGTTGGAAACTTTAGAAAATGGGTCATACCCTTTGTACTTTACCCCCACCCATGCCAAATAAAACAATGTTAAGAGTCTAAACAATATATCCATAACATTTTTTTTTCTGACAAAAATCTGTGTTATGGCAAAACAGGGCCAACAAATATGTAATTATAATAATAGGATCGTAGTGTGCATAGTGTTTTGTGGCTTTAGATTCCTATTTTGTTGGGTTTTTTGAACTTTTTTTCATACTTTTAAATTTAATTTATGTTACTAAATATTTTTCTACACTGCTAGATTTTGAAGTGTGTTTTATGTCCCATGGGTTATTAAATATTACCTATTAAAAAGGGAAAGAATTTAATGATGAGATAAATTATGGAAATGCTGGGTTCAATAGGTTTTTTTCCTACTGTAGGGCAAGTTAGAGCCTTTGGTTAACTAATATACATTGTGCTTTTTAAAGATAAATCAGGACAGAATTTCTTAAGATAAATCAAGACAAAATTTCTTTAGATTATTTTCCCACATACATTCTTCATGTCTTATGTCTGTACATGCACATGTACATGCATTTATGTAATTTTGGTGGAACAAGTGTTCTCTTGAATATACTCTGAGAAAAAAAGTAAAAGTAGGACATAGAACTGACTGTGACCAATCTTAGCACATGCCCTGGGATATTTATTAAAACATGTTAGTTAAATTCTTGCTTTGAGCTTGTGTTTTGTTTGTGTCTAGATGTACAGGCTTTGTTATTAGCAAAGAGAATGAGAACTTGGACCTCAGAACCATTTACTTGGCATTTCACCTGTTCCATAGGCCTATCATATGGAATTAACATTCCATCCAACATAACTTGGGAAATGCAGCTCTGCTCTGTTCCTGGATTTTACAAATGGTGATTTGAGACTACATGTTTCTTATTCATCCCAAGAGTAGATGCCAGACTTCTACACTTAACAGTAAATGAGAGGAGTACACTTAACTGTGTACTAAGAGTATGGCATCACTGTTTGCTTTATCAAAGACACAATATAATTCACATCAGTTAATTTAGTTTTCTAATTCTACTTTGGGTCTTCATAAAAAAAAATTGGCCAGCAAAGAAGCTGTTAATCAATGTACTGTAAAATTTGTTTTAGAATTTTTAACAAAATTTAAGCAGAAATCTTTTTTCAAAGAGTAAAACAGCATCAGTTTGATGTTCCAGCAGGGATTCACCTCCATTCACAGTGGCCAATTTCTGATTTGACTCTGTGCCCTGACTAGGATTTTGTCCCCCACAGCCAGCAACTTTGCTTGACTTCCCTTAAGCATATTTGTCTCCTGCTCCCATAGCTGTATATGTCCTGTGGTTTCCATTTGCTCTGTGTTTAAATGAAAAATGTATATAGTTTCTCTCTCAAGTTAAGTTGTGCTTATCAGCATTTTGCATAAAACAGTTGGAAGACAGATCTGTACCAAATGGGTTGCTTGGTGCTGCTGATGTGATTTCTTTAAAAAGCAGAGGTTTCAGAAACAGCTTATCCATCAATAGCTCCGATGGCACTTTGTGGTTGCTTTGCACAAACATATCCCCTTTCTCTCCCAACCCTATCACCACAAAAGATAATTTACTTGCCGTGTTGGCTGTGTTTCTTTCAATTTTAAGATTCTTCCTTCTCTTATTCTGTTTATCGTGGGTGGTGCTGAGAAACTTCTATAAATATACAACTCAACGATGTGTGATGTGCTTCTACTAGGACCATAAGAGGAAAACTAATGAAACTATGGTTTGGACTTCGTTCTCAAGCAGAATGTAAGGGTGGCTGATCCTTTAAACTTAAACCTCGATCTCCTGATGAAAATATATTGTTCCAGTGACTTTTTGGTATACTAGTCATAAATGTTTGAAAACTAATATTTATGTGAAATAAATACTGAGGGAGTTGGCTATAGTTTCCATATGGTGATTTTTTTTTTGATACAGTACTTCCTCATAGTCTTACCTGCCTAATATAATCATTTGTTGGTATATAACTTTCCCACAGCACCCAATTTCTTTTTATCTTCATCACACTTCATTAATGAACTCTTATGATATGGTGGATGCCGTGCTGTGCAGAGGGTATAGTCCATTATGTAGACTTACCCAAAAGTTCATTATACTCTACATAGAAATATACCTTGACAAAAATCATCAGTGATACATAATAACTAATTAGATACATAGTGATAGATAAAAATCACTATCAGTGATACACATTGGTTGATTAGTAACCACGGGCAAAGGATTGTGTTGGGCATTGAAGAAAGGTATAAGATCTGAGGGCTTTCCAGCAGCTGGGCTGTGGCTGAAGAAGTTTATAAGGAGGAAACTATGCATGTGTCACCAGAGTGGTCCAGACAGGTATTCGGGGAACCTGAATTTGAAGGAAGGAAAATTAATATTTAAATCGTCGAAAAAATGCAGTGAGTACATTCCAATCAAGAATGACAATTTGGAAGTTTTTATCTTTATAACTTTGGAAAGCTCAGTTTGTCTGGAACAACTGTATTTTATGACAGTGATACGCTTACTGTTTTCAAAATGCTTTTCATTGTTCCAAGAGTTTTTAATAATTTGGAGAACTCTTGATAAAAATTATGAACGCTTTTCTCAAAAACTGCTCATGGACCCTAAATCTCCAAGGTTTCAGTGACCCCTGAAAGGCCATCATTGTTGACATGATTCTTAATATTTCCTTGGCATGACTATGGACCAGATGCATTATAGATACCCTGTCTCACGTAATGATTATGACATTCCTGTGAAGCAAGCACCATTATCATCCCTGTGTGGCAGGAAACTAAAGATTAGATGGAGAAAGTAGATTACCTGAAATCACTCAACTGGTAAGCCTCAGACCTGGGATTCAAATATCTTGGTAAATTTTCCCTTCCTTGTGTCTCCTTTTCTTCTTTCTAAGTTGCCTCACCAACTTACTTTCCTGACCAACATCAGCGTCAACCTGTTATGGTCTCTTTATCTGGAGTCTGGCTACTGTTTTCTTTAAGGCATGGCAAACAGATCCTTCCCTGCCTTCGGGTACTTATTGACCAGACAGCTCCATCACCTTGCTTGTTGACAGAATTCAGAAGTGTGTTTGTAGAGGCACATGAGCAATAGCCTGCGAGAATTTATGCCCTCTTCCAAGGGCAGCATTAAAATAGAACAAGATTGTCCTTGAAACCTAAGTGATGAAGAATACAAGATATGGTATTGAAAAGAAGCTTTGGTATTTTTGTAAGGGAACTAAGGACTAAGAATCAAAGTTGAGAAGTCAGCTCCAGGCTTAGATCCAATTGTCTGAGGCATCATGAGTTTTATGAGGGTATCAGTTATTAGAATATCAGGAGACATGACCTTGTTGGAGAGGCTGCTGTAGAGAAAAAGGAAGTTATGGAGAGAAAAAAAAAAATTCTGAGTTCCCCAGTGTGCCACCCTAGAGTACTAGTGAGAAAACTGAGAGGAGGCTCAACTGCCCTGTCAGCACCTCTGTGGGGCCCCTTCCGCGTCATGTTCTTCCATTTCTCCTAGAGGCAGCTGATTTCAGGCTGAAAATTACTGTCATGTAAGTTCAGCCAAGTTGAAGCTGCATCCAAGTTATACCAGCCCCACCCTGACAGGACTGTGGGTGAGTCAGGCTTTCCCTGGGATTCAGGGAAACTTCTGTGAATCCAGAGAAAATCCCTCAGGAAGTCACGCCTAACCATAAAGGCTGCTGGGCCAGCGTGAACCTATCACAGCAGAGGAAAAACACTATCTTCCCCGTGATGAATAAAGGGACTGTTCCCTTACCGCAGTGTCTCTGAAGTGCTACCCAGAGCCACACCTCGGTGGTGAAATGACCCACTTTCTGCGGGGCTGCAGGCTAACTACGACAATTCTGCTTCTCTTCAGAAGACTTGGACAACACTGCCCAGCTTCTCGCTTTCCTTGACTGAAGTCACTCCCATTCACTCCTGCAGTGTGAAGGAATGGAAACCTCTTTGATGGGCCTGGCATAACATAAATTCAACATCTCTGCCCTGACTTTAACCATTTCCGTCTTTTGCCAACTAGGGGCACTCCTGAGTGGTAATACTCTGCTTATCTGGGAATCTATCAACATTACAGACAAGAGTGATGAAAAAAGGACATAGAGTAGACAAAGGGAAATATTGTGCTTAGAACATGTAGAACATGACAGCCATTTTGGTGGTTCGTTAATATCAGCACACCTCATTTTATTGTGCTTCACGTGTTTGCACTTTGCAGACACTGCATTTTTTGCAAATTGAAGTTATTATGTAGTAATCTTGCATAGGAGCAAGACTATCAGCACCATTTTTCCGACAGCAAGGACTCACTTGGCGTCTCTGTGTCACATTTTGGTAATTCTTGCAATATTTGAAACTTTCTCATAGTTACCATATCTGTTACGTTGATCTGTGATCAGTGATCTTTGACTTTGAAGTTACTATTTTAATTCTTTTGGGGTGACATTTACCAAACCCATAGAAGACAGCACACTTAATCAATAAATGTTGTATGTATTCTGACTGTTCCACTGACCCAATTGTTTGTCCTTTCCTAGGACCTCCCCATTTCCTGAGACACAACAACATTGAATTTAGGTCAATCAGTAACCCTACGATGAATTTATTTGTTTAAGTGAATTTATTTGTTTAAGTGAAAAGACGACTCACATATCTCTCACTTTAAATCAAAAGCTAGAAGTGATTGGCCGGGTGCGGTGGCTCACATCCATCATCTCACACAATTACATTTACCCCGCTCCATAACAAGAGCAGCTAACATTGCTAAAATCGGCCAGGCGTGGTGGCTCACACCTGTAATTCCAGAACTTTGGGAAGCCGAGGCGGGTGGATCACGAGGTCAGGAGATCAAGACCATCTTGGCCAACATAGTAAAACTCCATCTCTACTAAAAATACAAAAATTGGCCAGGCATGGTGGCGCATGCCTATAATCCCAGCTACTCAGAAGGATGAGACAGGAGAATCACCTGAACCAGGGAGTCGGAGGTTGCAGTGAGCCAAGATCGTGCCACAACACTCTAGCCTGGTGACAAAAGTTAGAAGTGATTAAGCTTAGTGAGAAAGGCATGTAGAAAGTACAGACAGGCCAAAAACTAGGCCTCTTGCACTAGTCAAGTTGTGAATGCAAAGAAAAAGTTCATGAAGAAAATTAAAAGTGTTACTCCAGTGAACATATGAATAATAAGAAAGCAAAACAGCCTTATTGTTGATAGGTAGAAAGTTTGAGTGGTCTAGATAGAAGACTAAACCAACCACAACATTCCCTTAAGCAGAAGCAAAGTCTAATCCAGAGCAAGGCTCTAACCCTTTTCAATTCTAGAAAGACTGACAGAAGTATGGAAGCTGCAGAAGAAAAGCTTAAAGATAGCAAAGGTTGGTTCATGAAGTTGAAGAAAAGCAGCTGTCTCTACAACACAGAAGCAAGGTAAAGCAGCAAGTGCTGATATAGAAACTGCAGAAATTTATCCATTGATCTAGCTAAGAAAACTGATGAAAGTGGCTACTCTAAACAACAGATTTTCCAGGTAAACAAAACAGAAGATGTTTTGTTTGAAAGAAGATGCATCTAGGACTTTCCTAGCTAGAGAAGAGAAGTTAATGCCTGGCTTCAAAGCTCCAAAGAACAGGCAGACTCTCTTGTTAGGGGCATCTGGTGACCAAGTTGAAGCCAATGTTCATTGACCATTCTGAAAATTATGGGGCCTGTAACAATTATACTAAATTTACTCTGCCTATGATCTATATGTGAAACAACAAAGCCTGGATGACAACACATCTGCTTGCATAATGGTTTACTAAAGATTTTAGCCCATTTTGAGAACTACTCCCCAGAAAAAAAGATTTCTTTCAAAATATTACTGCCCTTTGACAATACACTTAGGTACTCAAGAGCTCTGATGAAGATGTAATGTACAAGGAGAATAACGTTGTTTTCACACCTGCTAACACAACACCCATTCTGGATCCTGTGGTTTAAAGAGTCATTTTGATTTTCAACTTTTATCATTTAAGACATACATTTCATAGGGGTATAACTGTCATAGATAGTGATTCCTCTAACGGATCTTGGCAAAATCTATTGAAAACATTCTGGAAAGGATTTAGCATTCTAGATGTCATTAAAGCATTCATGATTCATGGGAGAAGGTCGAAATAGCAACATTAACAGGAGTTTGGAAAAAGCTGATTCCAACCCTCATGGATGACTTTGAGGAGCTCAAGATTTAGTTGAGGAAGTCGCTGCTGATGTGCTGGAAATAGCAAGAGAGCTAGGATTAGAATTGGAGCCTGAAGATGTGATTGAATTGCTGCCATCTCCTGATATAACTAATGGATGAGAATTTGCTTCTTATGGATGAACAAATAAAGTAGTTTTTTGAGGTGAAATTTACTCCTGTTGAAAATACTGTGGACATTGCTGAAATGACAACAAATAATTTAGAATATTACATAAACTTAATTGATAAAACATAGCAGGGTTTGAGATGGTTGATTGGCTCCAATTTTGATAGAAATTGGATTCTACTTTTGATTAAAGTCTACTTTAATTCTACTTTTGATTAAAGTCTACCAAACAGCATCACATGCTACAGAGAAATATATATTTTAAAAGAAACTCAATTGATGTGGCAAACTTCATTGTTGTCTTTTTTAAATAAACTGTCACAGCTGCCTCAAACCTTTAGCAACTATCACCCTGATCAGTCCACAGCCACCACCATCGAGGCAAGATCCTCCACCAGTAAAAAGATTACAACTTGCTAAAGGCTCAAAAGATAGCAAGAATTTTTTTATAGCCATAAAGCATTTTTAGTTAAGGTATATGCTTCTTAAAATAAAAGTAATGTTATTGCACACCTAATAGACTACACTATGGTGTAAACATAACTTTTATATAAACTGGGAAACCAAAAAATTTGTGTGACTCACATTATTGTGATATTCACGTTATTGTGGTGTTCTGGAACAAAACCTGCAATATCTCCAAGGTATGCTTGTCATTATGGAGCAAAAAATATAATAAAATAAAAATTTAGAAAAAAAACCTAGTTAAATAATTTGCATAGATTTCTGTATGCATGATTTCTTTATTTCTCTTTTATATGTTCATTTTCTTTTTTTTTTTTTGAAAATGAAAACCTTTTTTATTATCTACTCCTATTATATTCTACTCATACATGATCCTCTCAAGATTCCCAGGACACCCTTATGTTTTTCTATTTCCTCATCTTTGCTCTTCTGCTAGCATTCCCTTTTTTATTATTATTATACATTAAGTTCTGGGGTACACGTGCAGAACGTGCCGGTTTGTTACATATGTATACATGTGCCATGTTGGTTTGCTGCACCCTTCAACTCATCATTTACATTAGGTATTTCTCCTAATGCTACCCCTCCCCCAGCCCGCCACCCCCCAGCAGGCCCCGATGTGTAATGTTCCCCTCCCTGTGTCCGTGTGTTCTCATTGTTCAACTCCCACTTATGAATAAGAACATGCGGTGTTTGGTTTTCTCTTGTTGTATTACTTTACTGAGAATGATGGTTTCCAGTTTCATCCATGTCCCTGCAATGGACATGAACTCATCCTTTTTATGATTGCAGAGTATGTCATGGTATATATATATGCCACATTTTATATGCTCATTTTCATTTTGAATCTCCCAAAGAGGGGTGAAATAGACGATACTTTCCAAACATTACTAAACGTGAAGTATTTTTTAGATGAAACATGCCACAATACTATCTAAGTACAAATGTGCAGAGATTACCACAGTATCACAATGCAATCAAACTTCTGATGTTCCCAATGATAACTCAATATATAGAAAAGATTCTGTTTTGTCTATAAAATATATATTATGATAATAAACTGCACCATTAAAAATAACTCAACAGAAATCTTTTTGAAGAGTGATAACACATGGCATTTGGGTAAATGGTTGGCAGATATGCCCATTGAATGTGTAAACATACCACAAAATACTAATAATTAAATTCATATAGAACTGGCTCAAGAGTTGTATAAAATAAAGAACAGAGAAAAACCAGAAATAGACCATAAGATATATATAAGTGGTTCATACTTATTTTTTTAAAAAGGCATGTCAAACTCTTTAAGAATGAATAGATTATGCAAAGATATTAATGCTAAGAGAAATTGATATCTATTTTTTTGAAAAGAAATCAATTTAGAATCTTACTGTCTGTGGATATTAAAATCAACTCCAGATCAATAGCAGTGGTAATGTAAACAAATTAGGCAATAAAAAGTAGAAGAAAGTAGAAACAAATATTTGCTTATTCTTTGGATAGGGAAGGAATTAAAATAATTTTTTAAATTATAAAATTTAAAATTGATATGTTTAAATATCTAAAACTCAGAAGTCTTTGTGTGTTTAAAAGTTTATAAGTTGATTTTCCCAAGCTGGAAAGCATCTACGAAACGCAATTACTTCAAAAGTACTACTGATCCAAAATCATGTAGAAGGAGAAACACACTCCAACACTCAAATATATTATATGAAAGACTAAATATAAACAATATTTCCCAATAAAAAAGAAGGGAACACTGACTAATACTAATACTATCGAATATTTAAAATATGTTTAACCTCATTAGATATAATCTTAAAGATTTAAAATTATATTTTCTAATCAAGTTAACAAAAAAAGCACACACAATGTGCATGATAGTAAAATATTCAAATACCTGGAAAAATAATTGTATAATATGAATCTAGAATCTTCAGAATGGTCATATGCTATGGTTTAGTATTCATTGTTTTACTATTTAAATTGCAAAAATATGTTAAAACTGAGGAGCTTGACATTATTTGGAAGCCAATATATCCATTTTCTTTGAGTCTTTATCCTATAGGACAGTAATTTCCTTTATTAATCTATTTTTAACCATAAATTTAGCCAAGGAGAGGAATCTTATGGAAGAAAAGAAAATGAGATACTGATACTGACTTCCTTTTTGGTTCAAAGATGATCTTACAGTGTTTATGGGCCCATAGTATTTTCACTGAGGCTTATTTATTTATTTACTCTTTCATTCATATGTAACATTTTACATATTTATTGAATACATTTGAGTATTTGTTACATGCATAGAACGTGTAATGATCAAATGAGAATATTTGGAGTATCTATCACCTTGATTGTTTATCATTTTATATGTTAGTATAATTTTAAGACCTCTATACCTTGAAATATACATAGTATTGTATATTTCATAGCTACTTTGAAATATACATAGTATTGTTGCTAAGTACAGTCATCCTACTCTGCTGTCAAGGATTAGAACTTACTTATTTTATGTAACTGTATATTTTTATCCATAGCCAATCTCTTCATACTCTTTACCCCCACTTTTCAATCTCCAATATCTATCTTTCTGTTTTCTATGTTGGTAAGATTAAGTGTTTTTGCTCCCACATATGAATGAAATCATGCAGTATTTGTCTTTTGCTGTCTGGCTTATTTCAATTAACATAGTGACTTTCAGTTACATCTGTGTACCTGAAAATGACATGATTTCATTCTTTTTCATGGCTGAATAGTGTTCCACTGTGTATATATCACATTTTATTTATTCATTTATACACTGATAAACACTTAAATTGATCCCATATCTTTTGCTATTATAAATAGTGCCGTGATAAACATTCAGGTGCAGATGATATGGTTTGTCTCTGTGTCCCCACCCAAATCTCATGTTGAATTATAATCCCCAGTGTTTGGGGAAGTGATTGGACCATGAAAATAGTTTCTAATGGCTTAGCACCATCCCCTAGTGTTGTCTTGTGATAGAGTTCTTACTAATGTTGTCTTGTGATAGAGTAACACTTCCCCTTTTTCTCTCTCTCTCCTGCTCCACCATGGTAAGGCATACTTGCTTCACCTTTGCCTTCTGCCATAATTGTAAGTTTCCTGAGGCCTCCCAGTCAGGCTTTCTATACAGCCTGTGGAGCTGTGAGGCAATTAAACTTCTTTTTTAAGTAAATCACCCAGTCGTGGATAGTTCTTTATAGCACTATGAAAATGGACTAATAAAGAAAATTGATACTGGGAGTGGGGCATTACTATAAAAATACCTGAAAATGTGGATGCAGCTTTGGAACTTGGTAACAGTGTCTGTTTGGAGATTGGAACGGTTTGGAGGGCTCAGAAGAAGACAGGAAGATGTGGGGAAGCTTAGAACTTCATAGAGACTTGTTTAATGGTTGTGACCAAAATGCTGATAGTAATACAGGCAGGGAAGTCTACGCTGAGGTGCTCTCAGATGGAGATGAGGAATTTACTGGAAACTGGAGCAAAGGTCACTCTTGCTATGCTTTAGCAAAGAGACTGACAGCATTGTTCCCCTGCTCTAGGAATCTGTGGAACTTTGAACTTGAGAGACATGACTTAGGGTATCTGGTAGAAGAAATTTCTAAGCAGCAAAGTGTTCAAGATGTAGTCTGGCTGCTTCTAAATGCCTATCTCATTTGCATAGGAAAAAATGACATATTTAAAAGGAGAGCAGAGCAGAAAAGTTTAGAGAATTTGCAGCCTGACCATGTGGTAGAAAAGAAAAAATCAATTTTATAGTGAAAAATTCAAGACTGTAGAAGTTTGCATAAGTAAACAAGAGCTGAATGTTAATAGCCAGGTCAATGGGGAAAATGCCTCAAAGGCATTTCAGAGACCACTGTGGCAGCCCCTCCCATCAAGGCCTGGAGGCCTAGGAGGGAAAAATGTCTTCACAGATCAGGCCCAGGCCCCCCACCCCCCAACTGCTCTGTGCAGCCTCGGGATATGGCATCCTGCATCCCAGTCACTCCAGTTCCAATCATAGCTAAAAGGGGTAAAGGTACATCTTGAGCCATTGCTTCAGAGGGTGCAAACCCCAAGCCTTGGTGGCTTCCACATGGTGTTGGGCCTGCAGGTGCACAGAAGACAAGAGTTGAGGTTTGGGAGCGTCCACCTAGATTTCAAAGGATGTGAGGAAATGCCTGGATGTCTATGCAGAAGTCTGCTGCTGGGGCAGAGGCCTCTTGGAGAACCTCTACTAGGGTAGTGCAGAGGGGAAATGTGAAGTTGAAACCTGCATGCCATCCCCACTGGTGCACTGCCTAGTGGAGCTGTGAAAAGAGGGCCACCATCCTCCAGACCTCAGAATGGTAGATCCACAGACAGCTTGTTCTGTGTACCTGGAAAAGTCACAGGCACTCAATACCAGCCTGTGAAAGCAGCTTCAGGGGCTATACCTTCCAGAGTCACAGGGGAAAATCTGCCTATGGCAGTGGGAGGCTACCCCTTGCACCAGTGTGGCCTGGATGTGAGACCTGGAGTCAAAGGAGATTATTTTAGAGCTTTAAGATATAATGACTGCCTTGCTGGGTTTTGGAATTGCATGAGGGATGTAGACCCTTTATTTTGGCCGATATCTCTGTTTTGGAATGGGAGCATTTACCCAATGCCTGTACCCTTGTTGTATCTAGGAAGTAACAAACTTGTTTTTGATTTCACAGGCTCACAGGTGGAAGCAGCTTGCCTTGTCTCAAAGACTTTTGCTTGGATTTTGGAGTTAATGCTGGAATGAGTTAAGACTTTGGGGGACAATTAGAAAGACATTAATGGTTTTGAAATGTGAGAAAAACATGAGATTTGGGAGAGGTCAGGGGCAGAATGATATAGTTCTGCATCTCCACCTAAATCTCATGTTGAATTATAATCCCCAGTGTTGGGGTAGGAATCTGGTGGGAGGTGAATGAATTATGGGAGTGGTTTCTAATGGTTTAGCACTATCCCCCAGTACTGTCTCATGACAGAGGTCTCACGAGATCTGGTTGTTTAATGGTGTATAGTATGTTCCCCTTCTCTTTCTCTCTTGATCCACCATGGTAAAGTATGCTTGCTTACCCTTCACTTTACTCCAGATTACAAGTTTCCTAAGGCCTCTCAGCCATACTTCCAGTATGTCTTGCAGAACTGTGTGTCAATTAAACCTCTTTTCTTTATAAATTATCCAATCTCAGGTAGTCCTTTTAAAAAAAAAAATATATATA
>NW_016816467.1:1208527-1226820 GCF_001698545.2 Rhinopithecus bieti | reverse complement strand
TTTTTTTTTTTTTTTTTTTCTTTTTTGAGGCTATTCACATCAATGTTCATCAGGGATATTGGCCTAAAATTTTCTTTTTTTGTTGAGTCTCTGCCAGGTTTTGGTATCAGAATGATGGTGGCCTCATAAAGGCCAGAGAAACCTAACTCATAAAATGAGTTAGGAGGGAGTCTTTCTTTTTCTATTGTTTGGAATAGTTTCAGAAGGAATAGTTTCAGCAGCAACTCTTTGTAGCTGTGGTAGAATTCGGTTGTGAATTTGTCTGTTCCCTGCTTTTTTTTGGTTGGTAGGCTATTGGTTACTGCCTCAATTTCAGAACTTGTTATTGATCTATGCAGGGATTTGACTTCTTCCTGGTTTAATATTGGGAGGTTGTCTGTGTTCAGGAATTTATCCATTTCTTCTAGATTTTCTAGTGTATTTGTGTAGAGGTGTTTATAGCATTCTCTGATGGTAGTTTGTATTTCTGTGGGATCAGTTGTGATCTCCCCTTTATCATTTTTTATTGTGTCTATTTGATTCTTTTCTCTTTTCTTCTTTATTAGTCTGGCTAATGATCAATTTTGTTAATCTTTTCAAAAAACCATCTCCTGGATTCATTGATTTTTTGAAGGGTTTTTTGTGTCTCTATCTCCTTCAGTTCTGCTCTCATCTTAGTTATTTCTTGTCTTCTGCTAGCTTTTGAATATTTTTGATCTTGCTTCTCTAGTTCTTTTAATTGTGTTGTTAGGGTGTTGATTTTAGATCTTTCCCACTTTCTCCTGTGGGCATTTGGTGCTATAAATTTCCCTCTAAACACTGCGTTAGCTGTGTCCCAGAGATTCTGGTGTGTTGTGTCTTTGTTCTCATTGGTTTCAAAGAACTTCTTTATATCTGCCTTAATTTTGTTATTTACACAGTAGTCATTCAGGAACAGGTTGTTCAGTTGCCATGTAGTTGTGCAGTTTTGAGTGAGTTTCTCAATCCTGAGTTCTAATTTGATCGCACTGTGGTCTGAGAGACAGTTTGTTATGACTTCCATTCTTTTGAATTTCCTGAGGAGTATTTTACTTCCAATTATGTGGTCAATTTTAGAATAAGTGCGATGTGGTGCTGAGAAGAATGTATATTCTGTTGATTTGGGGTGGAGAGTTGTGTAGATGTCTATCAGGTCTGCTTGGTCCAGAGCTGAGTTCAAGTCCTGAATATCCTTCTTAATTTTCTGTCTCATTGATCTGTCTGATATTGACAGTGGGGTGTTAAAGTCTCCCACAATTATTGTGTGGGAGTCTAAGTCTCTTTGTTGGTCTCTGAGAACTTGCTTTATGAATCTGGATGCCCCTGTATTGGGTGCATATATATTTAGGATAGTTAGCTCTTCTTGTTGCATTGATTCCTTTAATATTATGTATGCTGTTCTTCGTCTTTTTTGATCTTTGTTGGTTTAAAGCCCTTTTATTGAGACTAGGATTGCAGCCCCTGCTTTTTTTTATTTTTTCTTTTTGCTTTCCATTTGCTTGGTAAATTTCCCTCTATCCCTTTATTTTGAGCCTGTGTGTGTCTTTTCAAATGAGATGGGTCTCCTGAATACAGCACACCGACGGGTCTTGACTCTTTGTCCAATTTGCCAGGCTGTGTCTTTTAATTAGGGCATTTAGCCCATTTATTTTAACATTGATATTATTATGTGTGAATTTGATCCTGTCATTATGATGCTAGCTGGTTATTTTCCTCATTAGTTGATGCAGTTTCTTCATACTTTCAATGGTTTTTTACAATTTGGTATGTTTTTACAGTGGCTGGTACCAGTTTTTCCTTCCCATATTTAGTGCTTCTTTCAGGAGCTCTTGTAGGGCAGGCCTGGTGGTGAAAAATCTCTCAGCATTTGCTTGTCTGTAAAGGCTTATATTTCTCCTTCGCTTATGAAGCTTAGTTTGGATGGATATCAAATTCTGGATTACAAATTCTTTTCTTTAAAAATGTTAAATATTGGCCCCCACTCTCTTCTGGCTTGTAGCGTTTTTGCAGAGAGATCTGCTGTTAGTCTATTCAGCTTCCCTTTGTGGGTAACCCGACCTTTCTCTCTGGCTGCCCTTAACATTTTTTCCTTCATTTCAACCTTGGTGAATCTGATGATTATGTGTCTTTGGGTTGTACTTCTTGAGGAGTATCTTTATGGTGTTCTCTGTATTTCCTGAATTTGAATGTTGATTTGTCTTGCTAGACATGGGAAATTCTTCTGGATAATATCCTGAAGAGTGTTTTCCAGCTTGGTTCCATCTTCTCTGTCACTTTCAGGTACACCACTCAAATTTAGTTTTGGTCTTTTCACATAGTCTCATATTTCTTGGAGGCTTTGTTCTTTCCTTTTCATTGTTTTTCATCTAATCTTGTTTTCACGCTTTCTTTCATTAAGTTGATCTTCAATCTCTGATATCCTTTCTTTTGCTTGACTGATTCAGCTATTGTTTCTTGTATATGCTTCATGAAGTGCTTGTGCTGTGTTTTTCAGCTCCATCAGGTCATTTATGTTCTTCTCTAAACTGGTTGCTCTAGTTAGCAATTTCTCTAACTTTTTTGTAAGGTTCTTAGCTTCCTTGCATTGGGTTAGAATATGCTTCTTTAGCTCGGAGAAGTTGTTATTACCCACCTTCTGAAGCCTATTATTTCAAATCGTCAAATTTGACGATTTGAAATCCACCAATGTCATCCAGTTTTGTTCCCTTGCTGGTGAGGAATTGTGATCCTTTGGAGGAGAAGAGGCATTCTGGATTTTGCAATTTTCATCCTTTTGTGCTGGTTTTTCCTCATCTTCGCGGATTTGTCTACCTTTGGTCTTTGATGTTGGTGACCTTCAGATGGGGTTTGGCTGTGGCCATCCTTTTTGTTGATGTTGATGCTATTACTTTCTGTTTGCTAGTTTTCCTTCTAACAGGCCCATCATCTGCAGGTCAGCTGGAGTTTGCTCAAGGTCCACTCCACACCCTGTTTGCCTGGGTATCACCAGCAGAGACTGCAGAAGAGCAAAGATTCCTGTCTGTTCCTTCCTCTGGAAGATTTGTCCCAGAGGGGCACCCACCAGATGCCAGTTGGAACTCTCCTGTATAAGGTGTCTGTCGACCCATGCTAGGGGGTGTCTCCCAGTCAGGAGGAATGGGGGGTCAGGGACCCACTTGAGGAGGTAGTCTGTCCCTTAGCAGACCTCAAGCACTGTGCTGGGAGATCCGCTGCTCTCTTCAGAGCTGACAAGCAGGAGTGTTTAAGTCAGCTGAAGTGGCACCCACTGCTGCCCCTTCCCTCAGGTGTTCTGTCCCAGGGAGATGGGTGTTTTATCTCTAAGCCCCTGACTGGGGCCGCTGCCTTCCTTTCAGAGATACCCTGCCCAGAAAGGAGAAATCTAGAGAGGCAGTCTGGCTGCAGCAGCTTTGCCAAGGTGCAGTGGGCTCTGCCCATTTCAAACTCCCAGGTGGCTTTATTTACACTGTGAGGGAAAAACCATCTACACCAGCCCCGGTAAAGGTGTACATTCTTTCCACTACCAAGCTCAAGCATCCCAGGTCAACTTCAGACTCCTCTGCTGGCAGTGAGAATTTCAAGTCAGTAAATTTTAGCTTGCTAGGATCTGTGAGTGTGGAATCTGCTGAGCTAGACCACTTGGCTCACTGGTTTTAGTCTCCTTTCTAAGAGAGTGAATGGTTCTGTCTAGCTGGCATTCCAGGCACCACTGGGGTATGAAAAATAAACTCCTGTAGCTAGCTCAGTGTCTGCCCAAATGATCACCCACTTTTGTGCCTTGAAACCCAGGGCCCTGGTGGTGTAGGCACGTGAGGGAATCTCCTGTTCTGCAGGTTGCAAAGACCATGGGAAAAGCCTAGTATCTGGGCCAGAATGTACCATTCCTCATGGCACAGCCCCTCAGGACTTCCCTTGGCTAGGGGAAGGCATTCCCTGACCCCTTGCACTTCCAAAGTGAGGCAACTCCTCACCCTGCTTTGGCTTGCCCTCCATGGGCTGCACCCACTGTCTAACCAGTCCCAATATGATGAGCTGGGTACCTCAGGTGGAAATGCAGAAATTACCTGACTTTCACATTGATCTAGCTGGGAGCTGAAGACTGGAGCTTTTGCTATTTGGCCATCTTGCCAGCCACTTCTCAGGTAGTTATTTATAGCAGTGTGAGGTCAGACTAATACAGCATGTATTCCTTTGATATGCTGATTTCTTTTCCTTTGGATAGATACCCAATAGTGGGATTGTTGGATCCTATGGTAGCTCTATTTTAGTTTTTTGAGAAATCTCCATACTGTTTTCATAGTGGTTGTACTAATTTTTATTCTTACCAATAGTGTATGAGAGTGCCCTTTTCTCTGAATCCTCACCAGCATCTTTTATTTTTTGTCTTTTAATAATAGTCATTGTAACTGGGGTGAGGTGATATCTCATTGTGGTTTTGATTTGCATTTAGCTGCCTTATTTTTAAAATGTCAAAAAAGCTACCAATGTTGGGAGCATTAGGAGTTATAAAAGAGTCTGGTTTGACGACTATAAATCCTAAAAACTATGATAGTAACAAAAAAGAAAGAAGCAGCATTTTTACTAAAATCATTAAAATTCAGTATATGAAAATTAATCCATAATTTGCAAATTTTATTTAGTGAGCAGATAATTCCCCAGCATTAAGAAGAAATGGAAGCTTATATTTCTATTTCCTTCAAAATCCAGTTTGCAAAAGTAAGTTAACTTACTTATTCTCCATCATAATTTTCTACCTGATTTTAAATACAGAAGTGGCATTTGATTGACAAAATATAAATATATTTATACAATGTTTAATAATTTATAAAAGCTATGAAGATCTTATTAAATTAAAAGTTTTTGAAATGGAGAGAAGACATGCATATATTAAGACTGTACATATATCGAGTCTACATGGTGTGATGATGAAGAACACCTGCCGCTGATTAAGATAAGGTTTTGTTTCCATGCTAATTTTGTTACTTTAAAGCAGTTTCTCAAGCCCTCGAATCCCTGTTTTCTTATCTGTAAAATGGGAATAGTAAGTACCTACTTGGAATGTAATTGAGATAATACACATGAAGTAACACAGCTTGATAAACAGTGACTATTACTATAATTGTTTGCATATAAAAGGTCATTGTACATATAGGTTCTGTGTCTGCGTATGTCTAGTAAATTAGTAGACAGTCATAAAAACATACTTATACTGAGCTATATTTTCTAGGTCAATATGTATAAAAGTAATGTATTTCTCAAAAACAAAGAGAGAATTGAAAACCAAAATGATAAGCAAGATGACTCTTTTAGGGGTTAAGGAGTAATAATGTAAGATCATTTTCATACCAAAATGAAAGAACATAAAAGAACATATCAAACATATGTCTGATAAAATCAAACATAAAAGAACATAATATACTAGGGCCTGGTAATGCAAAACTTGAAACTTAGGCTTTCCTTTGTAAAATCTGGATACTCAAAGTGAAAACTTAGCTATAAACACCTTTCCATTGGCAGAAGAAGATGAGAAACTTGTTTGTTTCCAACTGTATTATTGCTAGAAAAACGTCTCCTGAAAATTTGTTCCCATGGCTTACGTCACACTGGGCTCTGAGGTTCATATTACATTACCTGCATAACTTGTTCTCCTAAAGCAAAAGAATTAAGGTTAAAACTAGTCTCAGGCCAAAGATGTTTCTAAAGTACCTAGAAGAAGCAAATGCAAAATAACTCTAAAAGGACATATACTTTACACAAGCCAAAAGAGATTCTGATGTCACTGACAATGAGCTCACAGTCCAAAATTATGACATATATGAAGGAAATTTCATATATTTCCTGACTATAGTCAGGAATTTGAGGATACATCGAACTGTGGAATTAGATCCTCAAAGGCTTCAGAAAAATACAGTAAGTTTATAGTGTTTTCTAAAATAAGCATGTTTGAAACAAAGTCATACAAGTAGGAAGCAAAACAGAAAAGACAAAGCAATATTTTTTGAAAAGAAAAGAAACCTGTAGTAAAACTAAAAAAAGTCTATAGATGAAAAGATAATAATTGTTATAAAATACAAAATGGATGAGTTAAGAGCACATTAAGAATAACAAGGAGAAAATTTATAAAATGAAAGATAGTTTAAAGAAATTTCTAAGAATGCACTACAGAGAGAAAAAGAAATAATAAGAAAAGAGAGGTATGGACCTGGAAAACTGAATGTCTGCAGATATCCAATAGCAGTATCATAGCAGGCTGGCAAGAACCCCTCTCACAACGAAGATGCTATGTCATAAGGAGAATACTTGCCAGCCTATTACACATCTTTGACTACTTGCCAATATAGATCTACCATAAATAGAGATAAATAACAAAGAAAGGAAGCAGCATAGATTCTAAACAAATATATTAAGAAAAATAGAAGAAATAGCCTGGTTAAAAACAAATGGCATATAAGAACACTTACCAGAAAAATGTTGCCAGTAATAGTGGCAAAGTAGAAGCAGAATTAGGAGTGATATTTATTATTTAAACAGATATGAGGAATGGAGGATAGAATTGAAAGGTTCAATTCAAATAAAATGAAAATAAATAGTTTAAAAGAATTAGTAAAGAAACTTTGTAGATATGATAAAAAAAAAAGCAAAGGAGATATAACATGTACACAACTGGTCACCTTGAAGAAAATAATTGCAAAATAATAGAAAAGCTATTTAATGAAGTAGCTTAAGAAAATGATTCCAAAATAATAGGAAAACTTAAAATGCAGATTGAAAAGACACACTATATTTAAGTAACAATTATCACTGAACTTCAAAGATAAATTAGAAATTTGCTGAATATAAAGGCAAAAAGTTATAGCCACCTTTAAGGGGAAATTTGTTTCAGATTTCTCCATGGCAAGTTTTATTCCTAGAACCCAGTGTAGAATGCCTATAATGTGTGCAAAGAAAGGAAAATGTGACTCAATAATTTCTACTCATTCACTGTTGTTCAAGTAAAAGAAAACATAAATGCAGTTTGAAGACATTAGAAGCCAGTTAATATAGTCTCTATGAGCCTTCCTTGGAAAAATTGCTAGAGTAGAAGTTTAACTCAAGAGATATGTATTTATTATAATTAAAGCAAATGTGTGGAATATGCTTCTGGCACATGATTTAAATGTTATACATCTTGAAAATGTAAAAATGATAAGTAATAATAGGAGGGGAAGGGGAGAAAGAAAATGAAATGGTAATAATTACACTGTTTTATAGTTGCGGATAAAACAGATTGTTTAAAATTGATTATTAAAGCATTAGAACTGCAATTACTTTAAAGGTATAGGTAAACAATAAGAAGAATCTAATGAATATATAAATAAGTAGAAATACAAATATTCAGACATATGCAAGAGATGACGGTGAGAGAAGACAAAAGGGAACAAAGTAGAAATATACTACTTTTATCATTGCTAAGCATTTGAAGTCACAGGTACTATGGAAATGGAGAATTATTGTTTTAGTTGTGAAAGTAACAACTCGAAAGAAAATGCAAGCCTTCTGAATTATCAAGAAACACGTATGTGCTACAGAACAAAGTGAAGATATAATAAAATATATTCAACGGAAATACAAATATAAACTTATTTAACCTATGATGGCAGAACTAAAGATTAAATATATCTGTGATATCAATAATGCTCATCTATCTTTTAAGCAGACTCACACTGGATATCAAAGTCAGCCCAACAATATGCTGTTTATAAGACTAATGTCTAAAAACTGTTAAGATTTAAAGTAAAATGAATGACAAAGAACCAGACAAATACAAATTTTGGAAAATTCTTATATATATATTAAATTTACATATATATTTTAAATTTATATACATTTTAAATAACAACATTTAAAAAGTTGATTTCAGTGAACTTACATCTATCCATTTTCTCCCCTCCACCTTGATCCTGGAAACCACTAATTTATTTTCTATCTCTATCTCTATTTTTCTTTTTAGATTCCACATATAACTGAGATCAGGTAATATTTTCCTTTCTTTGTTTGGTTGATTTTATTTAGCATAATGTCCTCTAGATTCATTCATGTTGTGGCGAATGGCAGGTTCTCCTCCTTTTTTAAGGCTAAATAATATTCCATTTATATATATCTGTAATAAATTGTGATATTACAATTTCTTTATCCATGTGTCCATTGATGGACACCTAGGTTATTTCACATCTTAACTATAGTGAATAGTACTGCATTGAACTTAGAAATACAAATTATCTTTATGAGGTTGTGGTTTAATTTCTTTTGGGTATATAACCAGAAGACAGATTGCTAGATCTTATGGTATAAATACGCCTTAAGGAAAAGCTCTCAGGTTAAAGAGGAAATCCAAGGATAAAGATTGCAGATTATAAAATCTTAGAAAATAAAGATAATAAAAGAAAACATTGCAAATTAAATCACATTGGGTATAAGTAAAAGAGTGTTCAAAGTAAAATTTATAAACTTAAATATTTACATTAGTAAATGATTAATAATAAAAAAGCACTCAAATCAATACAGTAGAAAAAGAAACATAAAATGCAATTAAAGAATACATAAAAGAATGTTAAAGATAATTACAGATAAGAATAAAGACGTAAATGGAATAAAATAAAATAAGAAAGAAATTAATGGAGTAGAAAGCAGAAAAGATGTAAGCATAAATAAATGAAGTGCTGATTCTTTGGGGGCAAAAAACATAAAGTAGATAAACCATTATTAACAAACTAATCAAGAAAAAGGAAGAGAAAATACAAGAACACAAAATAAGACAATAATGAGAAAATCACACAAATATATGAAGTAAAGAACTTCAAGTTACTTGCTTGGCTCTATGCAAATAAATTTGCAAAACAAAATGAAATAACATTGGTAAGAAAACATGAAAGACTGATAGAAAAATAACCAAACAAAAAAGACCAAAATAACCTATCAAGATTGTTGAAATAATTCTTGGTAAAATATTAATAAACGGTAGCCTTCAGAACATTAAAAGATTAACAAATAAAATAATTTCTTTTATTTTAAAACTGTAAGCATAATTCAACATTTAAAATAAGTATTAAGAATCAAAAGGGAAAATCACGTGATCATTTTCACAGATGGCCAAAATATTTTGTTAATTCTTGATGAAATAAGAAAAGCTTCTTCTTAAGTATGAAATATTTCAAAATTTAAAATAATAAGGAATATATAATTGGTCACATTATGGAGATTATGATTATATACAGCTATAGGTTAAATGAAAATATTGTCTAAAGTAATGCAAACTGTTTCTTGTGGCTTGAAATTAATTGCTCTGTCATCATCAAACACTGAATTTTTATCAGTCTATACTTCAATCAAGCCAGGTGAAACTGGAAATCATGTGTCTGCACTTCCATGTTAGATGGCTCAAAAGTACGGTTTTAGCCATGATGGAATTACTGGTGATGAAAAATCATTTGAAATGTTGGTATACCATTATTTCATGAAATGTGATCACAGAGTAAAGCAGAAATCCTAATTTAATATGTTATTATGTATAATATATGGCTTAGATTTTCTACTTAATAATGGTTTTGTACTGAATTAAATTTATTCAAAATTACTTTGTGAGTAAAACGTATAATTTTGTTTCAACATTACTTCTTTTAATTGCTTTGTTTTAAAATTACCTTTTAAAGTGGAGTTTGGGCACTGGAAGAGACTTTCCATGTAGTCCCAAGAAACTACATGTGTAATCAAATTAATTTATGGTAACTTAACTTTTTCCTCTAACTAGGAATCTTAGAAAAAAATACATTTCTTTTATGCTGTAAAAATCATTTTAATGGACTCACTTTTTGTTCTCATTCTTTTTGTTTATTGATAAATTCTCATTTTTCATGTGACTCTATACAAAGCAAAAACAATGCAAGGATGGAAAAAATTCTTCCTAGTGGACTTTCAGTTCCATTCAAAAATAAAGTTCAGTTGTAAACTTTATAAAATAAATGTATGTCTGAATCTATCCTCTTTTAATTTAGAGCTCAATATAACAAAATTGAAGTTATATGTGGCCTAATTTAGCCTTCTGTGCCTGATTTACACTGACTGGGCAGTAAAAAGAACACTAGAATTGATGTAAGAAGACTTGGAAAAGTAACTGTTAAGAGTCTTATTCTTCTTCCTGAAAAAGTTTGGGCAAGTATTTTAATCCTTATAAACCGAATTCCCTTATCTGAAAAACAAGGATTAGATGAGTATGATGGTTAGTTTTTTACATCAGCTTGACTAGGCTGTAGCACCCAGTTATTCACTCAAACTTTAGTCTAGATTTTGCTGTGGAGGTGTTTTTTAGACATGGTTATCAAATACAATCAGTTGACTTTAAAGAAGATTATCAGTAATGTGGTGGGACTCATCTAATCAGTTCAAGGCCTTAAAAGCAAAAATTGAGGTTTCCCAGAGAAGAAGAAATTTCGCTTCAAGACTGCAGCATCAATTTGTGCCTGAGTTACCAGCCTGCCAGCCTGCCCGCCTGCCCTATGTAATTTGGACTTCCCAACCCTCACAACTGCATCATCGTATAAGCTAATTCACATTAGCTTGAGGCTGGGCGTGGTGGCTCATGCCTGTAATCCCAGCACTTTGAGAGGCCAAGGCAGGCAGATCACCTGAGGTCAGGAGTTCGAGACCAGCCTGACCAACATGGAGAAACCCCATCTCTACTAAAACTACAAAATTAGCCAGGCATGATGGTGCATGCCTGTAATCCCAGCTACTCGTGAGGCAGGAGAATTGCTTGAACCCAGGAGGCAGAGGTTGCAGTGAGCTGAGATTGCACTATTGCACTCCAGCCTGGGCAACAAGAGCGAAATTCCATCTCAAAACAAAACAAAACAAAAAAGTCTCTTGATACATACATACATACATACACACATCTCTCTCTATATATATACCTATCTACATGCAAATATGTCTTACATATAGGCCAGGATATTCATGAAGGACTGTTCTTGCTGTTCCTACTACCTGTAGTACTCTTCCCCAGGTGCCCACATCATACTCTTATCCTTCAGGTCTTTCTTCCCAGTGAGACCTTCCCTGAACACCCTATTTACAATTGTGGCCATTCAGCAGGCGTTTCTATCTTCCTTTTTTTTTTCTTTTTGTCTAGAACACTTATTACTCTGTGGTATACTATTTATTTCACTTACTGTTTTAAAAATCTGTCTTATTCCAGTAGAATGAAAGCTCTATGATCCATTAAGCAGTCCCTCTGAACGAGCTTCTCCAGTCTTTTCCATTTGAATTTGTCCTACAGAATCCTCAGTGTAAATCTAACTCTGACTTACTTACACAAAACACTTCAAATGCTCAGGACTGCCCAGTAGAACTTTCTGTGCTGATGAGAATATTCCATAATCTGCCCTAAACTTCACATGACTCTTTTTTTTTTTTTTTTTTTTTTTGGGACAGCATCTCACTCTGTCCCCCAGGCTGGAGTGCAGCGGCACCATATCAGCTCACTGCAATCTCCGCCTCCCAGGTTCAACTGATTCTCCTGCCTCAGCCTCCTGAGCAGCTAGGACTACAGGCGCCCGTTGCCATGCCCAGCTATTTTTTTTTTTTTTTTTTTTTGCATTTTTAGTAGAGTCATGTTTTCACCATGTTGCTCAAGCTGGTCTTGAATTCCTGAGCTCAGGCAATTGCCTGCCTCAGCCTCCCAAAGTGCTAAGATTGCAGGCGTGAGCCACCGCGCCCGGCCCACATGACTATTGAGCACATGAGATGTGACTGGTGCACCTCAGGAACTAAGATTTTGTTCTTTAAAATACGACTTAACTGTAATTTAAATTGAACCAGCTATCTGTAGCTAGTGGTAGAGAGTGTTGGACAGCACAGACCTTTGTAATAAACTCCAGTTCCTCTACGTTGATTGCTTCCAACATAATTTCTCTTTGCCCACAATTCACACTTTATAAAACAGAAAAACTGCAATATGTGAAGTGTTCCAAACACATTCTGTGAGTTCTCAAGTTGATATATTTGGTGATGTGGTCCTCACAGTCTTCTGTGCTCCAAGCTCACCTCTCTGTTGCCTGGCTAACTCCTCATTATTAACAACTCAACTCAGGACTCATTCCCCCAGGGTCATCCCAGCTGGATCAGGTGCTCTTCCTGTCTTATAATTGACAGCACATAGATCTGCAGTTGTACTTTTAGTATTGGACTGTATTCATCTGTTTATGTCTCTGTCTCCCCTTCCAGATGCTGGCCTTCTTGAAGTCAGGGTCTATTACTGTCTATATTTTGAGATCCTAGCTCAGTGCCTGGATCATTGTTAGTGCTCAATAAATAATTGTTAAATAAATGAAGGAAAGAAGAAAAGCACTGGACCAAGGACTGTGTTAGAATGTCTTGGCCTGACTCGAATGCCAATTTCTATAACCCTTTTTGGTCTTTTTGCTCCTGTTAATAACAAGAGCTAGGTAAGGGTAAGACTCCCCATCATAGGGTTGGTTTCAACTCCATTGTAAGTAATTTTCCTTATAGAGAAACAAAAAGAAGTTAGACCACAGTATTAAATAGTGTCCTATTGGATGATGGAGATGCCCGGCCTGTTTTCTGTTTTTCTGAGTTCATATAGGAGCAAAAGAACCAAAGAGGGTTGTAGAAATTGGCATGCGAGTTAGGCCAAGGCATTCTCACATAGCACCTGGTCCAGTGCTTTTCTTCCTTCCTTCATTTATTCAACAAATATTTACTGAGCATTAGCAATGAGCCAGGCACTGAGCTAGGAATGCAAAATATAGACAGGAATAGGGCCTGACTTTAAGAGGCAAGCATCTAGAAGGGGAGACAGAGACATAAACAGATGAATACAGTCCAATAGTAAAAACACAACCACGTATCTATGTGCTGTTGATTATAAGAAAGGAAGAGCTCCTGATCCAGCTGGGATGGCCTCAGGGGAATAAATCTTGAGTTGGATTGTTAATAATGAGGAGTTAGCCAGTCATAATATCATTAGCCACACAAAAGGCAGCTTTTGAAGCATGTTTATAATCATTTAATAATTTCCTCCCTCACTGTTTCTCACCATCATTAAAGGTCTTGTTTGCAAAAGAAGAAATGTGAGTACTGACCACAGCAGAGTCACTCTGCCAGATTTGCTTTTTCAGAAAGATTGATCCATCACCTATGATCCATCTGTGGCCATGGATAGTACTGAGGGTGATATGACTCTAAGTGGAAGAAAAATATCTTTCTCCTGAATGAGTTATTTCTGATTCTTCAAATGACATAGAATAGCACAAATTTATAATATAATAAATTTTGTGGCTAATTTTGTTTCTTACTACGTTAGGCTTTTATAGTGGATAGTCCTGATGTACCTAAAAAACACATCTATAGTGTATTCAAAGAGTTAAAAGGGGGCAAGGAAGGATCTAGGGAGAAGTGGGTAAGGGGAAAAGGTAATAAATCTCAGGCCCATGGGATTTGGACAACAAACTGCACTGGCAAATCTAACAACTGCCAGCTCTGGAATGTGTCAGCATAATATCATACTAACTGTTACCTAGTAGGTTGTCAGAATTCTAAGAAATGTGAAGATCAAAAATGTTACAACTGGGAGGTATTCCAAATGCTTTTCAATGTATATCTGCTGAAACAAGGAGGCTATTAAAATGCCCTTTAAAAAGTCCCATTAAAGTAACAATCCAATAAAAGGAGTGTATAATCTGAGAGCTTTGAGGCCAACAGCAAGTGAGTGCCAACATAGCTTACTGACTTTATTGGAGCGTTTTTAAAAAATCTTTTGTTTTCCTCTTTGTGTGCTGAGCAGTGACTTTTAGTGCTGCTTCCCCAGTAAGCAATTTTATGTAACCATTTCCACCATCAAAAAACTGTAACATGTATGTGTATCTGCACATAGAAATACAAAAGTATGACAAATGGAAATTTTTGCAGAAAATGGAGGTAATCTGGAGATAAGCAGGTTATAAGGAAAAGTAAAATCTTAATTCACTGACCCGTTGGATATCAATATTATGCCCCAGAAAATAATCAGTTTCAAGTTCTGGCAGAAACATTGCAGCCTCACTGAAAAGAAAACAAAATAAAACTACACGAGCTTTTGATTATCAAACTATTTACATTGAATGGTTTGATGTATGAATAGCTGAGAAAAAATTGGGAGTCTCTCGAGTTTTAGAATATTAAAAAATATCCAAGTTTTGTCTGATCTCATTAACTAAGGTCTCTTTTGAACTCATTGTTTGAGTAGAAATTTCTTGTGTTACTTTAAATTTTGAATACCCTCTGAAGGAACTAAACTTGTATTTCCTATATACTTTTGCCATCTTGCCATGATGGGAAATACTATCAAGCACTTTTATTTCCACCTTTTCACCACTATGTTATACGAAAGTTCTATCTCCAATCTGACAGCCTACCTGTTTGAAATAGGGAGCCCTTTCCCTGGTTTCTTCACCCATTGTTCTTTCATTATGAAAACATAACTTTGCTATACAATCATTCATTCATTTTCCACTCATATTTGTAATAAATTGATGACTTGCTATGTGCCAGACTCTGTATTCAGCAACGGAGATCCAATGGGAAATAAGACAGAATTGAAAGTTTTCCTAGCTTTAAGCCTAAAATTGTCAATGGCTCCATGTTTTTTAGAAAAAGAATTCAAACTCTTTTGATTAAATAATGAGTATCCTTTATAGTTCTAATTTTACCTCTCACTTTTTTTCCAACATAAATTCCCCACTCTTTTACTTCCAGTCACATTTCATGCTTATCCTCACTTTTACATCTTTTCTAACTTTGTTTCCTCTGTGGAGATGCAAAAAATTTCTCCCATCTCCATTGAATTTGAATTCAATCCACTTTTTAAGGGCAAGTCCTCTCTCTCCCATGGTTCTTGCTGGACTAGGCCAGCCAGATTTAATCTGTCTCTCCTATTTAACATATCCATTTAGCTGAGTAAAATTCTTCTCAAGCCGAATAAATCCTACACCGTAACTATTGATCACCTGATTTTCCTTCTCAGTAAATAGCACTGTCATCCATCTAGATGCTTCAGCTAAACCTAGGAAGTATCCTTAATTCACTTCTTTGCATCAGTGTGTCCTATCAACTTTGCCTCCAAAATATATCTCAAACTTAACCTCCATCTCATTCTCCACTCTCATTTGAGACAAGTTACCATTGTCTCCCCTGCTTAGGGTCAAAGTCTCTCCACCACTGCTTCTCCTTTCATTCTTACTTGGAGAATTGTGTATAGACAGTTCTGTGTCTTTGCAGCAGCTAAGATGATTTCTTTTAAAAATATTTCAGACCCTGTAACTTTTCTTGCTTAAAACCTTCCAATGTCTCTTCATGACACTTAGAAGAAAATCCTGGCCTAACTGGCCTTCCCTATCTCTCTCCTTTGTTGACCGAGTCACTTGATCCTTCCCTCTGCTCCTCAGTCACAGAAAGGTTGTTACTGCCTTGGTCACTTCTGCCTTAGGGTCTTTGAACTAAGTCTACTCTCCATCAGAATGCTGCTTTTCCTCTGTCTTTCTATGGGCTGCCTCCTTGTTGCACAGCTGAAATGTCACCTCCATAGAGACAACTTTGCTTGCCCCAGACCTATCTCCCTTTTTAATAATCATCATAGAAACTGTTACCATGAGACATGTTCTTATTAATTCATTTACTTTTATCCCTTATCATTTGTTTATTATCCCTTTATTCCCAACTAGAATAGAAACTCTATAAGAGACTGATTTGTTCATAGTTGTGTCATCAGCACTGAAGCAAGACCTGACTCATGACACTCATGACAAATGAATAAATGAATGAGTCTGTATTGCACACATCTGAATGATGAATAAATTAGTCTTCATCATTTTCTAATTGTGTCCCATGTATTTTTACTGTTTCCTTAACAACATGAATTTAAGCTTTTCAATCCAAGAGACTGTGCTTTGGTTTTGTGTTCACACTGCCTATAACAAAGTTTGATAATAAGAACTGCATAAATACATTCTCAATCTCTATTTTAAAATTGTTTGTTTGAATTACAAAATAATCCAGTAATCTAGCTTCTGAATGTGAATCCAAAGGAAATGAAATCAGTGTTGAAGAGATATCCACATTCCCATGTTCAATACACCTGTTGACAATAGCCAAGATATGGAAACAACCTGCATTCATCAATGACTGAATGAATAAAGATAATGTGATGTGTGTATGTACGCTTGTGTTCAGCCTTAAAAGTAATGGATTTCTGCTATTTGGAACAACATGAATGAGCATTGAGGATAATATGCTAAGTGGAATAAGTCAGACACAGACAGACAAATACTGTATGATCTCATTTATAGGTGAAATCTTAAAAGGTCTAATTCATAGAAAAAGAGAGTAGAATGGTGGTTACCAGGGGCTAGAAGATGGGTGAAAATGGTGGTCAGATGGTCCAAACTTTTAGCTATAAGATGAATAAGTTCTGGGGCTCTAATGTCCAGTAAGATGACGACAGCTAACAATACTGTATTGTTTACTTGACATCTGCTAAGAGATATCTTAAGTGTCTTCACCACACATACACCAAAAAAAAAAAAAAAAAAAAAAAAAAAAAAAAACACACACACACACAGGGTAACTATGTGTGGTGATGGACATGTCGATTAATTTGAAATATATATATGTACACACACACAATGTTACATATTTCCAATCATGACATTGTACACCTTGAATATATACAATTTTTATTTGTCAATTGAAACCTGATAAAAGTTGTTTGATCAAATGTGACTAGAGGTTAGGTATTTGAGGAACCTATCACATGCCTCTCAACTATTTTGGTTGCCCTTGTTAGGATACATACTACTGGACTCTCACCTTTTCTCCAGGTTAGTGTGCATAGACCAGTGGAGAAACTGATAAGAAAATAACTATTCATCCTGCTTTTCTTTTCTTTTCAGGTAACGTGCACACTAACGACTTTAAGAATAAAATGTGTGATCTGGGAAGTTCGGAGTGATTTCTTCTTACTGTTTTTGAAATAGGTTTGCCAAATTAATGCAGGAACAGAAAACCAAACACTGAATGTTCTCACTTATAAGTGGGAGCTGAACAATGAGAACACATGGACACAGGAAGGGGAACAAAACACACTGGGGCCTGTCAGGGGAAGGTGGGGGTGAGGAGAGCATTAGAAAAAGTAGCTAATGTATGCTGGGCTTAACACCTAGGTGATGGGTTGATAGGTGCAGCAAACCACCATGGCACACGTTTACCTATGTAACTAATCTGCACATCCTGCATATGTACTCTGGAACTTAAAAAATTAAAAAATTAAAAAAACAGGTTTACCAGATTTTGCAAGTGAAAATTCAGGATACACAATTAGAACTGAATTTCAGATAAACAATGAATAAATTTTATATAAGTATACCCATACAATATATGATGTTTTCTTATCCTAAAAAAAAATTTGTTATTTATCTATAATTCAAATTTGGCCAGGCATCTTATATTTTGCAGTTTTAATAGACTTGCTAGGTCTTTGTTATATGTTAGCTATATGCTAGTGGTAATTTAAACATCTTTGGAACTAGCATTTACTCTTTCAGGCCTTTAGCGTGTTCCTGACAAACGATTGCCTTGTAAATATGCAGTATGTGATGTTAAAGAATAATTGTTGCTTCTCGCACTTCTAGACTAAAAATCAGGACTAACAGAAACTAATAAACAATGTGTGTTAGCTGCTTTGACAGTATAAGGCATTATTCGGTACTCTTTCCCTGAATCACTACCCTTATAGTAACCTTTAGGTCTGGGGGCAAAGGTGATCTATCCACTCCAGTTTGGGACTTCAGCTTGTGGGCTCACTTACACTGAAGTCCAAAATCAAGGTAAATAACACTCCAGGGCAATTTCTTTTGGATGACATTTGGTCCCCTTCTTTATTTTGTCACTTCAGTTATGATACTTATGCTTCAGTGGTGTTCATGTTGGTCATGTTTTTCTGAAACTGAAAATAAATCAAATGCAATGTCAGCATTTTCCCCTCACATAAAAATGTTTGTGGAGGCTAAGGAAAATCTGCTCCAGGAAGTACAGATTTTGTAATATCCTTTGTTCAACAGAAAATCAGACTTAAGAAATACACAAACCCACTAAAATTCCCACTGAGAAAGAGTGAGTCCTTGAAATCGTGATTCATATAACATTCCACGAGCTCTTCTGTCCTGATTGCTGCTGCCCACTGGCACTCCTGAATCTTTTTTTTTTTTTTTTTT
>NW_016816467.1:1198335-1208353 GCF_001698545.2 Rhinopithecus bieti | reverse complement strand
TTATACTTTAAGTTCTAGGGTACATGTGCATAACGTGCAGGTTTGTTACATATGTATACTTATGCCATGTTGGTGTGCTGCACCCATCAACTCGTCAGCACCCATCAATTCATCATTTATATCATGTATAACTCCCCAGTGCAATCCCTCCCTCCTCCCCCCTCCCCATGATAGGCCCCAGTGTGTGATGTTCCCCTTCCCGAGTCCAAGTGATCTCATTGTTCAGTTCCCACCTATGAGTGAGAACATGCGGTGTTTGGTTTTCTCTTCTTGCGATAGTTTGCTAAGAATGATGGGGCTGTTAAAGTCAAATGCACTCACTTACGAGATTTTGACAACTGGAGAAACATCAATGGCAAAATACATGCTTTACCTCCATGTCCCATGGAAACATTGTGTTAGACCCTGAGGATCGAGAATTGGAAGACAATTCCTTCAAACAACATCAATCTTCCTGTTTATTGTCACAATGAAATAATGAGAGACTCCAGAAAAGTATGGAGTTCAGTTATGGACATCCCTTGTTAAAGCAAGAGCTGCGTATTTCAGGCGTAGTCTGGGATTCTAATTCTTTCCAATTTGGCTACTGTTGCAGTTCCTTTAGTAAAGATGTTATTGTGACCTGAGGTTGGTGAAAATATCTTTGCACATTGATCTAATTTTTGAGATAACTGTCACAGTGGGAGTGATGTGAGGCAAGAAGAGATAGATGATGATATTTCTCCAGTTTCAGGTGAAATCATAGTTCTGTAATTCTATTTCGTTAATGCTGTTTTCCATTTCATGAATGATGACTTTATTTTATTTGTTAATGTAGTTTGAGTATATCAGTGTTTTAAGTATATCATCAATATATGTGGCAAATATTTCCTTAGAAACCTTTAAGCATTTGGTTTTAAAAGACATTCTGTTTTCTTTATTGTCTGCCTCCATCCTCCACCCCATTATAATTTTACAGACATATTTATATTCCTAATCCTCTCTCCCATCTACACAGCCAATTAAGCCTCATTAAAAATCAGTCATTAATTCATAAAATATTCATTAAATACTTATCAGGTGCAAGGTACTCTGCCAATATGACACTTCCAGAAACAAGGGTCCCAGCATAGCTGTAAAGAACTGCATTGGGTGTTACAGGAAATACAAAGATCAGTCATATTACCCCAACTCAGAAATGGGAGGGATTAATTACATTATTCTTAAATCAAAAGTAAATCTTAATCTACTTTCTCTACCATTGTGGAAAAATCTCTGAAACAGATCTAAATTTTTTTCTACTTATAGTGTATCCTCATACTAGTCAACTATTCTGAACCTTAGTTTCCTCATCTATGAAATGGGAAGGGGGCACATCTAGAGTCCAGCTTGAGTATTGAAAAAACCAGATAAGCTACATATTTTGAGTAGTACTGAAGAGTGACCATTCAGGACAATGAATGTAAGTCTGAGGATTGACTGAGAAAGTAATCATCAAACACTTTACAATACCTCTGGTGCATTCATATGCTGCGTGTTTTAGTTGTCCATTGCTATGTAACAAATTACCACAAACTTAGTGAGATAAAGCAAATATAAATCTGTTATCTCACAATTTTCGTGGGCCAAGAGTCTACACACAGGTCAACTGGGTCCTCTGCTCATGGCCTCACCAGGCCAAAATCAAGGGGTCAGCCGGGGTGTGGTCTAATCTCAGGATTTTCTTCCAAGCTCATTCAGGTGGTTGGAAGACCTCAGTGCCTTGCAGCTGTAGGACTCATGTCCACATTTTCTTGCAGGCTCTCAGCCAGAGGTCACTCTCATTTCCTTGTGGCCACCCATTATTCCTTGCAGATGGCCCTATCCATAACATAGTAATTTTCTCCTACTATGGCCAGAAACAGAAACCTTTGTACGTTGAATCACTTATTTCAAGAAGGATGCAGCCTGATATTGTTTGGATCTGTATCCCCACCAAATCTCAGGCTGAATTATAATCCCCAGTATTGGAGGTGGGACCTGGAGGGAGGTTATTGGATCATGGAGGTGGACTTCTTATTAATGGCTTAGTACCATCCCCTTGGTGCTGTTCTCATGATAGTGTGAGTTATCATGAGATCTAGTTGTTTAATGGTGTATAGCACCTCCCACCTCTCTCTCTTCCTCCTGCTCTGGCCACGTGAGGTATTGGCTCCCCCTTTGCCTTCCACTATGATTGTAACTTTCCTGGGGACTTCCTAGAAGCAGAAGCCACTATGCTTCTTGTACATCCTGAAGAACCATGAGCCAATTAAACCTCTATTCTTCATTAATTACCCAGTCTCATAGCAATGCTAGAAGGGACTAATTCACAGTCCCTTTTCAGGGCTCACCTGAGTAGATCACCTAATTACGTCAATTAACTGAAGTTCAACTGATTTGGGGCCTTAGTTAATTCAGTGTAATCTTTTCACCTTTGCTATAGAAGGTAGCCTAATTATAGGAGTGAAATTCATCATATTCAAAGTTTTGTTCTCACTCAAGAAAAGGGGAGTATACAGGGTATATTGGCCTAGGGTGGGAGTCTCAAAATTAGGCCCATAACACTGCAAAATAATTGATCCTAGGTATGAAGAACCCCACAGAAAATGGAAAATTCTAAGATGAAAGATCGGGCTGCTTTCTAGCACCTGTGAATGAGAAAGCCGCGTCATGTCTTAAATCAGCTGAAATACATAGAGAACAAATTTTCACTTGGATAAAGTGGAATAGATGGGAAAGATAAATTCAAAGAATGAAATGAGTTCAGAAAGATATTCTAATTTCTTACAGTAACAAACTTTATTATCAACTAGCCAGTTAAAACAAAACCACTCAATCCATTACACACAAGAATAAAAATGGATCGACAGAGACTCAGACTTCTCCAATGCAATCTCTTAAGCCTCCTAGTTACTAACACTGTGTCTTTTATTTCTAGTGCCATTTTAAATATTTTCATAAGCAAGAAACTAAATTCACTGCTTCAGACAATAGTGTCTACTTAGAAACACTCTGAACAAATTTAAAGAATGTAAAACATATAGGTGTTTTCTGAGGAAAGGGTTTGAAAGAAATATGCAAAGACACAGTTGGTTAGTGCCTGAGTCGGCCAACAAATGTTTCCACTTTAGCAAAATTGATTTGGTAATTTATTCAGGAATCCTGACTAGTGAAGAAAGTGATGAACACATATTTTCCTTCAGGTAAATCGAAATCTTATCTCTCTCTTTTTTGCCTACATCTGTCTGTGGCTTCTCTGTCTCGTTCATTTTTCTTTGGAGGTCAAGGTCAGGAAGGGAGAAAGAATGAGGCAGCAGTCTGAGACTTTACAATAAATATAGAGATAAATGAGGCTACTCTTTTCCCCAGAGCACTGTACAAGAAACTAGTAGCTTCGCAGAAAAACGGTAGCTGCCTTGCATCTTGGGTGGCTTTGCCTTGGTGATACATCACATTTATGATGGTACTTGTCGTGGTTCATTAACTTGCCTATCCCATTATATTTGGTCACAAAGGGATGCTACTCAAAACAACATGCCTGAAATTGAAGACAGATGGCCAAGTAAGGGACTAAAGAGTTTGCTATAATCATTTACTATTTCCTTCCTTATTGTTTTTCTCTCCATTTGTTATGAGTTCCATGTAAGGACATTTACACATTTTTAAAAGTGACATTTCTTTGCTAAGTAAACAACAAAAGTCATGAGGCAGGCAAGGATGAGTTGATAGTCTGCTAATACCATCAGCTGGAAGCAATATTTGCCTTTGGCAATGCTATTTATCTCTACATTTGCACAGGTTTATGATTGTAGAAAGCTAAAACAAAAGGAATTTTACTTTTTTTGTTCTGTCGCTGCAAGAGGTTCGTGCAGCTAAAACATCTGATTCCTAAAATAGAGTTTCCTGAAATTGTTCCTTACTCATAGTGTAATGAGGTAAGTCCACAAATAATGTTCGTTCGAAGTAAAAGTATATGACACAATGTTCTGACTTTTAACAAATGGCATTCATACCAACTTTGATCTGACTGCCTGGGATTTATAAAGTGTACCAGATCTGTTTCTTTTTAGGCTTTGTATTCATCTCAATTCCTTAAAGTCCAGTGCAAAGGCAGAAATTAATCCTGGTGAAGCTTCCTTTTTCTAAATACACATACATGTACCTCCATGTATTTCTCCCTAATGGGAAGACTTCCCAATATAGGCTTATTGGCTATTTTTTAAAACTTATTTTTTATTATGGTAAAATATACATAACAAATGTACCATCTTAACCATTCTTAAGTTTGCAGTTGAGTGGTATACCTCCATATATTTTAAAGATTATTTTCAAAACTTTTAATCAGCACCAGAACTTCCAATATTAAAACAGTTCTTGGGAAAAAATTCTAAGGACTTGCATGCAGATGAGCATACCCAAGTTTGGCAAAACTATTCATATGATAATATTAGAGAAAGAAATTGATTTGGAAATATGAGTGGAAGGGGCCAAATAATGCATAATATTCAGGAGGCATTTTATATGCCTGGTTCTAAGAACAAAGTCTGCCATTTCCTGCATAGTTTTATATTGGGTTTTGTTGAAGAGATTGTATGTATACAGGGAGACTATTTAGGTAGGTAGGTAGATATAAAATTATATTCATTTTGTTTACTAAATAAGAAAGTGATTGAAAATTTTAACAAGAACTTTATAATATTGATAGAATGAATGTAGATGTGAAAGTGCCAAAGAGGAATAGCCACACAGACTAAGGGTAAACAGCGAATTTTCTTTCTGTTTATGTTTCAATTCCCAAAGATAATTGTTTAGTCAAGATGTTTAGCTTTGATTGTGGGTCATTAGGGGTCACTAATAAAAGACTCTGTTTAGATTTTACAAGTTTGTTTGAATCCGTATGCATTTTTTCTAGGAATCTAAACTACAATAATACTTGGACATTGACTCTAGTGATTACGGCATGAAGTGTCATTTAAAATATTGGTCACATTTAGAATGTGTAGATACACAATTACAACTGATAAATTATTTAACATTGATAGCAGATATTTGCTGTATGCATTTGAAAAAAAGGAAAAAGAACTGCTCTATTTTTACATTCAGGCATTTTGTAAGTCCCTTCTCGTAAGGGAATGTACATGTGGTATATCGATCCACCAGGGTATATGATGTGGTTCAATGAATATAGGGTTTGCTTGTTTTTGTTGGCTTTTATTAATTTTTATTAAGCAAATAATATATACTTGTTTTGAAAAGTATGTAATATATATTAAATTTTTTAATCAGCCATAATCTCATTACACTGAGATTCAGATTGTTAGTTAAAATTATCATGTAAAATCCTCAGAGGGTGTTAAAACTTTTCTTCAGGAAATCACATTTGTGTTCTTTAGCTTGTTTTAATAAGAAATAAAGTTTTAAAACATCTTAATTGTCTAGCCATATGAAATCCAGTAACGGTATGTACTGTTATATGTAAATACTATGTATTTATATGCATATGACTTATTTAAATGGTATCAGACTTGTATATATTGTTTTGAGCTTGCCATTTTCAATTAACACTGTATTATGAATTGTTCTTTTTATCGATGTATACAAATATACACTAACATTTAAGATGGATCTCATTAAATAGATGTATCAAAATGTTTAATCAATTCTTCATCACTAGATATTGAGGATATTTCCTTTTTATTTTTTCTGTTACAAACAAGTGAAAATGAAAAAATTATTAAAGCTGAAGAAAGCTTTCATAATTGTGATATGGGTGCTAACTTCCATGGACTGTACTCAGAGAAACTCACAAAGAGGCTGGGTGAGAGGAAGAAGAGGAAAATGGCATCATTATGTGCCAAGCATTGCATTAGGCACTGTATAAACTCTTTTTAATCCTAGGCACTATCATCATTTTATAGATGTATCAATCATCGTTCAACAGAGGTTAAGGAATTTCCCAGTGTTGCCAAGCTAATAATTGGCAGAACTACCTGAAAACGTTGTACTGAGATTCACAAAGTCATCATTTCTTCTGGTTGATGCATGCACCCATAGCTGATTACCCACTTAACCAAGGTATTACCATAGAGCTCACAGTTCATACAACGGCTTTGAAAGATTTTATATAAATTAAACTTTGAAGATTAGATGCTATTTTAGGCTGGGCATGGTGGCTTACACCTGTAATCCCAGGACTTTGGGAGGCAGAGGTGGGTGGATCACCTGAGGTCAGGGGTTCGAGATCAGCCTGGCCAATATGGTGAAACCCCATCTCTACTAAAAATACAAAAATTAGCCAGGCATGGTGGCACACGCCTGTAATCCCAGATCCTCTGGAGTCTGAGGCACAAGAATCGGTAGACATAGGTTGCAGTGAGCCCAGATCAGGCCACTGCACTCCAGCCTGGGCAACACAGCAAGACTCCGTTTCAAAGAAAAAAAAAAGATTAAAAGCTACTTTAAATAATATAGCATTTATATGTGTGTATGTAATTATATAAAACATATAATTAAGTAATAGGTTACAGAACACTTTAGGGATACTTTCAGTGGTTTCTCCTTTGTAAGGTCAGCATCCTTGTGCGTGTAAGTAACCAGTTCTTTTCTATTTTTCAAATTCATTTCATCCTAGCACCCATAAGTTTGTTTTAAGCTGGTGCACATTTGCCAATCTTATTGTTAATAATATCTGCATTTCACATAATTATTAAATCTGGAAATCTCCTTGGAGTTTCAGAAATAAAATTTCACGATAGAAAGTATAGTTCAGAAGCAGAGACGTCATAGACGAATGCTGTGTTTGTGCCTGGAGAGGGAGACCTGATTCCTGGTTCTGATGTACTCACAGATTAGCTGCAACTGCTAGGAAAGTTTAATTGATCTGTCTGTACCCATTTTCTGCCTGTGAAGTAAAATAATCCACAGCATTGCTGTGGGCAAAGAAAAAGGGTCAAGATAGAGAAGTGATATTGAAAGAACTATTTTGTGATAGGCATTGCCCTAGGTGCTTTATATATTTTATATTTTTTCCAATACTTACAGTGTAGATAGTGGATGTTGCTTGAATATAATGGAATCAGAAAGATGCTGTTAAATCAATGGCTTAGTAAAGACAGAAAATGAACAAGCACAATATCTTAATAGAAAAAGGGGTCAGGATCAGCTATCTAATGTTGAAGAGAAAAGAGTAGGAAGGACCAAAGGTCAAATTCTAGAGAGATTATCAGTTGACCTTGGTGTTGACTCAAATACTTACTTGTTATAGTTCTCAGGACTACAATTGTGTCAGATGGAAGGAGATCAAGGAACTACCACTCGGGTTTAGATATGATGAACGGTGGGAGAATCTTGAGTGGCAGTTGGATAAGTATGTGGAATCCAATGATAACTTTGTGAAGATAAAGGAGACCTGTTCATGTGTAATTGTGGCTCAAAAGAGCCTGGGGAAAAGGGCAGGGATAAGAGATTAATAACAAAAGGCCATGTGTGGGATAACGGCTGAAAGAGCAGATAGAATTTAGTGATGACTTCGTGTAAAAAGTAAAAGCCAACATGCTTGAACAAAGCTAAGAAAGATTCTGAGGAAATGTATAGATAAATCAAGAGTATAAGATGGGGAGTGAGTTTGAGGCAAAGGTTATCAGTAACTGAGAAGAGATGGGGTCAAGACAGGGTAAAGGTTATGCACTTGGAGGGTAGGAGGAAGGAAAAGAGAATTAGAATTGTCATCAGGTTTGGGAGTGATGGGGAAAGACAGTTGGGGATTTTAAGGAAATTGAAAGTGATGACAAATCTATATGATTTTTAGGTGAGTGAAAATGTCTGACAGCAGTTGTCAAAAGTAACTAGGGAGGATGGTATTTCGTTTCTGAAACATTGAGTTGAATGTTCAGAGTTTGGTTAGTAAGAGTATGAAGGGGATAGTTCTTCGAGGGTTTAGCTGTGGTAAGAGAATCAAGAGTTTGAAATACAAGCATGAGAAGTAGTCCCTGTTGGAGACTTCACTGATTATGCAGAAAATGTTTTAGGGTAGAATAATTAATCTTATATATCTGTACTACATCATTTCATTCATTCATTCATTCATTCACCCACCTATTTGGCAAGTTTTTACTAGACACCCATTGAGGTTCTAGACACTGTGCTGTATGCTAAGATTACGAGATCAACAAGTTTCTGTCCTTAAGGGACTTATGATTTAGCAGAAATATAAAGACATGTATCAGTCTGTATCTGATATATGCCTGTATCTTTATATGAGAAAAAATATGTCACATGTAATTATCAAAGTTTATAGAGAGCACAGTGGGGCCAAAGGAGAATGTGGTCCACCCTACTTCAGAGGCAAGAGTATCAGCAAGGCTTCCTAGAGAAGCCTTGGCAGACAGAGATGATTGTTCACAGAAAAGGGAAGAACTCATACAAAGTCATATATGGAGGCACAAACAGCCCTGCCTTTTCAGGAACCTCTTAGCAGCTCAGAGTGAGAAAGACAGTTGCAACAGAGCAAAACCTACACCCAAGTCCCATTCACCTAAAACCACACACTGTCATTGCCATACTATTGCCACCTAAGACAGTTCCACCAATACTGACTCATATTCCTAATCCATAGCCAGGACTAACTTACTCACATATGGAAAATACACACACCTGTGCACACACCATTCTAAAAGGAAGAGGGTTCCTGCTCAGTGAACAGGCCAGGTGACACAGAACAACTCTTTCTTGAGTTCAGTCCTATAACAAAGTACAGGCAATAGATTCAGTTATGTTACTTCGGAGTAAAGACTATCCCAAAAGAGGCAAAAAACCTAGTTTTGCCACCCAGATTTGAGGTCTTGCAACATGTCTTATTCACTTTTCAATCCCAGTTATCTCAGAACCCTGCAAATAATGGGAGCTTAATAAACATCTGTTGAGTAAATGAATGGAGCAATAATTGTAGTATTGAAGTTTTGGAGGGAAGAGGGGAAAACCAGACTGCCATCTACAATAATAATAATAATGGTCATAGCGACAATAATAATATCATTAATAATAATGTTAACATCAAATACTGAGAACTTCAATTTAATGAGTGCTTATTCAATATTATCAGACACTGAGCACTGGTCAGTCATATATTATTTTATTTAATCCTCCCAAAGCATAATGAGATAAGAAATATTATCTCCACTTTGCAAATGAAGACACAGGCTTAGACGTGTTCAGGAAATTACTCAGGATTACCTAAGTCATAAGCTGTGGAGCTGTGCTTGAATTAAAAGCCCGCCTGGTTCCACATGCTATGCTCTTAACTATCATACTATAATAACTATGGTGGCATCGTAGAGTCAAAAGAGGACTTCGCAGTTCAGTGATTCTCACCTAGCAGTATTCATCCTACCAGTGAGATGATAATATAGTCTCGTTTGCACTTTTAGTAACAACTATTAAGAAAAACCTCCCCACTCTATGGTGTTATCGCCTGTTTGACCTGCTAAATCCAGTGACCCTGCCTGTCTACAGATTAACCACTAATGCTTATTTGGCTGCAGTGACCTTAGACAATGAGTGCTTCTTCAATTCCACTTTTCTCCTGACCCACCAACAAAAGTCTTAAGCACATTCTATGGGTTATTGTGCTAGGGTTTCTGCCCATTTCCTGGCAAAAGGGCCGTTGCATACGAACAGATAGGCTCTAACAGACCTCACTAGTGAAAATTAAGCATGGTTCAAGAAGAAAGTAACCCCTAGCATTATGCCCAACAAGGACAGGCTGTCGTAGTTCTCAGAGCCTCTTGTTTTTCCACCTTCACTTATTATTCCCTTCTTCCCATCATCCCTTCCTATCGCCCTTATCTTTCCCTTCCTTTTTCCTTCCTTCCTTCCTTCCTTCCTTCCTTCCTTCCTTCCTTCCTTCCTTCTTTCCTTCTCTCCTTCCTTCCTTCTTTCCTTCTCTCCTTCCTTCTTTCCTTCCTTCCTTCTCCTTCTTTCCTTCCTTCCTTCCTTCCTTCCTTCCTTCCTTCCTTCCTTC